>NC_044995.1:42201958-42501958 GCF_008728515.1 Papio anubis | reverse complement strand
GGGGTCAGTGACCATATCTGTCTTATTTATCAATGTCTTCCCATTCCTCAGCCCAAATTCTAGAATAAAGTCAATTTAGTGAGATAAAATAACTTTCTAAACAACTGTATGAAAGAATCTTGCCATTCTTACCTAGTGAGGCCAGGTTCTGGAAGTTTTCCAGCATCACCTCTCTGTAGAGGTTCCTCTGAGCAAGATCCAGCAAAGCCCATTCTTCCTGGGTAAAGTCCACAGCCACATCCTCAAAGACTACTGAGTCCTAAAACATACCACAAATTCTATTCAGAAAGGTACAATTCCTCCAGTGTGTACAAGAGGACAGATGAGGCTGACAACATCGAGGAAATGAGAGTCATTTCATAGGAAGTTCAGAAGATCCCAGCATCTACTCTAGGACTCAGTCAACAAATCTCTCTTTCGATCTATACATAATTCATCACTGATCAAATCCTGGCTTGTAGATTTAACACTTCTAAAATACTAAATTGCCAGGCAAATCGGGTGAAGCCTATAATCCCAGCACTTTGGGGGGCCAAAGCAGAAGGACTACGTGAGCCCAGGAGTTCAAGACCAGCCTAGGCAACAGAACATGGTGAGAATCAGTCTCTACCAAAATTTTTTTTAAAAAACAGCTGGGCGTGGTGGCGTGTGCCTATGGTGGCATCTACTCCGGAGGCTGAGGTGGGTGGGAGGATTGCTTGAGCCGCGAGGTTGAGGCTGCAATGAGCATGACCATGCCACTGCACTCTAGCCTGGACAAAAACCAAAACCAAAACAAAAACAAAAAAACCCCACTAAATTTATCTCCCCACAATTTGATGCCAATGAGCTAGGAAAAAAGAAAGTGTTTTTCCCACCCTTTTACATAGTCACTCAATACTGTACAGCACACTTCTGACACCAGATGTGTGGGGGACATTTTCCACACACACCAAGCAATTCCCCAGTGGACACCAGCTGGGTATCCTACCATTTGCTTCTGATACTATCTACCTGGAGATTCCACAGGTTGGAGATTCCACACGAGGTCCCACTAAACTGCCTCCCACTTCAGATGCCAATCCCAAGTTAAAAGGCTGTCAATTTTACTTCTGACTGGCTAAAATCAGGGCTCCTACTGCCCTCTCCTTGAGTTTGATTAATATGCTGGAACAACTCACAGAACTCAGGGAAACATGTTTATTGGTTTATCACCAAGGACATTACAAAGTACACAGATAAAACAGCCAGATGAAAAGATGGACAGGCCAAGGTATGGTGGGAAGTGGCGCAGAGATTCCATGCCCTCTCCTGGCATGCCACCCTCCAGGAACCACCACACATCCAGCTATCCACGAGCTCCTCAAGCCAGTCCTTTGGGTTTTTAAGGAGGCTCCATCATAGGCATGGCTGACTTAAGTCCCAATCCTCTGATCTTGCCTGCGTCTTTCTGAACCAGCCCCCATTCTGAGGCTCTCTAGGGGCTTCCAGACCCCAACCATCTCATGAGCACACAAAAGACCCTCTTATTGCTCCAGAGATTACAAGGGTTTTTAGGAACTCTGTGCTAGGAAACAGGATGAAAACCAAATTGTTTTCTTTTCTTTTTGAGACGGAGTCTTGCTCTGTCGCCCAGGCTGGAGTGCAGTGGCACCATCTCAGCTTATTGCAACCTCCACCTCCCTGGTTCAAGCAATTCCCCTGCCTCAGCCTCCCAAGTAGCTGGGATTACAGGCACATGCCACCATGCCCAGCTATTTTTTTTTTTTTTTTTTTTTTTGGTATTTTCAGTAGAGACAAGGTTTCACCATGTTGGCCAAACTGGTCTCAAACTCCTGACCTCAGGCAATCCACCCACCTCAGCCTCCCAAAGTGCTGAGATTACAGGTGTGAGCCACCGTGCCCAGCCCCAAATATGTATTTCACAACATCATAGATGGTGACCAATGCCAGTCTTACGATGGCCTAGAAAAGTCCAGAGCATATTGAAGAAATGAGAGAAATGCTCTGGAAATGAAATAGTTTCCACATTGACATCATCAATTCCTTACTACAGAAATAACTTCACCTGTTACTTCGTTCCCACCATAGCAATCACTACAACATTAAACACAGGGTCAAATCTAGATGGGTTTTTAATGAATAAAAATACACTGAGAGAATAGAAGCTTTTCATTTTTTCCCCCTCTCACAAACCTGAGAGGCCCAGGAGCCTGCACAAGCACAACTTTGAAGTGAGGCCCACAGCTGGTCATACTTCCTTGTATTCTAGGCCAGTAGTCAACAAACTATGGCACATGGACTATATCCAAGCTGCCATTTCAATGCATAAATAAAGTTTTATTGGAACACAATAAAACGTGTGTTTACTGTCTATGGCTGCTTTTGCACTAAAATGGTAAAGCTGAACTGCAATAGAAACACTATGGCCAGTCAGACACAGCGGCTCACGCCTGTAATCCCAACACTTTGGGAGGCTGAGCCAGGCAGATCACAAGGTCAGGACCATCCTGGCCAACATGGTGAAACCCCATCTCTACTAAAAATACAAAGTTAGCCAGGAGTGGTGGCACATGGCTGTAGTCCCAGCTACTTGGGAGGCTGAGGCAGGATAATTGGTTGAACCAGGGAGTTGGAGGCTACAGTGAGCCGAGATGGTGCCACTGCACTCCAGCCTGGCGACAGAGCGAGACTCTGTGTGGAAAAAAAAAAGAAACACTATGGCCTTCAGTGCCTAAAATACTATGTGATCCAATATAGAAACAGAACGCTGACTTGTGCTCTAAAACACTGAGGGAGACCTGGTGCAATGGAAATATTCTTTTGGACAATTATTACCTTTTACTTACCTGTATGCTATTTTTCTGTAATTCAACAGTTGTTCTTTCTTCCTCCATGTCCCCTTCATGAAGAAAAGCAGGATATTGAGAAGTTAAAAGTAAAGAAGATAACATGAGAAGCCAGACTTCCCCAAAATTCCCACACTCATGAACCTAGATGTTGCAGCCCATCAATTATAAGTAACAACTCCCCTCAACACACACACAGACACACACACACACACACACACGCAAATATACGCTGCTCTTGTGGGAAAGTAGAACAACCTCACGTCCCCCTAGAGATAGAAAACAGTGCTCTGGTTCTTGCTGATCATAAAGAAGAGGTTAAGAGTGCTATTTTGTAAGTTAACTGAAGACTAGAAAAGTCTGGTTGTATATTTGCCCATGATAACAAAAAGTATAAAATGTATCCAGGAGTATCTTCCACAACAAGAATAAACACTCCCTGTCTCAAATTCAAGAAAGCACTGATTTATACGCCAGGCTTCTGGGAGTTCCACTCCCAATATTTCTTACTTCTGCACCACTTGGCGGGCTAACAGGCTTTGCTGCTCAGCCCTAGACCACTACCCCTGCCCCATGAGCTGCAGGGTCCCCAAAATCTGAGAAAGAGCGTCAGCTTTTTTTTTTTTTTTTTTTTTTTTTTTTGAGACAGAGTCTCCCTCTTTCACCCAGGCTGGAGTGCAGTGGTACGATCACGGCTCACAGCTCACTGCAAACTCCGCCTCCCAGGTTCACGTCATTCTCCTGCCTCGGCCTCCCGAGTAGCTGGGACTACAGGCGCCCGCCACTATGCCCGGCTATTTTTTTGCGTGTTTTTAGTAGAGACGGGGTTTCACCGTGTTAGCCAGGATGGTCTCCATCTCCTGACCTCATGATCCGCCCGCCTCGGCCTCCCAAAGTGTTGGGATCACAGGCGTGAGCCACCGCGCCTGCCCGAGCATCAGCCTATTGAATTCCATATGCAGGAGGTAGAGAAGGCCGCTATGTTGTGACAAACATGCTAAATTTGCCTGCACAGTACAGGAGTAGCAGAGTAAGACTACTTGGCCAAGCGCAGTGGCTCATGCCTGTGATCCCAGCACTTTGGGAGGCCGAGGTGGGTGGATCACAAGGTCAGGAGTTCAGGACCAGCCTGACCAACATGTATTTACTAAAAATTCAAAAATTAACCGGGCATGGTGACGCGCGACTGTAATCTCAGCTACTCAGGAGGCTGAGGCAGGAGAATCGCTTGAACCCGGAAGGCGGAGGTTGCAGCCAGCTGAGATCACGCCACTGCACTCCAGCCTGGGTGACAGGGGGAGACTCCATCTCAAAAAAACAAACACAAAAATACTTAACCTGTGTCAGACCTGATGTGGTATCTGCAGGGCTGTTTCACAAATTTCAAACAAGGAAATATTAACAGTTACCTCCACTGCAATGGAACAAGTAGCATTTTTAAAAGCCAATAAAAAAACTGTAACATTCTTCACTGTATTAGTAACAATATATGCCAGCCGGGCAACCCTGATGTGAGAATGACTTTGCAAAGAAATGGCCACATTTTAGACTATTTCTCACAGAAGCTCTGCAATTCAAATATTATTATAACCAGTTTAGAATTATCTTAGAAAGACTCAATTAACCACATGTTCAATATTAACCCATTAGACAGCTGCTGAGGCAGGGTATGAATGCAGGCCTATTTGTCTTCAAAACCCAAACACCCCGTGAGTACATTTCTGAACACATACCTTAAATTTTAATTGTTATTAAGCCCCTTATTCCCTAGTTTTACCAGGATTTAGCCTAGAACTCTATTGGGCACCACGGAGAGTGGACAAATGAAGCATTCTAATGAAATATGCTGGGTGTGGTAGCTCTTGCTTGTAATCCCAGCACTTTGGAAGGCAAAAGTGGGGGGATCACATGAGGTCAGGAGTTCGAGACCAGCCTGGCCAAAATGGCAAAACTCCATCTCTACTAAAACTACAAAAATTAGCCGAGCATGGTGGTACACAGCTGTAGTCCCAGCTACTCGGGAGGCTGAGGCAGGAGAATTGTGTGAACTCAGGAGGCGGAGGTTGCAGTGAGCCAAGATCACACCACTACACTCCAGCCTGGGTGACAGAGACAGACTCTGTCTCAAAATAAATAAATAAATAAATAATCAAATATGCTATCTTTGAGCTCCTTCTCCTAAGGCCTATGTTTTGGGCAACGACGCTTCCCTTATAGCCCTTACCTCCTTCATTTCATATTTATTTAGGTAACATTTATCCTGACCCTACTAACCCTACTACATGAAGTCACCAGGAATAAGGCATAGGAAAAAAAAAAAAAAAAAAGAAAAAGAAAAATCCTGAAGTAAATGAATGTTATAATATTTTGGAGTAAGACTCTAAGTAAACAAAATACATCAGGTAAAGATACATGCTATATAAAAAAATGTAGCACATTATAGGGATAAGGAGACACAACATATTTATCTTCAGCAAGTCAGGACAGGTAATGTGGCAGGGTAGAAGCAGAAAATTAAAATAACTGTTTCAGATAATGCTGGAATTTCAGAGGGTTTAGTATGTCTACTATATATTTATAAGCATTATCAGCTCCCAGAGGAAAAAAAATCAGTATTGACCAGGCACAGTGGCTCATGCCTGTAACCCCAGCACTTTGGGAGGCCAAGGCAGGTGGATCACAAGGTCAGGAGTTCAAGACCAGCCTGGCCAAGATGGTGAAACCCATCTCTACTAAAAATACAAAAAAATTAGCCGGGCATGGTGGCAGGTGCCTGTAATCCCCACTACTTGGGAGGCTGAGGCAGAGAATTGTTTGAACCCAGGAGGCCGAGGTTGTAGTGAGCCAAGATCACGCCACCGCACTCCAGCCCGGGGGACGGAGCGAGACTCTGTCTCAAAAAAAAAAAAAATGATATTAATAGGCTAGACTATTGATATATGAGGTTGAATAAAGACTAGCATAAAAGTTTAGAAAGAAAATAGAAAATAATATTTTTTAAAACCTAGTAAACAGAATCAGAAAAGCTAAAAAAAAAGCATCCGTTGCAAAAAGAAAAACGAATGAAACTGACAAATTCAGCTTTTAAAAAAAATTTTTTTTATTTAATTTATTGTTTAAGACAGACTCTCTTTTAAGTTCCCAGGTTGATCTTATTTCCTAGGCTCTGGCGATCCACCTGCCTTAGCCTCCCACCAGCTGGGACTACAGATGTGCACCACCATAGCCAGCAACAAACTCAGCAATTTTAAGAGCAACAGGGCTTAAAGAACAACAACAAAAATTATGAACAAGAATGAATCATAATTACAGCTATCATAAGGAGAATATAGAAAAAATTTAAGGAATAAATATGAAGATGCACAGGAAATCAATACATTTCTAGCAAGTAGTACAACTTTCCAGCAATGATCTAAAACCTGATTACAACCACTAATCAAAGAAAAAAATATCAGCGGTTTAAAACATGGTCAGGCCGGGTGCAGTGGCTCATGCCTGTAATTTCAGCACTTTGGGAGGCAGAGAGCCCATGAGTTCAAGACCTGCCCAGGCAACACGGCGAGACTCCTATTTTCTAAAAAGAAATAGGAATAAAGAAAGGAAAAAAAAAAAAAAAAAACTGCAAACACCTACAGCAAACATCCTATTTAATGGTGAAATGAGAGAATAATTCCTTCTGGAATCAGAAACAAGACAAGGATGTAAATTATATGCTAATTCTGTCGGACACTGTACTGGAGGTCCTGGCAAGTGCAGTAAAGAAATGAAAAGAAATGGAAACTGCAAGGAATAAAAAGGGAAAAGATTGAAACTGACAGATGACCAAATTTTCTGTGTGAAATGTAACCAATCTATAAATAAATGATTCAAATGCATCATTAATGACATAAAGCATCAGTTCACTTTTACCTGAATATAATGTATCAAACTGATGTCCACAGGCAGAGTATAAAATCCAGAGACCAAATACTATCTTTTCTTTTGAGACAGGGTCTCGCTCTGTTGCCCATGCTGGAGTGCAGTGATGCGATCTCAGCTCACTGCGACCTCTGCCTCCCGAGTGGCTGGGAACACAGGAGCGCTCCTTTTATTTTACTGTTTTTTTGTTGGTTGGTTGGTTGGTTTTTTTTGTAGAAACGGGATCTTGCTATGTTGCCCAGGTTGGCCTCAAACTCCTGGGCTCAAGCGATCCGCCCGCCTGGGCCGCCCAAAGGGCTGGGATTACAGCCGTGAACCACCGCGCCTGGCACAGACACTATCTCATGCATAAAGAGGGCACAGGAGGGGACCGAGCCGAGGCAAATATCACCCCGTGCTCACCCGACTCGCCGCGATCCACAGATCAGCTCACAGAGAACGAGGCTGAGGCGCTTGTCCTTGAGACCCGAATGGCAGAGATGCTCTTCGTTTCTGGAAAGAGAGCAAAGGATGCTTTCGGAGGCTGATGAACTACGACATTCGTTCTCCAACTCTCGCCTGCATCAGAATCACTCCGATTTCTGGACCCAGACCAGAGTTCCCGATTCAGTGAGTTTGGGACCAGCCGCGGCCGCAGGGGCAGCTGACCCGGGCTCTCCGAGGAGGCGCCGCAGCGGCGGGAGGCCCGGGGCGCGGGGTCCGGGCAGGGAGTGACGGGGAGGCAGCCCTTAGACCGCCGATCTTCAAGCCGAGCCCTCAGTCTCCCGCGAACCAGACCCGGTGCAGGCGGGGCGGGGCAGGGCAAGACAGGAAGCCGACGGAGGCAAAAATGTTCTTCAGACGCTGGCGGAGTGGCAGGGTGACATGGCTGCCGACTCGCGCATGCGCAGAAGCGCACTTAGGCTTCCTCTTTCGGCGTTGCAAACGGTGTATGGGGCGGGGCCCGGGAGGCGGGACTTGAGGTGAAGGGGGTGGAGCGGGGAGGAGCAGGGTGCGAAGGAGCGCGAAGGCTGGTTCCAGCCGCAAGTGGATGAGAAATCCTAGTTTCTTCATGATTGGGAGTAAACAGAGAAGAAATAGAACCCTGGACTGGACTTGGATGACTCGGCCTGACGGGCGGAGCTGGGGCTAGACCGGACATAGGGGCGTGGCTTTTAAAATACGCCAAGGGGCGGGGCTAAGGGTGGAACCAGATTGGGAGGGGGCCTTGGTTGAAATTCCTAGTGGGTGGAGACGAGGGCTAGGGGCGGGGCGGGGCTTAAGTGACTAGGCCTAGGGATGGGGCTAAGGCTAGGGCTTCCCATTCAGGTCCTCAGCCACCACGGATACAGGATGCTCATCAATTGGGTTTATACCTATCCTCCACGTTGCTACAGCCCTGTACACAGGACACATTAATTTGCAACTCTAATATGACACAGACTGTCCTTTCCATTCATTCAGTCCTTTTGGGCCTTTCAGTTTTCCCTTTCATTGTTGTGTTGATAACTTCTCCTATAGAGGGAAGTCATTGATAACTATTTAAATACAACCTTTTACCTGGAAACTTGCTGAATTCTGATAGCTGTCAGTTTATTATTTGGAACATCAAATATAAATATTTTCTATGCTTATTTTCATTGTTTTAATATGCATAACTCATTTCTTTTTCTTTTTGTGAGGCAATGTCTCAATCTATCGCCCAGTCTGGAGTGCAGTGGCACGACTATGGCTCATTGCAGCCTTGACTTCCCCAGCTCAAGTGATTGTCCCATCTCAGCCTCCCAAGCAGCTGGGACTATAGACGCATACCACCCCACCCAGCTATTTTTTATTTATTTATTTATTTATTTTATTTTATTTTACTTTTTGAGACAGAGTCTCGCTCTGTCGCCCAGGCTGGAGTGCAGTGGCTGGATCTCAGCTCACTGCAAGCTCCGCCTCCCGGGTTTATGCCATTCTCCTGCCTCAGCCTCCCGAGTAGCTGGGACTACAGGCGCCTGCCACCTCGCCCGGCTAGTTTTTTGTATTTTTTAGTAGAGACGGGGTTTCACCCTGTTAGCCAGGATGGTCTGGATCTCCTGACCTCGTGATCCGCCCGTCTCGGCCTCCCAAAGTGCTGGGATTACAGGCTTGAGCCACTGCGCCCGGCCTTATTTATTTTTTTTGAGACAGAGTCTCTCTCTGTTGCCCAGGCTGGAGTGCAGTGGCGCGATCTCAACTCACTGCAACCTTCGCCTTCTGGGTTCAGACGATCCTCCTGCCTCAGCCTCCCGAGTAGCTGGGATTACAGGCATGCGCCATGACGCCAGGCTAATTTTATATTTTTAGTAGAGACGGAGTTTCTCCATGTTGGCCAGGCTGGTCTCAAACTCCCGACCTCAGGTGATCCACTCGCCTTGGCCTCCCAAAATGCTGGAATTACAGGTGTGAACCACCGTGCCCGGCCCATAGCAGTGTTGTTAACATCACGTAACCACTACCATGATGAAAGTAAACAGTTATTTTCATTCCTCTAAAAAACTCTGTAGTGCTGCCTCTTTTTAGTCAAACTTTTCCCTCATCATGAATTCCTGCAATATTTCTTACAGTTTATTTTTCCAAAAATGTCTTACGCAGTATGTAGCATTCTGCTTTTCACAGAGCACAATGCATTTCAGATTAGTCATGTCATATTCTTGACTCACAGTTAAGAATGTCTATTGTTTGTTCTTTTCTGTTGCTGCATAGTATTCCATGGCTTACATTTACTACCAGTTGTAGGACATTTGGATTGTTTTCACTTTTTGTGAATAAAACTGCTATATACATTCGTACATGATGATTTTTTTGGTGGCAAAATATATATAACATAAACGACACCATTTTAACTCTTTTTTTTTTTTTTCCTCTTTGAGACGGAGTCTCACTGTCACCCAGCCTGGAGTGCAACGGCATGATCTCCGCTCACTGCAACCTCTGCCTCCCGGGTTCAAGCGATTCTCCAGCCTCAGCCTCCCAAGTAGCTGGGACTACAGGCACCTACCACCACACCCAGCTAATTTTTGTATTTTTAGTGGAGACAAGTTTCACCATGTTAGCCAGGCTGGTCTTGAACTCCTGACCTCAAGTGATCTGCCCACCTCAGCTTCCCAAAGTGCTGGGATTACAGGTGTGAGCCACCGCACCCAGGCAAAAGTAGGCGTTTACTGTAGCAAGAAAGCACTCCACAGGGTGAGAGTGGGCCTAAGCAAGTGGCTCAAAGTCCCTTTCACAAAGTTTTTTGGGGTTTAAGTACTCCTTTTGAGGTCCCTGCTGGCTATCCCTTATCTGGATGGAGGATTTGGCCCCTGGCTAAATAAAGGCTGAGATGAATTGGCCTGCAGACAGCCAGAGGCTGGAGCAGATTGGTGCCCCACACAGATGAAGGGGGTAGGCCCTGCTTGGCCCACGGCCACTCCAAGGCACTTCCCCTTTCCATGTGAGACGTGGTGGAAGGAGGAGGATCGTAGTGTTAGAAATGCTTGTTCCCTGGTGCCGTAAATAAATAGCACTTGAACATAATTTAATTACTTCAGCAAGGCCATTTTTTTACTTTCTGCAGAAAGGGTACACTTGCCAGCAGTTTTGCCACGAGAGTACACTGAACAAAGGAGACAGGGTCATTTATAACCTGACACGTCCATCCTACTGCTGTGTCCAGTTTCCGTTGGCTGGAACAGGACCTCACATTCTGTGTTTGTCCTGATTGGCTAGCAACTTAGGACTTTTTAAAAGGGGCAAAGGCAGAGGAGAACAAAGGAAGGAGGAAGTAACTTGTGGAATGTTGAGAAAGGTAAAAACACCTTCAGATAAGGAAGAGGAACAGGCTATGACTTAATGCTTGCTTGGACCAGTATAAGCATGCCAGGGCAAATATTTAGGCTAAATTGTGGGAGCTAAGAACATAAAGTACATTGATTTCTTTATTACGGCTAGCAGATATTTAAGAATGTTAGCACAGGTCTTTCAGTAAATTTTGCTTCTAAGAGAAGTTACTATTTATTCCTAATTAGATGGGCAGGACAAAGTCTTTAAAGAGAACCTCTACCTTACTTTTTACAGTAGAGAGAGTAGCCTTTGATCGTGGGAAGATGGGGTTTTTCCTTTTGGTTTAGCTCCAGAGAGTTCGTGTTAATTGGACTTAGGTTCCCTGCCCCCAGCCCCAGGTGTTTTTTCTTTAATTTTAGGAAATTATTGCGAATTGGCCTTAGATTCCCCGACCCCAGATCTTGGTGTTTTGTCTTTTAGGAAGTCCGCATGAATCTTATCTATGCTCTTATCTACGTGCTAATTTTTGTGGTTTTTTTTTTTTTTTGGCTTTTTTATAGGGATAGGGTTTTGCCATGTTGCCCAGGATGATCTCGAACTCCTGAGCTCAAGTGATCTGCCTGCCTCAGCCTCCTAATGTGCTGGTATCACTGGTGTAAGCTATCAGGCCCAGACTCTATGTGCTAATTTTTGAACCAATTCCAAGTAATAGGAGCTTCCAGTCTCTGGGTGTGAAATGACCAAAAATCAAGTCCTTGCGGGGCAGAATAGTGTCTGGAGGCAGGGAACCTAAGGCTGTTTCATGCCGACGTCCTAGAACTAAATTGAAAGGAAAACCCTAATTTTCCTCGCCTAAGTAACAAAAGGACCAGAGACTACTCCCTTTGACCTTTTCCGCTGGCAGATAGGAAATTGGCGGTCTGAAACAAATCAGACTGATGGCCGGATGAGTCTTCGTTTGCAGAGAAGTGTAACTTTGTAACTTCACCCTAGCCTTTGATTGGTCGCTTTTTGCAACCAATCAGATGTTTGCACAGGAGTGTGACCTTTGTAACTTCACTTCAGCCTCTGGTTGGCTGCTTTCTGCAACCAATCAGACTGCGGGCAAACTTCATTTACAGGAGATGAGCATGAAGTGGCCAATGGTAAACTTCTAAGAGGTATTTGGACTCATGAAGATTCTGCACCATCAGGGCCCTTGAGCTGCTGCTTGGCCAGTTCCCACACCGTGGAGTATGCTTTCGTTTTCAACAAATCCCTGCTTTTGTACTTTTGTTGCTTCGTTCTTTCTTTGCTTTGCTGGGCGTTTTGTCTAATTCTTTGTTCAAAACGCCAATAACCTGGACAGCTTGCAGTCAAGACCCTCTACCGGTGACACTTGCCCTCTTCCGGGAGTTAAACAGCATTTCCTCTCTGCTCTGGGTTGGAAAAAGCCGCAGCCGCTTGTGGGCAGGGAACCCGAGGCCCCGCCCCCACGTGGTCCTAGCCTCTGCGCGTGCGCAGCCTGTCTGCGTGTGCGCATGCACATAACGGCCGCCATCTTAACCGTGCGCTCACTCGGGCGTGTAAGTCTTGGTTTCTCGGCGGCTTCTGGTCTTGTCCCGGTGCGGCCACGCGGGAGTAGGTGGGTCGAAAGGGGAGATGCCCAGTGAAATGGAGCCTCTCCCGTGCACAGTCGGGCAGTTCGAGCGTCCTATGGGCGCTCCCAAGTCGCGGCCCCTCCTCTGAAAACCACAGTCAGGTCGGTCCTCAGGGGTCGAGGCGGCTGCATTGGGGCCTCCGCCCTGGAGGAGGCGGGGGTTGGGGGGGCGCACGGCGTTTTCATTCGCCTTGTTCCCATCTGCAGAAGCCTCATAGGGCCGGGCGCGGCGGCTTACGCCTGTCATCCCAGCGCTTTGGGAGGCTGAGGTAGGAGGTTTACTTGAGGCTAGTTCAAGACCAGGCAGGGCAACATAGGGAGAGCTCCCCCCCGCCCCAAATCTAATAGTAGGGGGGAAAAAAAGCCTCCACATCCAGCGTTGTGCCTTTTCTCCAGAAGGAAGAGCATCTGTGCCTTCCTGTTCACGGTGACTTTCGCTTTGCGTCCTCCTGGCCTCACCAGCCTGGCAATTCTGTCGTGTCCGGTGAGCACTTCATGCACTTGTTCTGGCTGTAGGTGTCGGGTCTTGAAGTTTTAAGTTGTATCGAGGTGGAAAGAAACCTTTTCAGGTTGTTCAGGAGCACTTGGATCTGATACCATCGAATGTATGAGTGGGTAGATGAATGCACATAAATGTGCAATTTACCATCCAGGAAAAACGCAGGACTGCTCAACTGTGGTTCCAGACTATCACCTCGATCTCGCCCTAGCGCCCTGTAGATTCCCCCAGAGCCTCAAAACAGGAGGGCGTCCCTAGGAACATGATGCGGGCTGATTCACTAGCACGAGTGATTGAATTGATAATGAATGCGGAGATAACTTTCGGCAGGTGGGTTTTCTCCCAGCTATTCATTTATAAGTCTTATCAAGGGCGGGGCCAGGTGGCTCACACCTGTAATCCCAGCGTTTTGGGAGGCTGAGGCTGAAGGATCACTTGAGCCCAGGAATTTGATGCTAACCTAGAAAAAATAGGGCAAACCCCTGTCTCTACTAAAAATTAAAAAAATTAGCTGGGCATGGTGGTGTGTGTCTGTGGTCACACCTACTTTGGAGGCTGAGGTGGGAGGATCACTTGAGCCTGGGAGGTCGAGGGTGCTGTGAGCTGTGATTGTGTCACTGCACTCCAACTTGGGCGACAGGGTGAGACCCTGTCTCCAAAAAAAACAAAACAAAACAAAACAAATACCGATCTAGAGAAAATCTGTAGCTCAAGTAAAACAAATGTCTTTAGGCCGGGCGAATCCCAGCACGTTGGGAGGCTGAGTCTGGCAGATCACGAGGTCAGGAGTTCAAGACCAGCCTGACCAACATGAAACCCCGTCTCTATTCAAAGTACAAAAAATTAGCCAGGTGTGGGCGCCTGTAATCCCAGCTACTCAGGGGCCTGAGGTACGAGAATCGCTTGAACCAGGGAGGCAGTGGTTGCAGTGAGCCGAGATTGCGCCATTGCACTCCAGCCCGGGCGACAGTGCGAGACTCCGTCTCAAAATAAATAAATAAATAAATAAAATAAAACTCAAATGTCTTTAACCCTTAACCTACATTCACTAGTTGTTAAGATTTGTTTCATTTTTTTCTGTATATACTTTATGATGAGCCATTTAAATTGGATGTGAATGAACTTTCCCCTTTAATCTTAAGCATGTATCTCTTATATACCTCCTAAAAGTGAAGACAAGCTTAAAATAAGACTACATTGTCCATCCTCACCCCCAAATCAAATCACATTTCCCCAGCTGTCCAAAAGTCACCATTATCGTTGCCAGGTTGTTTGCATGTTTTTAGATCTGTTAAATCTGTTTTTGACTAGAATATTCACCTGATTTTTTTTTTTTTTTTTTTTTTGAGACGAAGTCTCCATCTGTCCCAGGCTGGAGTGCAGTGGTGTGATCTCAGCTCACTGCAACTCCTGCCTCAGCCTCCCAAGTAGCTGAGATTACAGGCGTGTGCCACCGCGCCCAACTAATTGTTTTTAGTAGAGACGGGATTTCACTATGTTGGCCAGGGTGGTCTCGAACGCCTGACCTCGTGATCTGCTGGCCTCAGCCTCCCAAAGTACTGCGTAAAACACCGTGCCCCACCATTCACCTGAAATTTTAAAAATAACATTTTGATCTTTGAAGATTTCTGGAGGATTATATTGTAAAATGCTGACGTTCTCATGCAATGAGGTTTTCCTGTGATTTTACTTGATTTACCTATGTCCTGTATTTCCTGTAAAGTGGATGTTGGGGTTAGAGCGGTACTGTCTAACACAAATATAATGTAAGGCACAGATGTAATTTTTAAAAATTTTAGTAGCCAAATTAGAAAATATTAAATGTATGTGTGAAATCATCTTTAAAATACTAAAAATGAAGCATATCCAATTATCAATATAAGTTAATGAAATTAATGACTAATGTAGTCAATATAAAACTGAGACATTTCACACTTCTTTTGTACTAAGTCTTTGGAATCCAGCACGTATTTTACACTTACAGCTAATTTTCATTGGAAATTCTTGATCTGTATTTAGAGTTTATAAAATTTACTGTTGAAAAAGTAGATTAACAAACCCAGGTTGTTCCAAACATACTTAAAAGTTTTCCAGTAACAATTTTATTTTTAAAGTTGAATTAAAAGTAAATAAATTTAAGAATTCATTTCCTCAGTTGCACTAGCCACATGGGGCTAGTGGCTATTGAGTTAGACTGGCCAGATCCAAGGCTTCCATTTTCTAGGCAATGTACATGGCTTCATATTATATCCTATCAGTAGTCACATAATACAAGTTTGTTAGTGATGCTAAGCATTTGGTCAAGGTACTCATCTTTGTATAGTCACGTTTTTCTTATAGTAATCTATAAGTGAGACTTTGGCCACAGGGGAATAATCTGTTCCCCAACAGCCTTTCACCCAGTGCTTTTGTTTGTTTATTTTTGTTTTGTTGTTGTTTTTTGTTTTTTTGGTTGTTTTTTTTTTTGACGGAGTCTTGCTCTGCTGCCCAGGCTGGAGTACAGTGGCATGATCTCGGCTCACTGCGACCTTTGCCTCCGTGGTTCAAGTGATTCTCCTGTCTCAGCCTTCCGAGTAGCTGGGATTACAGAAGTACGTCACCACACCCGGCTAATTTTTGTAATTTTAGTAGAGATGGGGTTTCACCATATTGGCCAGGCTGGTCTGGAACTCTTGACCTCAGGTAATCCTCCCGCCTTGGCCTCCCAAAGTGCTGAGATTACAGGCGTGAGCTACCGCGCCTGGCCTCACCCAGTAGTTTTGACATCACTTGTTTATCTTCTGAACCTGTTGTTACATTGAGAGGTTACAATTTTTTTTCTGAGTTCTGTCATTCTTCCTCCATTCTTTAGCTGACAGTCTTAGGTGAAGAGAAGCTTTCTTTCACCACTTTCACTGCCCTCTGTACTTTTTTCTTTTTTTGGAATGTCACAACTTATTCTAGTTTTTTTTTTTTCATTCTCTGTATTATAATCAATTCCTGTCATTTGTATTGATGCTCAAACTGTCCTGAGTTTGACCAATGGTAATCTTTTAAATTTAACTCTGTGTCTTGTGACACAGCTCTACTGAGTGCAATATTGGATCCCAGTTCACTTTGTATTTTCCTCTTACAGACCTGGAATCAAAGATTGCTCTAAAAAGTCATGTTCCTTTTAGACACTAAGGTCTGTGTGATAGGCCCTCTGCTTCTGAGGTATAGTTGTGTCTAGGCCTTATGGTGGACATCTAGAATATGTGTTTTCTTAGGTCGTACATTTATACTCATATTCCCATTACAGACTTACTGTTATGAGGATGTTTTTCCTTATGTTTGTATCTGTTATTTCTTATAATAAAGACCTTGACTCCTACTGACACTCATACATTATTTGTTTTAGCAACATTACCAGATGACTAATATTACTACCAACTGTTACTTTATTTAGTATTGAGTTTCTTTGTATTTCTTTTTGTCCTTACTAAGGATATAAAGTTCAGAGTTCTGTGCTCAAATATTTGCTTGAACTCAGTTTTTTCTCTGTGTGGTTATCAATTTGACATACTGTTAAGGCTTGTTTCTCTTTACACTTTAAGATTTGCTTTTTGAATTAACCTTTTTTTTTTTTTTTTTTTTGAGACGGAGCTTTTGCTCCTGTTGTCCAGACTGGAGTGTGGTGGCGCAGTCTTGGCTCACTGCAACTTCCACCTCCTGGGTTCAAGCGATTCTCCTGCTTCAGCCTCCTGAGTAGCTGGGATTACAGGCGCCCGCCACCACGCCTGGCTAATTTTTGTATTTTAGTAGAGATGAGCTTTCACCAAGTTAGCCAGGCTGGTCTCAACTCCTAACATCAGGTGATCCACCTGCCTCGGCCTCCCAAAGTGCTGGGATTACAGGCGTGAGCCACCGCGCCCGGCCTAAATGCAGAAGCATTTGATAGTCTGAGCGCAAAGTAGGGCTGTATAAAACGGGTCAGTATGGTATCTGGATGCAAACAACCCAGGGTCACATTTCCTTGGAAACAGTAAATTTGAGTAGATGTGGAATGTTGTGTCAGAAATCTTTTATTTGAAACTCAGCACCTGGGTTGTAAATTGTTACTTCTTGGTATCAAAAAATTACATAAACCCTTCAGGTGAAAGTGGGATATTTCAGTCTTTCTGATATTTCTTACTGATAGTTTCAAACAGCAAATTTCTAATAACTGATTTTAGAGAACAAAGTTTCACAGTGCGTAAAAATGCAACAGTAACTCAAAGAAAAAAGTCATTAAAACTGCCTTGTTCCTTTTGTGGTAATTGTACAGCTGTTTTTTTTTGTTTTTTGGGTTTGGGGTTTTAAGTTTTAAACTTTCTTTTTTTATTCCTGTGCTTACCCAACACAGCTTTTTAAACATCATAGTTATTATTCCTCTTTCATAAATGGAATGGCCTTGAGCGTATATGGAGTCATATTTTTAAATTTTTTTATATTTATATACAATATGATTGATTTTTGTATTTAGTTTGAGAGTCTTTGTTTTTCACATTTAATGTGTTTTCTTCCACTTTTTCCCCACTGTAAAGTTAATATCTTACTCTGTGATTAAAAAGTTTCTAATAGGGAGATACTTCAAGACTAGGCAAGGATTCTGTTTTCATCTTACTATATGCCCACTAATTTTAGTATCCATCGATAATTATTATCTGTAATACTTACTATTGTGCCATTTTTCCAAATCGTGAATTTCTGTTCCAGTCATATCTTCTGTATTTATTGGAATTCTGCAAAAAACAACTTTTCTTTCTCCTCCCTTTATTAAATTACTTCACATCAGTATAGGCCAGTGGCTGTTACCACTGTTTTTTATTTTCTTGCTCAGAATGTCCCAGATTTGGTTATTGGGAACTCCCTTAAGTTGATTTCTGCATTTTTTTTTTGACATGTTCCCATCCTTTTTGGAGAATTTATTTACCTTCTGGCAGTGTTCAGGCTCATCTTGTATTTTCCTTGCCCCAGACCTGGAATTGATCTCTGGGGAACTCTGGTTCCTTTTATTGGAGAATGAAATTCATAAACCAAGATCTGGGCATTAGGTGTGCTTTTTTCTTCTGGATGCATCTGGGAAATGTGTGTGTCTCTACACACACCAAAACATTTATATCTGTCTATATGTATTTGTATATATTCCTAAAGCCATGACGTATTTAATAGGTATTGGGGTTTCAGTTTTGCGAGATGAAAAGGGCTCTGGAGGTTGATGGTGGCGCTGATTGTACAAACATATGTACTTAATGCTACTGAACTATACACTTGAAAATGGTTAAGATGCTGTATTTTACCACAATAAAAAAAAATTTACCAAAAAAACCATGGTATCATATCCAAAGCTCAGCTTTTATTCTGTTTCTGAAGAATATGTCATTGGAATATTGATAGGAATTGCATGGAATCTGTTGATCACTTTGGGTGCTGTGCACATTTTAATATTCTTCCTATACATGAACACTGGCTATCTTTTTGTTTATCTGTATCTTTTTCAGTTTCTTTCATCAGTGTTTATAGTTTTCAGATCTTTTACCTCCTTAGGTAAATTTATTCCTAAATATTTTTAATGGTTTTTTAATGGAATTCTTTTCTTTTTTTTTTTGAGACGGAGTCTTGCTGTGTTGCCCAGGCTGGGGTGCAGTGGCGCGATCTCCGCTCACTGCAAGCCCCGCCTCCCGGGTTCACGCCATTCTCCTGCCTCAGCCTCCGAGTAGCTGGAACTACAGGCGCCCGCCACCACGCCCGGCTAGTTTTTTTTTTTTTTAGTAGAGACGGGGTTTCGCCATGTTAGCCAGGATGGTCTCGATCTCCTGACCTCGTGATCCACCCACCTCGGCCTCCCAAAGTGCTGGGATTACAGGCTTGAGCCACCGTGCCCGGCCAGAGGAATTCTTTTCTTTCTTTCTTTTTTGGATAGTTTATGTATAGAAACACAACTGATTTTTGTATGGTTTTTTTTGAGATGGAGCCTTGCTCTGTGGCCAGGCTGGAGTGCAGTGGTGCAATCTCGGCTCACCGCAACCTCCACCTCCTGGGTTCAAGTGACTCTCCTGCCTCAGCCTCCCGAGTAGCTGGGATTACAGGCACATGCCACCGTGCCCAGCTAATTTTTGTATTTTTAGTAGAGATGGAGTTTCACCATGTTGGCCAAGATGGTCTCGCACTCCTGACCTGGTGTTCCTCCTGCCTTGGCCTCCCAAAGTGCTGGGATTACAGGCATGAGCCATCACGCCTAGCCTGTATGTTGATTTTGTATCCTGCAACAAAAAGTAAATTTGTTTACTTGTTCTAACAGTTTTTGGTGGAGTTTTTGGGTTTTCTGTATATAAGATCATGTCATCTGCAAACAGTTTATTTTACTTCTTCCCTTCTAATTTGGATGCCTTTTATTTCTCTCTCTGTTTTGCTTAATTGCTCTGTCCAGGTTTTCTGGTACTGGGTTGAACATAAGTAGTTAGATTGGGCACCCTTGTCTTGTTCCTGCTCTTAAAGGAAAGGTTTTAGCTTCCTACTGTTGAATATGATGTTAGCTGTGGGCTTGTCATATGGCCTTTATTATGTTGAGGTACATTTCTTCTGTACACAAATTTGAGAGTTTTTTTTTTTTTTTTGAAACAGGAGTCTTGCTCTGTCTCCTGGGCTGGTGTACAGTAGCATGATCTCTGCTCACCACAGCCCCACCTCCCAGGTTCACATAATTCTTGTGCCTCAGCCTCCAAGTAGCTGGGATTACAGATGCACACCACCATGGCCAGCTATTTTTTGTATTTTTAGTAAAGACGGGGTTTCACCATATTGGCCAGACTGGTCTCAAACTCCTGATCTCAAATGATCTACCCGCCTTGGCCTCCCTAAGTGCTAGGTTTACAGGCATGAACCACTGTGTCTGGCCTGTTGAAGGTCTTTATCATGAAAAGATGTTTTATTTTGTCAAGGCTTTGTCTGCGTTTATTGAGGTGATTATAAGAACTTTGTCCTACATTCCGTTAATGTGGTGTATCACATTGCTTAATTTGTATTATTTTGAACCATCCTTGAACCCCAGGAATAAACCCTACATGATGTTAACATGTGGTTGAATTCAGTTTGCTTCTATTTTGTTGAGATTTTTTGTGTGTTTGTTTTGTTTTTGAGACTGGGCCTAACTCTGTCTCCCAAGCTGGAATGCAGGGGCACAATCATGGTTCACTGCAGCCTTGTCCTCCTGGGGTCAAGCAATCCTCCTACCTCAGCCTCCCAAGTAGCTGGGACCACAGGCGTGTGCCACCACACCCGGCTTTTTGTAGAAATGGGGTATCACTATATTCCTCATGCTGGTCTCAAACTCCTGGGCTCAAACAATCCTCCCACCTCAGCCTCCCAAAATGCTGGGATTACAGGCATGATCCATTGCACCTGGCCTTGTTGAGGATTTTTGCATCTATATTCCACAAGGATATTGGCCTATAGTTTTCTTGAAGGCTTCCTGTCTGGCTTTGGTATCAGGGTATTGGTGGCCTTATAAAATGAGTCTGCAAGTCTTCCTTCCTCAGCGTTTTGGAAGAATTTAAGGAGTATTGGCATTCATTCTTCTTTCTTTCTTTTGAGACAGTTTTGCTCTTGTCGCCTGGGCTGGAGTGCAGTGGCATGATCTCGCCTCACTGCAACCTCTGCCTCCTGAGTTCAAGTGATTCTCCTGCCTCAGCCTCCTGAGTAGCTGGGATTACAGTCGCCCCCCCCCCCCCCCCCGCCACCCCACCCGGCTAATTTTTGTATTTTTGGTAGAGATGGGGTTTCACCACGTTGACCAGGCTGGTCTCTAACCCCTGACCTTAAGTGATCCACCTGCCTCAGCTTTCCGAAGTGCTGGAATTACAGGCGTGAGCCACCACGCTCGGCCCATTAATTCTTTAAATATTTGGTAGAATTCACCAGTAAAGCCATTTGGTCCTGTTCATGCAGGGTGGTTGTTTACTGATTTAATTTCCTTACTTGTTTTTGGTTGTCCAGGTTTTTTATTTCCTCATGATTCAGTCTTGATAGATGGTATGTTTCTAGGAATTTGTCTGTTTCTTCTAGGTTATCCAATTCATTGGCATATAAGTGTTCATGGTAGTCTCTTCTGGTTCTCTGTTTTTCCGAGGCATCCATTTTAATGTCCCTTTCTTTAAGATTATAATCTTATTTGAGTTTTCCTTCTCTTTTTCTTAATTACTATAGGTAAAGATTTCTCCATTTATTTAATTTGTTTTAAAAAAAAAACGAGCTCTCAGTTTTGTTGATCTTTTGTTTCTAGTATCTATTTCATTGATTTATTTTTGCTCTAATCTCTATTATTTCCTTCCTTCTAACTTTGGGCTTAGTTCTTTTTCTAATTCCTTGAGGCATAAATTAGGTTGTTTATTTGATACCTTTTTTTTTTCTAACATGAGTATGTATTGCTATAAAGGTTTGTCTTAGAACTTCTTTTAACTGCATCCCGTAAGTTTTGGTATGTCAAGTTTCTATTTTTGTTTGTCTCAAGATAATTATTAGTTTTCTGTTTTAGTGTTTTCCTTGACCCTTGGTTGTTCAAGAGTATATTGGTTAATTTCCACCTATTTCTGAATTTTCCAGTTTTTAGCCTGTTACTGATTTCTGGCTTCATACCATTATTTTCAGAAAAGATGGTTTTTATGATTTCAGTCTTATTAAATTTGTTAACTTGCTTTGTCGCCCAACATTTTATCATCCTGGAGAATATTCCAGGATAATATTCTCCTGTGTGCTGGAGAAGAATGTATTTTGTACTGCTGTTGGATGAAATGTTCTGTTTCTACATCCATTTCATCTATATTGTTTTTCAAGATCACTATTTTCTTACTAATATTTTGTCTGGATGATCTAGTCATTGTCGAAAGTGGAGTATTGAAGTCTACTACTATTATCATATTGCTTTTTCTTCTTCTTTTTTTTTTTTTTTTTTTTTTACGGAGTCTCGCTCTGTAGCCCAGGCTGGAGTGCAGTGGCCGGATCTCAGCTCACTGCAAGCTCCGCCTCCCGGGTTCACGCCATTCTCCGGCCTTAGCCTCCCGAGTAGCTGGGACTACAAGCGCCCGCCACCTCGCCCGGCTATTTTTTGTATTTCTTAGTAGAGACGGGGTTTCACCGTGTTAGCCAGGATGGTCTCGATCTCCTGACCTCGTGATCCGCCCATCTCGGCCTCCCAAAGTGCTGGGATTATAGGCTTGAGCCACCGCGCCCGGCCGCTTTTTCTTCTTTCAGATCCGTTAATATTTGCTTTATGTATTATGAGCTCCCTAAATATATTGGTGTATATATAATTAAAACTTTTATATCCTTTTGATAAATCGGTCCCTTTATTATTATATAAGGACCTTTGTCTCTTGTGACAGTTTTTGTCTTAAAGTCTATTTTGTGTGATGTAAGAATAGGGGCTCCTGCTGTCCTTTGGTTATCATTTGCATGGAATATCTTTTTCTAACCCTTGACATTTAGTCTGTGCCCATTAAAATTAAAATGAATATCTTGTAGCCAGGAGATAGTTGGATCTTGTTTAGTTTGTTTTGAGACAGAGTCTTGCTCTGTCGCCGAGGCTGGAGTGCAGTGGCGTAATCTCAGCCTACTGCATCCTCCGCGTCCTGGGTTCAAGCAATTCTTCTGCCTCAGCCTCCTGAGTAGCTGGGACTGCAGGTGTGTGCCACCATTCCTGGCTAATTTTTATGTTTTAGTAGAAACAGGGTTTCACCATATTGGCCAGGCTGGTCTCGAACTCCTGACCTCATCATCTGCCCGCCTCGGCTTCCCAAAGTGCTGGGATTATAGGCATGAGCTGCCACGCCCCACCTGTTTGTTTTAACCATATTCTGCCATTCTGTGTCTTTTCATTGGGGAATTTAATCCATTTAAAGTAATTGTTGATAGACGATGACTTGTTACTACCATTTAGTTCATTGTTTTCTGGCTGTTTTGTAGTTCTTTTATTCCTGTCTTCTCTTGCAGTCTTTGCGACTGATGACTTTTTGAATATACCATTTTATTGTCCCCTGGTTTGCAAGATTTCTGCTGAGAAATCAATGGGTAATATTATGGAGATTCCTTTGTATGTAGTGAGTCATTTTTCTCTTGCTACTTTCAAAATTCTCTTTGTCTTTGACTTTTGACAAGTTGACTGTAATGTCTCTCAGTTTAGGTCTCTTTCAGTTGAACCTTTTTGGGGGCTTTGGGATTCATGAATATGGGTGCCTCTGTCTCCCCAGATTTGGAAGATTTATAGCTATTCTTTAAATAGGCTTTCTACTCGTTTCTGTCTCTGCTCCCTCTGTAACTTCTTTAATGCTTATATTCACTTGGCAGGGTTCCACAGGTTCTTTAGGCTTTCTTCACTCTTTTTCATTGTTTTTTCTTTTTGTTCCTCTGACTATAATCTACTTTTTATTTTGTTGATTCTTCTGCTTGATGATGTCTGCTCTTGGACCCCTCTAGTTAATATTTCAGTTCAGTTATTGTACTCTTCAGCTCCAGTATTTCTCTTTTGTTCTTTATCATTTCAATCTCTGGGTTGAATTTCTCACTTCATTCATCTATTATTTTACTGATCTCATATAGTTATGTATCTCTGCTGTAATTTAACTCACTGATCTGTAAGATGATTATTATGACTTCCTTCTCAGGTGATTCACAGGTCTCCATTTCTTTTGGGTTGGCTACTGAATATTTGTTTTCTTCCTTTGTGTCATGGTTTCTTCTTGATTCTTCATGCTATTTGTAGGTTTCCTTTGCTGTCTATGAATTGAAGTAGTAGGTATTTCTCTCAGTCTTTATGAGTTAGTCTTGACTGGGAAAGACCTTCATCCATTAGCTGTGCTCCATATGAGACAAGATCAGGACTGACCCCTACAGGAGTGTACCATAAGGTTGGTGACAAGTACATCTTCTCTTCTCTCTCTCTCTCCACAGAAAAGCGTCTCAGTCATACAGAGCAGATGTAAGAGGATGTCTGCCTCATTGCTTTCTCAGATGATCAGCACCTCAGTATGAGACAAGATGGCTACTAGCTCCTTGGAAAACTCTCTGAGAGGTCAGGAGGTCAAGTAGCCAGTCTCACTTCTTCCCATGAAGAAATAATCAGTCAGGGCAACTGAGCTGAGCTGGTTTGGGGGAAGGGCTGATGAGGATAAGTTGAAAATTGTTCTTACCCATATAAATGCAGCTGCTCTCAGTTTGTGCTCCTCTGGGGTTGCTTGCAATTATTAGTTTGATTATGGATTTATCTTCAAGGTATTTTGGTTCCAGTATTGTTGTTACATGTTTCCATGAGTAAACAGAGAGGTAGGGCTTCCTACTCTGCCATTTTACTGACATTCTCTGTGATATATTACTTATTGAATCTTAAAATACAATAGCAGCCTGGAATTGCTACCTGTGACCCCTCAGGAAATAGGGATTTATTAACTGGAGTTGTTTTGTTTTTTGAGACGGGAGTCTTTGCTCTGTGGCAGCCTGGCTGGGAGTGCAGTGGCTTGATCTCAGCTCACTGCGGCAGCCCAGCCCTGCTTCAAAGGCCTCCTGCCTCTAGCCTCCCAGGCTGGGACTTCATAAGCTCGCCACCTCACTCTCAAGCAAGGCTTTTTTATTTTTAGTAGAGACGGGTTTCCACTGTGGTTAGCTATAGGATGGTCTCGATCTCCTGACCTCGTGATCCGCCCGTCTCGGCCTCCCAAAGTGCTGGGATTACAGGCTTGAGCCACCGCGCCCGGCCAACTGAGTTGTTTTTGTGTGATTCTTTTATATTTAGGCTTAGATTATATGTTCAAAATACTGTTTTCCAAATTCACATAGATGAATTATTTTTATCTTTCAATATGGTTTTGTTATTCATTTGTAATACAGTTAAAAGCAACCATTTTTGTCACCTTAAAGTGTAATGTTAGCTTTGGCGTTTTTGTAGATGCCCTTTATTAGGCTGAAAATTTTTCTTGGCCTTATTGAACTTCATTAAAAACAATCATGGTTAATGAATTTTGTCAGATACCTTTTCTGCATCTCATGAGATCATCTAATTTTCTGGCCTGCCAATATGTTGCATTAAATTGATTTACATTTGAATATCTCACATTTCTGGGATATGTTCTAACTTGATGTATTATCTCTTCATATATAGAGGTATACATATGTATGTGTGTATATATATATATATATATCACTGTATTCATTTTGCTAAAATTTTATTAAGGGTTTGTATTAACTCTGCTCTCCAACCAGCCTGTGATAGCTGAGGACCCAGAGTGCCTTAAATGGATTTACCTTCACCCCTTTGCCCTGCCACTTGCCTTTGGGGATGGCTGCCTTGGTCATCAGGGAGGCTACATGCACCTCAGTGATCCTGCCTTATCCCAGCCTTTAATATACTATGGTCTGGTATTAGGTGAAGACTTGTGAGAGTCTGTGGATGGATTCATCACTGTGATTTCTGTAACTGAGATGTCTCAGAATTCTAATGTGGTCTAGCAGCCACACTCTGCTGTCAAATTTTGGTAAGATTTAATGATGATTTCTTTATACCTTTGTGTGTGGCAGATTCCTTCTCTCAGCACTCATTCAAGATTGAGAAAAATCATGAGTATATTCTTTCTTAGCAAAGCTTATTATTTAGGTGTATCTGCATTCTTGGCTCTCTGATGTATTTTTAAAAGGTATGATTTTATAGCTATGTGGCTTGCGTTTTAAGAGAGAAGGATCAACCCTTGGAAGTTTTACATTCTAATATGAATGTATGAGAACATTTATTTTGGTTTTTGTTTTGTTGTGTTTTTGAGACGAGGTCTCTGTTGCCCAGGCAGGAGTACAGTGGCAAGATCACGGTTCACTGCAGCGTTGACCTCCTGAGGCTCAGGTCTTCCTCCCACCTCAGTCCCCTGAGTAGCTTGGACTATAGGTGAGTGCTACCACACCTGGCAAATATTTGTATTTTTTGTAGAGACAGGATTTCACCATGTGTTGCCTAGGCTGGGCTCAAGCGATCGACCTTCCTCAGCATCCCGGAGTGCTAGGATGAGCCACCATGCCCAGCCAGAAAATTTTAAAAATAGATATTTGTAGAGTTATACATCCAGGAGGATTTTTAGAAATGGGATTTCTAAGTCAAAGGGTAAATGCGTATATAATTTAACTATATGCTGCCAAATTCCCTAGTTTTTTTTTTTTTTTAATGAAGTTAAAAATAATTCCAAAGGAAGCTAGGCATAGTGGCTCACACATGTAATCCCAGCTGTTGGGGAGGCCAAGGCAGGAGAATCACTTGTGTCCAACGTGAGCAAGATAGCAAGACCCCATCTCTGCAGAAAACTAAAGAATTCGCTGGACATGGTGGCACCTGCTGCTTGTCCTAGCTACTTGGGAGGCTGAGGCAGGATTGCTTGAGTCCTGCAGGTCAGGGCTGCAGTGAGCCAAGATTGTGCTACTGCACTTCAGTCTGGGCAACAGAACAGGGCCCTGTCCCTTACCCCAACCCAAAAACAAGCCTGAGAATAAGAGGAGATAATTCCTATTTAGGTAACTGACCAAAAAAAGGCTTATATCCAAAATATATTAAGAACTCTCTTACACATTAATTCCAAAAATTCAAACAATCCAATAGAAAAATCAGTAAAGAGGCTTGAGCAGGCTCTTCACAAAACTGACTGTGCTATGGATAATAAACATGAAAAATTGAAGTTTTTATCCTCATTAATTATCAGGCAAATGGAAATTAAATCTACTACTACACATGCATCAGAATGGCTAAATCCAAAAAGAGTTACAATACCAAATGTTGAAGAGAATTTAAAGAAACTAGAGTTTGCATATACTTTTAGTGTGTAAAGTAGAAATATGTTTTGAAAAACAATTTGGCATTGCATTCCAAATTTGAACTTAGGGATATACCCTTAAATACAACCATATAACATCATCATTTGAAGTAGCTCAGAATTAAATAGCTCTAATGTCTGTCTATAAGAATACATGAATAAACCAAGCTATAATGGTTAAGTATCAGAAATATTTGGGACCAGAAGTGATTTGGATTTCAGAAGTGATTTGGATTTCAGATTTCTTCAGATTTTGCAATATTTGCATTATACTTCAGAAATGTAAAATGTTCCAGTGAGCATTTCCTTTGAGTGTCATGTCTATGCTCAAAAAGGTTTTTTTGGAGCATTTTGGATTTCAGATTTTCAGATTAGAGATACTCAACTTGTTTTATGGAGTGCTTTTAGGTAAAAGGAAAAGAACTACAGCTATGTGCAACAGTATGGATGACTCTCATAAACATAATGTTGAATCAAAAAAGCTAGACATAAACAAATAAATGATTTCATTATAAAGTTTAAAAACAGACAAAATTAATCTATACTGTTAGAAGTGAGAATAGTGCTACCATTTGAGAAGAGGGGCAATGATTTAGATGTGTCATGTGCATCAAGGTGTAGAAATTAATGATGCAGGCCGGGCGCGGTGGCTCAAGCCTGTAATCCCAGCACTTTGGGAGGCTGAGACGGGCAGATCACGAGGTCAGAAGATCGAGGCCATCCTGGCTAACATGGTGAAACACCGTCTCTACTAAAGAATACAAAAAACTAGCCGGGTGAGGTGGCGGCGCCTGTAGTCCCCGCTACACGGGAGGCTGAGGCAGGAGAATGGCGTAAACCCGGGAGGCGGAGCTTGCAGTGAGCTGAGATCCGGTCACTGCACTCCATCCTGGGTGACAGAGCCAGACTCCGTCTCAAAAAAAAAAAAAAAAAAAGAAATTAATGATGCATTATATCTTTGTAATTCTACACTTTTGTGAATATATATTTCAATTAAGTGTTTAAAAAATTCACGTCATTTCCAAGTGTTTGAAAGAGATTAGCAAAATGAATATAAAGAAAACATCATAACGCTAAAAGCAACATTTAATGCGAAAAAAAGTAAAACTGATCAGTAAACTCAAGTGATAGGTTTTTTAGAAGTATAAAATTGGCTGGTCGTGGCCAGTCGTGGTGGCTCACGCCTGTAATCCCAGCACTTTGGGAGGCCAAGGCAGGTGGATCACGAGGTCAGGAGATTGAGACCATCCTGGCTAACACAGTGAAACCCCATCTCTACTAAAAATACAAAACAAGTTAGCCAGGTGTGGTGGCGGGCGCCTGTAGTTCCAGCTACTCAGGAGGCTGAGGCAGGAAAATGGTGTGAACCCGGGAGGCAGAGCTTGCAGTGAGCCGAGGTGGCACCACTGCGCTCCAACCTGGGCGACAGAACATGACTCTGTCTCAAAAACAAACAAACAAAAAATTGGTTGGTCATGTGGCTAGCACCTGTAATCCAGCACGTTGGGAGGTCAAAGGCGGGAGGATCGCTTGAGCCCAGGAGTTCAAGATCAGTCTTCCCAACATTGTGAGGAACCCTCTTCTCCATTCCAACCCTACCACCACTCTCTACCAAAAAAATTTTTTTTAATTGGCCAGGTGTAGTGGGGGCTTGTGCCTGAAGTCCTAGCTACTCAGAAAGCTGAGGCAGGAAGATTGCTTGAGCCCAGGAGTTCAAGGCTGCTGTGAGCTTGATCCTACTATTACACTCCAGCCTTGGGGACAGAGTGAAGCTCCATCTCTCCCATACCCCCAGAAAAGTATAAAATAGACAAACTTTTGCATAATGTGTGATTCAGCATTTCATCCACCCCATACATTTTCTTTTTTCTTTTTCTTCTTCTTTGTTGAGACAAGGTCTGGCTCTATCGCCCAGACTGGTGTGCAGTGGCATGATCTCGGCTCACTGCAACCTTTGCATCCCAGGCTCAAGCCACCTTCCCACCTCCCAAGTAGCTGGTACTACAGACATGCACCACCACACCTGGCTAATTTTTGTGTTTTTTGTAGAGACGGGGTTTTACCGTGTTGCCCAGGCTGGTCTCAAACTTGTGAGCTCAAGTGATCTGCCTGCTTTGGCCTCCCAGAGTGCTGGGATTACAGGCATGAGCCACACCCCATACATTTTCTACCCTCTGCTAGGACCTATGAATATTAAAAGAAAAACTTTAGATAAATGTAATAGTTAAGCATTAAAGGATTTGTGAATCAGGCAGCACTCAAAACCAGAAGAGGTTCAGAGGCTCTGCTGTAGCAGCATGCCCATGCCCAACTGGGTTTTATAGACTGAATATGGAAGCAAAGTAAAGAAATTACTTAATTGGCTACAGCTAGGCATTAGCCTTAGCAGTATTCTGAGTTTCTTTTGTGAACCATTAGTATTACTCTATTGCTTTGGATAAAAAGTTGAGTGTCACTTTTTTAGGCAAGCCAGATGTCAGTTTTCAAGTGTCTTATGGTTATTTTCTTCTATTTTCTTGCCCAGAACCAGTTCTGAGTCTGTAAATACACATTTATATGTGTGTGTGGTAGGAGAGGTGGAGGATGATATTACTTATCCATTCGTCTACTTTTTTCCATAGCACTTGTCACCAATTGACATAATACATATTTATGGCTGGGCACGGTGGCTCACGCTTATAATCCGAGCACTTTGGGAGGCCAAGGCGGGCGGATCACCTGAGGTCAGGAGTTCGAGACCAGCCTGACTAACATGGGGAAACCCTGTCTCTACTAAAAATAGAAAATTAGCTGGGCGTGGTGGCACATGCCTTTAATCCCAGCTGCTCGGGAGGCTGAGGCAGGAGAATTGCTTGAACCTGGCAGGGCGGAGGTTGCAGTGAGCTAAGATTGCCCCACTGAACTCCAGCCTGGGCAACAAGAGCGAAACTCCATCTCAAAAAAAAACAAAAAAACTTGTTTATGTGTTTATTATCTGCTTAGCACTTTAGAATGTGAGATACCTAAGGTCTAGGACATTTTTTGTATAGTTGACTATCCTAAGTGTCTAGTATATTACCTCACGAAGATAAGGTCCTTCATAAATATTTGCAGAGTGAATGAAAGCATAAGCCAGAGATAAGGACTTGAAGGGAAGCCACCTGGCCTACATGACTTTGCCAGCTGGAGGAGCTAAAGATGTCTAAATTCAATAAACCGTTTGTGTTGGGAGTCCTCAAGACCACCACCCTCATGTTCAGTGATAGAAGTACTCACAGGACTCAGAAGCTATTAAACCTACAGTTACGGTTTATTACAATAAAAGGGTACAG
Organism: Papio anubis; assembly: GCF_008728515.1. NCBI lineage: Eukaryota > Metazoa > Chordata > Mammalia > Primates > Cercopithecidae > Papio > Papio anubis. Next base: position 42,472,160 of record NC_044995.1, on the reverse strand, counting down.
ATTAGAATCTGCAAAGGGAAAAGATGAATGGAATGAAGTCTGGAAAAAACCAGTCTTCTCTCCCGTGTAGTCACATGGACAGTGCTTAAGTTGCTGACTAGAGAAGCTCACCTGAGCTTTGGTGTCCAGGATTTTTACCAAGGCTTAGTCCCGTAGGCATACAGCACCTGAATGACTTACTTCATACACTTATGCCCAGCCCGTCAACAGTTCAAACTCCTGCGTTATTGCCAGAAGCCTCAGGCATACAAAAACAAGCCTTCAGCATAAATCATATGGTTAGCATACACAATCTGATCACGCTAATATAGTTTGGCTCAGTAGCTCAACCATACAAAAATATACGCTTATCAGGCAAGATATTCCACAGGCTAACAGGTCATCTCTCACAAACTGAGCCAAGTGTCAGTCCTGAAGACAGATCTTTCTCAGGAGAGTGCAGGGTTTGGGCATCCCAGGCCTGTTGAGTTAACCTTTCCGCACATCATTTCATGACGATCTCGTGGTCACGTTGGAGAATAAGAAGAACCTCAGGAGTTTAAGTTTGTTAGTCAGTGTAACCTGCATTCTTATCCTGGCTCACACTTCCTGATTGGTGATGTTGGGTCAATTAGTGTCTGAGCTTATTAGGTTTCCTCAGCTAATACGATAGTAACAAAAACTGCTTTGATAATTACATGAACTTATCCTACTACTGTTTCTGGCACATGGGTACCAGGTAAATGGCATTTGTTATTATTTATGTCCACGTGGCATAATACTGTAGTGGCATTCACATGAACAACTTCATCTTCTGCAGAGAGATGGCTAATGAATGGCGCTTGATGACAGATGAGTAATGCCTGTTGCTTAAAGATGGACGGTATGAGACAAGACTCCCATTACTACTTAATCAAGAGGAATTGAGATTGACCTACCCATAAGTTCAGACAATGTCTCGAAGAGACTTTGGGAACAAGATATTCAGGTACATTTCACTGTTAGACTCACAGGATGCTGGCCATTGATCTTTCCCTTTGTGGTAAGTCCATGTTAATGGTCCTTCGAGACCCTGCTTTAACCAGGCTGTGAACAGCTTGTCTTGTGATTAGGGTTTAGGGTCTAAGTGGCCCTGCTTTTGAGATATCTAGAAGGGGCTAAAGTAGATATGAATATTCTGTGGTCTAAATCCTGGGATTTGGGAAGGAGGGGTAAGTACACAGGCTTTTCAGATATCTAGAAGGTGCTAAAGTAGATATGAATATTCTGTGGTTTAAATCCTGGGGTTTGGGGAGGAGGGGTAAGCATGCAGGCTTTTGTGGAAGAGGTTCAGCTTAATCACATGATGAGTTTCATTTTTGGCAAATAAGAAGGAAAATGTTAACTTCTCCAGACTTTTTATTCCTTATAAAATGGAATTGTTAAACTTTCTCTCCTGGTCATCAAAGCCTGAAGCATATTTTCTGGCTTCAGGTGAGTCACGCTGCTCAGGCATTTTATTGTAATAATGTATGTGTGTCCGCTTAGTATTAGTATGAGGTGGCTTCTTGGCTTGTGAGTATGGAAGCTATCAGCAGCCTGGATTCTCAAGTTTTATTTCTTCTTCTCAAGATCATCTTTCTCAAGACGTCTTCTGTCTTCATGAGGCAAAATTTGAAGAGGAAAGGATGGTGGCTGGGTGGTTGACAAGTTACTCTCAGGTAAGTAGGAAATTGCTTTTTCTGTAGAAGCATATGCTGCTTATTACCATGTAGATGTGTTTTCTCCTAGTGGAACAGAGCTCCTACAAGCAAAGAGGGTCTGCTTAGGGACCACACCTCTCATCAAACTTCTTCGGACCACAGGCCTCTCACGTGGTTAACAGATTTCACAGGGAAATGATCCTACTATCCCAGTGTTTACTAATTCAGTCTGACTCTCATCCATGCTGATTATATGCTTTCATTTTGCTGTGATAGGGAGAGAATGCACTTGTGCTTCTCAGAATTTGTGCTGTCACTAGAGCATTTATTTGAGTGTCTGTAATGTACTCAGGATTGTACTAAAACCTGTCGATAGCAAACGATAAGAAGTCACAATCTAGTTGTGCTGAGATATATTCAGTTAGGTGAAAGAGGTGCTCTTCAAGCCATGTGACTAGATGAGATCACAAGTGAATATGTACAGACAGAGGAGAAGAAAGTGAGGACCGTCAAGTGATAGGGACCAAAGAGTCTTATCAAGGCATGCCAAGACAAGGTCCCTCATTGTCCAGTCAACATAGTGGAGCAGGTACTTGCTTGATGCCAGCATGTGTGTGATGGTTTAGGACTCAGTGACCTTTGAGGATGTGGCTGTGGACTTCACCCAGGAGGAGTGGACTTTGCTGGATCAAACTCAGAGAAACTTATACAGAGATGTGATGCTGGAGAACTACAAGAATCTAGTTGCAGTAGGTAAGGCTGGTACCATTCTTTTCATTTAGTTTTTTTCTGGAACAAATATGTCTTAAGTAACTATATTCTAGGCTCTCTGCTTGTTAATGGGCTGCATTGGTAAAACATTGTTTCCATCTCATAGACCTTACTGCCTAGTGATTTTTCTGATGAAATTGAACATCTATTCATTGTTCTGGCTTTGTTTTCTCCATGGATAAAAGACTTAGAGCTTCTTGAATATGTATACGAGCTTGAGCCTGGGTTGCATGGGAAGAATTGCTAGTCCTTTTGGTGCACAGTGAATGAGAAAAGAGTATTTGCAGTTTAGGTTCACTTGAAAGTTTTTGTCATGAACATTGTGCTGTTTAAGTTATACCTGAGAGGGTTCAGAATGTCCAAACAGCAAAATCTTAGCCCTTAATTCATGGAAGCATTTGTTATCCCTTGCACATTCTTTCTTTTCTTTTTTTTTTTTTTTTTTTTTTGAGACAGAGTCTCGCTCTGTCGCCCAGGCTGGAGTGCAGTGGCATCTCAGCTCACCGCAAGCTCCGCCTCCCGGGTTCACACCATTCTCCTGCCTCCGGAATAGCTGGGACTACAGGCGCCCACCACCACTCTCAGCTAATTTTTTTGTGGGTTTTTTTGGTATTTTTAGTAGAGACGGGGTTTCACCGTGTTACCCAGGATGGTCTTGATCTCCTGACCTCATGATCCGCCCGCCTCGGCCTTCCAAAGTGCTGGGATTACAGGCCTGAGCCACTGCGCCCGGCCATCCCTTGCACATTCTACCATCATTCATCTTTCTCCGAGAGCAGGGTACTAGCTATGCAGACATGGTTTGACTTTTCAGGTGAAACAAGAAGAGTTAAAGACAGTGCAGAAAATTCTCCAAGATGAGAGAAAAGACAGATGTGATTATTTGTGAGAAACAGCCCTGATCAGAGGTGCAGTCTGTTTATAAATGTTAAGTAGGAAGGTTTTGAAAGTGTACTTTTTTGAGGAGAATATCAAGGCCAATTGGTTTCTGTGGTTCCTTGGGTACCTTAACTTCTCTTTCTCTTTCACTTTCCATCCGTCTTGGAAACTTTCTTTGGCCCTGACATTAAGATGTGTCTCATTTCTTCTTTAAATTTATGATTTGCATTTAGCTGTGTATCCATTTCCTTTCAACTTTGTTTCCCTGGCTGTACCTCTTTTTTGTTCACTATAAAGTCTCAATGTTTAGAGAACTATTTCTTTTTGTTGTTGTTTTTTAGAGACAGAGTCTCACTCTGTCAGTTCACTGCAACCTCTGCCTCCGAGGTTCAAGCGATTCCCCTGCCTCAGCCTCCTGAGTAGCTGGGACTACAGGTGCGTGCCACCTTGCCTGGCTAATTTTTTTTTTTTTTTTTTTGTATTTTAGTAGAGACGTGGTTTCACCATGTTGGCCAGGATGGTCTCAATCTCCTGACCTCGTGATCCGCCTTTCTTGGCCTCCCAAAGTGCTGGGATTATAGGCGTGAGCCACCACGCCCAGCCTAGAGAACCATTTCTTAGTGAATCACCTACCAGCTTGACCTCACTACCTTACTGTTGCTAGACTCTTATTACATCCAAGTTTCTCAATTTCTGTTTCCCTTTCTTTAAAAAAAAAGAAAAAAAAAAACTGTATTTCAAGCCAGTGTTTGAAACTACAATACACGCTAGTATTTTTTTAATACTAAATGCACTTTTTAAAGTGCATTTTTAATACCCTTTTTAAAATCATTATTTCTCTAAGAACTTAAAATTTTCTTTTTCATCTTATTTCAGATTGGGAGAGTCATATTAATACCAAATGGTCAGCACCTCAGCAGAATTGTTTGCAGGGGGAAACATCCAGTGTGGTGGAAATGGTAAGATTCAGAAGGTATAATTTATTGCCTTCCACGTTAGAGGAAGATTGGAAATTCCGTAAAATGGAAAAGCCGCACAGTAACCTTGAGACATTTGAGACTAGTGTTTTTCACCCAAAAATAATCTGTCTCTTGGAGACACTGTGGATCATGAGTTTGACAAACACTCTTAACATCCCTCATAATATATTTGCTTACATATTTCCTTCAACTAAACATTCCCATATAGGTATCTCAGATGTTTTTGATAAATAAATCACTCTTGGGCCACTATCAGCTAAGCTCTATTTAGAAGCCCTGTGAAAGAAAAGAATATAACAGAACTTCTTGCAGTCACTTTGTTTCACTTGAAAGCACTCAGATCTGAACCATGCATTGCAATGAAAATGGCAGGAACAAACAATTTCAATTATACTAACTTATTTTCCATGCATAACAGAATTCAGAGTAAAAGGGAGAATCTGAATGAAATAGATTTGGAAAACTTGTATGAATCATCATTAATTTTCACCAACAGGAGAGAAACCATTTTGGAGAGGAACTGTTTGACTTTAACCAATGTGAAAAAGCCTTGTGTGAACACTCATGCCTTAAGACTCACAGGAGAACCTACTTTAGAAAGAAAACCTGTGAGCGTAATCAGTGTGAAAAAGCCTTCACAAAACCCTCTACTTTACACAAGAAAACTGATATTGGAGAGGAACTTCCTAACTGTAATCAATGTGAAACAGCCTTCAGCCAACATCTACATCTTGTTTGCAAGAAAACTCACACTCAAGAGAAACCGTACAAATGCAGTGACTGTGAAAAAGGCTTACCTTCCTCCTCACACCTCAGAGAATGTGTAAGAATTTATGGTGGAGAGAGACCATATACTCATGAGGAGTATGTCAAAACCTTTTCTGATTCTACAGGCCTTTTTGTACACATGCAAACTCAAGATGGAGAAAAATTCTATGAATGTAAAGCATGTGGGAAAGCCTTCACTCAGTCTTCATATCTTACTCAACATTTAAGAACTCATAGTAGAGTGTTACCTATAGAACATAAGAAATTTGGCAAAGCCTTTGCTTATTCCCCAGAACTTGCTAAACATATGAGACTTAGAACTAGAGGGAAACACTATGTTTGTAATGAATGTGGCAAAGAGTTTACTTGTTTCTCAAAACTCAACATTCACATAAGGGTTCACACTGGAGAAAAACCATATGAGTGCAACAAATGTGGGAAGGCCTTCACTGATTCTTCAGGTCTTATAAAACACAGGCGAACTCACACTGGAGAAAAGCCTTATGAATGTAAGGAATGTGGGAAAGCTTTCGCTAACTCTTCACATCTTACTGTACATATGAGAACTCACACTGGTGAGAAGCCTTATCAATGTAAGGAATGTGGAAAAGCCTTTATTAATTCCTCTTGCTTTAAAAGTCACATGCAGACTCATCCTGGTGTAAAACCCTATAACTGTCAACATTGTGGGAAAGCCTTTATTCGATCCTCATTTCTTATTCGACATTTAAGAAGTCACAGTGCGGAAAGGCCTTTTGAATGTGAGGAATGTGGGAAAGCCTTTAGATACTCCTCGCACCTTAGTCAACATAAAAGAACACACACAGGGGAGAAGCCATATAAATGTCAAAAGTGTGGGCGAGCCTTCGCTATCTCATCAGGCCTTACAGTACACATGAGAACTCACACTGGCGAACGGCCCTTTGAATGTCAGGAATGTGGGAAAGCCTTTACTCGGTCCACGTATCTCATTCGACATCTAAGAAGTCACAGTGTGAAGAAACCATATAAGGAATGTGGGCAGACCTTTAGTAATTCCTCATGCCTTACTGAATGTGTGTGAATTGGGGCTGATATTTGGAAAGAATGTGGTAAAGCCACTACTTCCTCACACTTACTGAACATGTACTCATAGTGGCAATGTACACAGTCATAAGGAATGTGGGAAGCCTTCCTTGGTGTCTCAGATCTCAACAATTCCAATAGAAGAGAAGACATATGAATGTAAGGAATGTGGGAAAGTCTTGGCTCCTTCCATAGGCCGTACTTATTCATGTGTCTCTGCATCCTAGGAAACAAACTGAATGTAGAAAACCATCAGTCGATGCTTACATCTTACTGAGTCTGTTTGAACTCATGCTGGAGAGAAATGCTGTGAATGTGAGGAAGGTGGAAAAGCTTTCATTATTTTCCTCAGGCCTTATTGAGCTTGTGAGCACACTGGATATAAATGCACATCCTCTGGATGTAAGGAATGTGTTGAAACCTTTTGCTCTGCCTTATACCTTAATACTCAACTGTGATCTCACAAGTGTGAAAAATCTTGAATGTAAGATGTGTGGAGATTCTTCTTTGTTTTTAGCTTCCACTTTGGGAACATGTCAGATCACACATTGGGAAGTCCCATGAATGAAAGAGATGTTGGAAAGCCCTTGAACTTGGTCATTAGGAAACATCCACACTGAAGAGGAACTAAACTGTATGGAAGGTCAAAAAAGCTGTATTAATTTAGATGCAAAAAGTCATACTAGAGGAATACCATATCAGAATGCTTTTGGTAAATATACATGTTTTAAAGAGGTATATATTATTAATAAAAATATCTAGCTAGTCTGAAGATCCTGAGTTATCTCGGTTGTTCACGGTTACAGATGGAACTTTTAATTGTTTAGGAGTTCCACTCTTTCTTCCATTTGTCAGTACTACACTTCACTAGTCTTTAAAACAATTTTAGGCTGGGCACAGTGGCTCATGCCTAAAATCCCAGCATTTTGAAAGGCCAAAGCGAGTGGATCATTTGAGGTCAGGAGTTTGAGACCAGCCTGGCCAAGATGGTGAATCCCCATCTCTACTAAAAATACAAAAATTAGACAGGCATGGTGGTACGTGCCTGTAATCCCACCTACTCGAGAGGTTGAGGCAGGAGAATTGCTTGAACCTGGGAGGCAGAAGTTGCGGTGAGCTGAGATCACGCCACTGCACTCCAGCCTGGGCGATGTGGTGAGACTCTGTCTCAAAAAAAGAAAGGAAAAAACAATTAAAGTATCCTCAAAGGGTTTTTTAATGAAAAACTTAGTTATAAGAATAAGGAATTGAGGAACATTTAGGGGGTATAAGTTTTTACTTACTGCATACGAGAAAATTGGTCCTGGCCAGGCATGGTGGCTCACACCTTAATTCCAGCAATTTGGGAGGCCAAGGCAGAAGGATCACTTGAGCCCAGGAGTTCAGGACCAGCCTGGGCAATATAGTGAAACCTCATCTTGACAAAGAATAAATAAGATTAACTGGGTGTAGTGGTTTGTACCTGTAGTCCCAGCTATTTAGGAGTCTGGGAGGAGAGGATTGGTTGAGCCTGGTCAGGGAGGCAGAAGTTGCAGTGAGCCCAGATTGTGCCACTACACCCTAGCCTGGTCTACACGATGAGACCGTGTCTAAAAAAAAAGAAAAGAAAATTGGCGCCAGCAAAGAAAACCAAATAAAGTATTTAAGTTTGCCTTTCTGTGTGTCTTTAAAGACTAATGATGTTGAACAGAGCTTTCATAGGCTTATGAGTCTTTGGTGAAGTGTACATTTAATGATCTTTTTTCACTGTTGCCAAGAGTCTTTGGTTTGAATTATTGAGGCAGGTTCTTTCAATACGTTTATTGAGGTATAATTGCCATGTAATAAACTGCACATGTTTTTAGCATACACTTTAAGTTTGGACACATACACGTATGTGTACATACACACCAAGATAATGAGCATACCTATCAGACCAGATGGTTTCCTCATGCCCTTTTATAATTTTTTCTCCTCACCCTTCCCTGTCTGTCATTCTCCTGATCCACTGATTTGCTTTCTCTTAGATGACTTTATATTATGTACAGTTTTCATATAAATGGAATCATATAGTCTGGCATCTTTCAGGATAATTTCTAGATCCATTTATGTTGTAGAGTCCATTTCACTGCTGAATAGTATTCCATTGTAAGGCATGCCACAAGCTGTTTATCCATGTGTTATTTCTACCTTTTGGCTATTTCAATTAAAACTGCCTTGAACACCCATATGCAGATTATTCTTTTAACATATGCTTCTATTTCTTTAAATAATTAAGAGTGGAATGATCAGATCATATGTTAGTGTACGTTTAATTTTTTAAGAGACTGCTAAACCTTTCTCAAGTGGTTGTGCTATTTGACATTTCCATGAGCAGTATATAAGAGCTGCGATTCCTCTGCATCCTTGCCAGTCATTGGTATGGTCAGTCTTTTATTTTGACCGTTTTAATAGGTGTGCAGTAGTATCATGGTTTTAATTTGTATTTCCCCAGTGACTAATGATGTTTTACATGGTTTCACATGCTTACTGGCCCTCTTGAAGCCTTTGGGGAAGTCTGTTCAAATCTTTTGCCTGTTTATATTGGCTTTGAATTTTTTTTTTTTTTTTTTTTTTAAATAGAGACAGGGTTTTGCTCTGTCACCCAGGCTGAAGTGTAGTGGCACGATCATATGGTTTTGCAATTTTTATTGAATTTTGGGAGTTTAAAATTTGTAATTATTTAATATTAAACCTATTAGGTTATTTGATATATTAATACTTTACATTTAATGTATGTTTATATAATAAAACATTTCATTTTAACAGGTAACATAAATACAGTTTCCAATTTATAAGAGTTTGACTTAGTATTGTTTTTAATTTACAATGGTGGAAACACATTGTGCATTCAATATATTTCTCAATTTACAATGAGGTTACAAATTGTTAACTTACGATAGTTTCAACTTAAAATGGGTTTATCAGGACATAGCCCTGTCGTAAGTTGAGGAGTATGTGTATTACAATATATTTAATATATGTTGTACTTGTAGTACCAGTACATGATGCATTTTGAGTTAAAATCTTTACATGGCACAAAGATTGGATCAAAGTTGTAGGTTTTTTTTTTTTTCTTTGTATCTCATTGTTCCAGCATCATTTGTTGAAAGGACTATCCTTTCTTCACTTAATTGCCTTTGCTTCTTTCTTGAAAATCAGTTGTCTTGATACATATGTCTGCCTCTCAACTGTTCTGTTCCATAGAGCTACTTATCTTTTATTCCAAGACTACCCACTCTTAACAAGTTGATAACTTTTGCAGTCCGATAGAGTTAGTCCTCCAGCTTTTTCTTTTTCAGAGTTGTCCTATTTTAGGTCAGAGGTTGGCAAAGTTTTTTGTAAAAGACCAGATTGTAGAGATTTTAAGCTTTACATGCTGTATATAGTTTCTGTTGCATGTTCTTTTTTCTGTTACAGACCTTTTAAATATAAAAATAGTTCTCACATTCCATTCAACCTGTACAGTTACAGGCAGTGAGCCACATTCGGTCTTGATGTGGCTGTACTTTGTTGACTTACTTCCTTTCTAGGACTTCTGTATTTCCATATAAAATTTAGAATCAGGTTGTCAATTTCTACCACCACCACCCCACACCCCCAAAGTAACTCACTAAGATTTTGATTATCATTGTGTTGAATCTGTAGATTAATTGATGTCTTCACAATATTGAGCATTTCAACCCATGAACATAATATATCTCTCCACTTATTTAGGATTTACAATTTTTTTCTCAGCAATGTTTGTGTTTTTTGGTGTTCGGGTCTTCCTGGGCATTTTTTCTCTGACACTATTGCCGATGGTATTTTAAAGATTTCAATTTCTCTGCTAGTTCACTACTACCTGGAATACAGTTTTTGTACATATATTCATCTCGTATGCTGCAACCTTGTTAAACCTGTTCTGGAATATTTTTTATATTATACTAACCTACATAATTTTATTCTTTTTTTATTTTTTTAAATTAAAAAAAATAGAGATGGGGGGTCTTGCTATGTTGACCAGTCTTGAACTCCTGACCTCAAGAGATCTTCCCATCTTGGTCTCCCAAAGTGTTGGGATTACAGGCGTGAGCCACTGCACCTGGCCACAATTTTATTCTTAAATGAAAATAGATCTTTGATATCGTTGCCAGATTCATATTTGTTTTTTGTTTGTTTTCTTTTTTTTTTGAGACGGAGTCTTGCTCTGTCACCCAGGCTGGAGTGCAGTGGCCAGATCTCGGCTCACTGCAAGCTCCGCCTCCCGGGTTCACGCCATTCTCCTGCCTCAGCCTCCCGAGTAGCTGGGACTACAGGCACCCGCCACCTCACCCGGCTAGTTTTTTGTAATCTTTAGTAGAGACGGGGTTTCACCGTGTTAGCCAGGGTGGTCTCGATCTCCTGACCTCGTGATCCGCCTGTCTCGGCCTCCCAAAGTGCTGGGATTACAGGCTTGAGCCACCGCGCCCGGCCTTTTGTTTGTTTTCTTGAGATGGAGTCTTCTTGCTGTGTTGCCCAGGCCGGAGTGCAGTGGTGCAATCTTGGCTCACTGCAACTTCCACCTCCCGGGTTCAAGTGATTCTCCTGCCTCAGCCTTCTGAGTAGCTGGGATTACAGGCACCCGCCTCCACGCCCAGCTAATTTTTGTATTTTTAGCAGAGACGGGGTTTCACCATGTTGGCCAGGCTGGTCTTGAATTCCTGACCTCAGGTGATCCACCCACCTCAGCCTCCCAACGTGCTGGGATTACAGGCATGAGCCATCACACCTGGCTGCCAAATTAATATTCAAATATACATACGTTGCCATTATGGAGTGATAACCAAGGACACTTTGAGGTTTAGGCATAGCTGTGGTAAAAACGGCTCTCCAACTTTGCATCTAAATTGTAAAATAATTACATCGATGCTTTTAAACCTGCCATGTATAATTTTTCAATGTATTAACCATTTAATAACTCTGAGACAGCTAACATTTAAATAAATCCCTGTTTGGGAATGATGTTTGAATAATATTGTGAACATATTTGCCAATTTATACCATATTAAGATTCTAAATAATACAGCTATTTAATATATCTTGATAATTAGTATTTGAAATAAGTGTATTTTTCTGAGTAGCCTTTTGGAAAAAGTGCACAGAATATAGTTTCCAGTCATATGCTACTTTTTTTTTTTTTTTTTTTTTTGAGTCGGAGTCTCGCTCTGTCGCCCAGGCTGGAGTGCAGTGGCCGGATCTCGGCTCACTGCAAGCTCCGCCTCCCGGGTTTACACCATTCTCCTGCCTCAGCCTCCCATGTAGCTGGGAGTACAGGCACCTGCCACCTCGCCCGGCTAGTTTTTTTTTTTTTTGTATTTTTTAGTAGAGACGGGGCATATGCTACTTTTCTAACTTGCACTTATCTAAACATCTCATCAGGAGAGAGTTCAATGGTACCCGAACCGAAAGTCCAGTGAATCTGACTTCTCCAGTCCAGTCCCCAGTTTGGTTTGCATGTCTGCTTACAACCATCATTTCTGCAAATTTTCCACTTAGTCTATCAAAAATTGGTGCTCTGAAAGTTCTCGAAAAGGTGCAGCAGTTTTTTGGAGTCTCTGAATGACTCCAAATTCTGTAAATCTGCTTCCTCCAGTGTGATTGTTTCGTCTAACAACCTGAGGACAGGAAGAGTTGTTGCCAGGGAAAAGGGAGGACTTCTTTTGAGATCCTCGGTATTTTTCAGTGAAGTCTTTGATATGGCTTACCCTTCCTAATCGGTGACTCTGTCCTGAAAAGGGCTGGAAGACAGGCTTTGTAGACATACATATTTCATTTTTCTTGTCTTCAACGTTAACACCCACCTCTTCTTTATCAAAAATTCCCTGTGATTCTGAAGGTAATTTCCCCTTTTTGATGGAGTTCAAAAACTGCTGACTTGCACCATTTGAATAACTTCCGAAATCATTGACAGCGAATCCATTTTTCTGTAATTTTATGTTTACATCTACCTGTTTCTTCTGTTAAGTGGGAGACAAGCATTTGGAACCAACCTTCTGAGCTTCCTGAAAAAGGCTATCAACAAACTATTCACAATTTGTTTATTGATTATCACCAAGAGGTTGATTGTCAGGTCCTGTTTCATAAACCCAGTCTTTTATACTTTCAAGATTATCTACTTCTTTCATTTTCTTTTGCCTTACTCCGAGCACAGCCACCAAGCCTCAGCCTCACTCAGCTCAGGGGCCACCAGCACCATTTGGCTAGAGTCCTTCAGACCCGGAGCACCTCACCCCAGACCACCTCCAGTACCCCGGCTGCGCTGTTGATAATCCCGTCTGCTTTTGTCTCCACCAGGCGCCAAGTGTTCGCCCACACCTGCTGCCTGCAGACTTGAGGAGCGCGCATGGGCTTTTTTTTGTTGTTGCTTCGAGACGAGTTTCGCTCTGTATCTCAGGCTAGAGTGCAGTGGCATGATCTTGGCTCACTGCAACCTCTGCCTCTGGGGGTCAAGCAATTCTTGTGCCTCAGCCTCTAGAGTAACTGGGACTACACGCGTGCCCCACCACGCCAAGCTAAATTTTTTTGTATTTTTAGTAGAGTCGGGCTTTCGCCATGTTGCCCAGGCTGGTCTAGAACTCCTGGGCTCAAGCGATCCACCCATCTCGGCCTCCCAAAGTGGTGGGATTATAGACATGAGCCACAGCACCCAGCCTCTGGCAGCTTTTTAGTTGATTCTGTCAGATTTTCTAGTAGGACAATTCTGTTGTCTGCACATAAAATTTTTTACTTCTTGCTTTCCAATCTGTATGCATTTTGTATTTTCCTTATTGCATTAACTAGAACCTGGAGTGTATTGTTAAATAGAAGTTGAGAGACCAGTCTTAAGGTCTTGTTTCTGGTCTTGGGAGTAAATCATTGAATCTTTTACCATTTAGTAACTATCTTTTTTATTATCTTTTTTTTGATAACACCTATTAGGTGGGAAATAGTGTTCATTGTTTTTTATTTTTATTTCCCTGGTGGCTAAAGATTTTTATTATTATTTTTTTCTCTGGGCTTAGCTCACCTGACAACTAAAGATGTTGATCATCTTTTCATCAATTTTTGACTATATGTCTGTCTTCTTTGGGAGAATGTCTGTTTAGATCCTTTGCCATTTTTAAATTGAGTTATTTTTATTATTGAGTTTCAAGAGCTCTATAAATTCTAGCTACAAATACCGTATCAAATAAATGGTTTACAGGTATTTTCTTTAATTCTTTGTGTTGTCCTTTCACTTTCTTGATGGCATCCTTTTGAGTGTAAAAGTTTTAAATTTATTTTTTTCTTATGCTTTTGGTCTCAAATCTAAGAAACCATTGCCAACTCAAGGTCATGAAGTCTTTTATATTTTCTTCTAGGATTTTTATAGTTGCAGCTCTTACTGTTAGTTCTGTGATCCATTTTGAACTAATATTTATGCATGCTGTGAACAGTGTATCCAGCTTCATTGTTTGACATGTAACACCCAGTTACCCTAGCATATTTGTTGAAAAGACTGTTTCTCCCATTGAATTGTCTTGGCACTCTTGTCAAAAGTCAGTTGACCGTAAATGTAAAGGCTTATTTATTTATTTATTTTGAGACTGGGTCCTGCTCTGTTACCCAGGCTGGAGTGCAGTGGTGTGATCTGGGCTTACTGCAGCCTTGACCTCCCAGGCTCAAGTGATCCTCCCCCTTGAGCTTCCCAAGTAGCTGGGACTACAGGTGCACACCATCACGCCTGGCTAATTTTTGTATTTCTTGTAGAGACAGGGTTTCATCTTGTTGCCCAGACTGGTCTTGAACTCCTGGGCTCAAGCAATCCTCCGGCTTCGACCTCCCAAAGTGTTGGGATTACAGATGTGAGCCACTGTGCCCAGCATTTAAGATTTATTTCTAGACTCTCAGTTCACCTCCATTGTACATGTCTAACCTGTTTGTAACCACACTGCCCTGATTACTATAGCTTTAGAGTAATTTTTGAAATTGGGAAGCATGAGCCCTTCTATGATCCTTTTTGCAATGCATGGGTCACGGTTTCTTTTGGAAGGGGTAGAAGGGATGTGAATTTTTTTTTTTTTTCCCCCAGGACAATTGGTTGAAAACAGTCTTTTGTCTATTGGATTATTTGTACCTTTTTTGAAAATCAAATTGACCACATATGTTTAAATCTATTTCTGGGATCTATTCAGTTCAACTAATCTATGTCTGTCCTTTTGCTAATACTACACTTTTTTTTTTTTTGAGACAGAGTCACACTCTGTCACCCAGACTGGAGTGCAGTGGTACCATCTCACCTCACTGCAGCTTCCACCTCCCAGGTTCAAGCAATTCTTGTGCCTCAGCCTCCCGAGTAGCTAGGACTATCGTGCCTGAACCTCCCAAGTAGCTGAGACTATAGGCGCGCACCACCACACCTGGCTAAGTTTTGTGTTTGTAGCAGAGACAGGGTTTCACCATGTTGGTCAGATTGGTTTCAAACTCTTGGCCTCAAGTGATCCACCCACCTCAGCCTCCCCAAGTGCTGGGATTACAGGCATGAGCCACCACATCTGGCCTGCTAATACTACACTTTTTTGATGATGGTAGCTTGCTAGTAAATCTTGAAAGCAAGTGGTGTGAGAGTTCCATCACTGACCTTAATTTTCAGAATCATTTGGGATGGTTCATGTTCTTTGTTTTTTCACATAAGTTTCTTTTTTCTTTTTTTTTTTGAGACTGTCTCGCTCTGTCTCCCAGGCTGGAGTGCAATGGCGCAATCTCAGCTTACTGCAAGCTCAGCCTCCTGAGTAGGTGGGACTACAGGCGCGTGCCACTACGCTTGGCTAATTGTGTGTGTGTGTGTGTGTTTTTAGTGGAGATGGGGTTTCACCATGTTAGCCAGGATGGTGTCGATCTCCTGACCTCATGATCCGCCCACCTTGACCTCCCAAAGTGCTGGGATTACAGGCGTGAGCCACTGCACCTGGCCTTTTCACATAAATTTTAGAGTAAACTTACTGGTTTCCATAAAAAGCCTGCTGAGATTTTTTTTTTTTTAAACTGAGATTCAGTTTAATCTAAAGATGAATTAGAGAATTGGCATCTTACTAATATTGGCTGTTCTGAACCATAGACACAATATCTCTGCCATGATCTGAATGTTTGCATACCGCCAAAATTTTTATGTTGAAATCCTAATCCCCAGTCCAATGATACTGGCAGGTCAGGCCTTTGGGAGACGATTAGGCTCACGAGGGCAGAGCACTAATGAATTAGATTGGTGCCTTTATAAAAGATATTCCAGAGAGCTTGCTTATCTCTTCTGCCTTGTGAGGACACAGCAAGAAGTCACCATCTGTAAACCAAGAAGTGGGACCTCATCAGACACCAAATTGCCAACACCTCAGTCTTGGACTTCCCATTCTCTAGAACTGTGAGCAATACATTTCTGTTGTTTATAAGCCATCTAGTCTATGGTATTTTGTTCAGCATCCCAAACGGACTAAGACAATCTCCCCATTAATTTAGGTCTTATTTCTCTCAACAGTGTTCTGTAATTTTCTGTATTGCACCATTTTATTGATGCTATTATAAATACTAGTTTTAAATTTTCAATTTTTCAGTGCTAGTGTATAAAATTATTTACAATTGTGTATAATTTATATTTGACCTTGAATCCTGCAAACTTTGTATAGTTATCTATTCCTGTAACTTTTTGGAATATCCTACATAAACAAATCTGTCCTCTGTATTAAGGCAGTTTTGCTTTCTGATATCTGTGCCTTTTATTTCTTTATGTTTTCTTAATGTACTGGCTAGGGCCTCCAGTAGTGTTGAGTGAGAGTGGTAAGAACACACATCCTTGTCTTATTCCCAACCTTAGGTAGAAAGTGTTCAGTCTTCTACCATTAAGTATGATGTTAGCTGTGGATTCCTTTGAAGACAGCTTTATTAGGTTGACGACGTTCCCTTCCACTGCTTGTTCACTGAGAGATTTTATTTTATTATTATTTTTTTTTAGCATTTATGGATTTTAATTTTTTTTCTTTTTTTTTTTTTTTTGAAACAGGGTCTCACTCTGTTGCCCAGGCGTGAGTCCAGTGATGCAATCATAACTCACTACAGCTTCTAACTTTGGGGTCAAGTGATCTTCCCACCTCAGCCTCCCAAGTAGCTGGGACTATAGTAGTTCACTGAGAGATTTTATTATGAAGACCTTTTATCATAGAACCATTTCTTAAGATCTCAGAGACCTTTAGTTTGGTGTTTGATAGTGTCTTATGAGTAGATATAATATGTAGAAGTTTAAATAAGGCGCCTCTCCATTAACCAAAAGAGCATCTCAGCATCCCTTCTCGGCATTGTTCCCCTGCAGTCTCACAGACAGGGGTCCAAGATAGAGAAGGGCCTAATATATTTAAGCCATGGCTTTTTTCTAATGACACAAACCCAGTAAAATTAATGGAGATAAATGGGAAAAGGGTTTTTATTGCACTGGCAAAAGCAAGGCCAACTTTGTCCAAATAAAATGGAAAGAAGTAGTACAAAATGAAAAGAGACCTTCGAACCCCCAAACTGCAGTTAGAAAACAGATGAAATAGGCCTGTGAAACTACTCAGTTGAAAATGCTTACTTTTTATGGGAAAGCAAGTATGATTGAGAGTACAGAACTTCAGAAGAATCACTCCTGTGGAGTTGCACTGGTGCATAAGAAACAGATAACACGTTTCTGCCTGAATTTAAGAATTGCTGTGGGTCAGGGGCTGCTGTGGAATCCCATTTCTTCCCACCCAGGCCTTTTTAATGGGAATGTCTATTTTAAACTATCCCATTCCTGTCCCAAACTCTGTATTGGTTGTGTGGGGAACAGATAACGTCTCTTTAGCTTATAAATGTTCAAATCTAGAGGAGCAGGAGTATATTCAAGAAACCAAACCCAAGGACTCTTTTACGATTTTTATTTGTTTTTATTGTTATTTTTAAATTTTTATTTTTATTTATTTTTTGAGACAGAGTCTCACTGTGTCACCCAGGCTAGAGTGCAGTGGCACAATGATCTTGGTTCACTGCAGTCTCTGCCTCCCAGGCCCAAGCGATCCTCTACCGCAGTCTTCTGAGTAGCAGGACTATAGGCACATGCCACCATGCCCAGCTATTTATTTGTTTGTTTTTGGTGGAGACAGGGTTTTACCATTTTGCCCAGGCTGGTCTCAAACTCCTGGGCTCAAGCTGTCCTCCTGCCTTGGCCTCCCAAAGTGCTGGGATTACAGGGATGAGCCACTGTACCCAGCCACTTTTCAAAAAAATTTTTGAGACGGGGTCCCATTCTGTCACCCAGGCTGAAGTTCAGTGATGCAATCATAGCTCACTGCAGCCTTGAATTCCTGGGCTCAAGTGATCCTCCTGCCTCAGCCTCCTGAGTAGCTGAGACTACAGGCACATGCCACCACACCCAGCATGTGTTTGTGGGGAGTAGAGGGGAGTCTTATTTTGCTGTTCTTACCAAGGTTGGAGTGCAGTGGCACAATCATAGCTCACTGCAGCCTTGACCTCCTGGGCCCAGGTGATCCTCCTGCCTCAGCCTCTTGAGTAGCTAGGACCAGAGGCATATGCCACCACGCCTAATTTTTGTATTTTTTGTAGAGACGGGGTCTCTCTATGTTGCCCAGGCTGGTCTTGAACTCTTGGAGTCAAGGGATCCTCCCACCTCAGCCTCCCAGAGTGCTGGGGTTATAGACGTGAGCCACTGCTCTTGGCCCTCTTTTCTGGATTGCACCTTATTTAGTTGACCAGATCCTGGACATAAAACCAGAGTCTGCTACTACGGGCGTGAGACTTTGGTGTGGCCTTAGGAAGGTAAGTGTTTCTTGTATGTGGGAAGTATAAATATTAATAATTTGTAGCCACGTACAGACTCCGATGGTTTTAAAACATGGCCCTAAAATTCTTTGATAGTTTTACCTCCCCCTTGTATCTGCACTGACCTTTGACTGCATTTCCCAAAGGAGTACAACATAAATGATTCCATGAGATTTCCACAGCGAGGCCACAAAGGGCCATGCGGTTCCCTCGTGGTTATCCTGGAACATTCCCTCTTGAGATGCTTGCCCTCTTAGTGCTTCCTCTTGGGAACTAGCAGCTATGCTGTAACAGGGAGGCGTTACATGTAGATGGCTGCCATCAACAGCCACCAGCTGCTATCTGTCTTTTAGCCATTTCAAGGAAAACATCAGATACAAGAGTGATGATAGAATCAAGGTGATTCCAGCCCCCAGCCTTTGGATTCAGCATCAGCTGTGTCAGACTTCCCAGCTGAGGCCCTGGACGTTGTGAGGCAGAGACAAGCCATTCATTCCTACTGTATCCTGTCCAAATTCCTGCCCCATAATCTGTTAACATAATAGAGTGGTAATGGTTCTGTACCAGCAGTTCTCAACTTTTTATCTTGAAACTCTTATACTCCGAAAATTGAGCACCCCAAAAATCTTTTGCCAATGGGCATTCTATCTGTGAATATTTAATATTTTAGAAATTAAGGCCGGGCATGGTGGCTTTTGCCTGTAATCCCAGCACTTTGGGAGGCTGAGGCCAGCAGCTCAGCTGAAGTCAGGAGTTCGAGACCAGCCTGGCCAACATGGCAAAACTCCATCTCTACTAAAAACACAAAAAATCTAGCTGGCATGGTGGTGTGTGCCTGTAATCCCAGCTACTCGGGAGTCTGAGGCAAGAGAATCAGTTGAACCCGGGGGGAGAGGTTGAAGTGAGCTGCGATCATGCCACTGTGCTCCAGCCTCCAGCCTGGGTGACAGAGTAGGACTCCATCGCAAAAAAAAAAAAAAGAATTGCAAATTTTAAAAATATTTTAGTAATATACATAACATGCTTTTTAAAAATAACTTTTCCACAGTAGCAACAAAATAATGTGGAAAGAGTGGCATATTGCATGCTTTTGCAAATCTCTTTAATGTCTTAAGAGCTTAATAGATGACAGCTGAATTTCATACCTGTTTCTACATTTTTTGCCATTAGTTGCTTTGATTAAAGTATATATAGAAAATTTGGCTTTGCTGAGATATATAGTTGGAAAAGAGAGAAGCATTTTCAGGTAATTTTGAGTTTTCTTTGATATTACACCAAAGCTCAAGAAATGGTAGTTTGTGAAGGATTAGTTGCAATATGGAATATGAAATCCTGTCAAGGAATTGTTTCTTTTCTGTTACATTAAAATCCGTTTGTTTGTCTTGCACTATTTTTTTCTTTCTTTTCTTTTTTTTTTCTTTTTTTTTTTTTTTTTTTTTTTTTTTTTTTTAGATGGAGTTTTGCTCTTGCTGCGCAGGCTGAGGTGCAATGGTGCAATCTCCACTCACTGCAACCTCCGCCTCCTGGGTTCAAGCGATTCTCCAGCCTCAGCCTTCCAGGTAGCTGGGATTACAGGCACCCACTACCATGCCTGGCAAATTTTTGTATTTTTAGTAGAGACAGGGTTTCACCATGTTGGCCAGGCTGCTCTCGAACTCCTGACCTCAGTCAGTTGCCCGCAGCTCCAAAGTGCTGGGATTTTGAGCATGAGCCATGCCCAGCCTATATCTTGCCCTTTGGCTACTTTATTAATGCATGATTTCATACCTTACTACATGACTTAGAAAATAGGGCCAGCACAGTGGCTTATGCCTGTAATCTCAGCACTTCGGGAGGCCAAAGTGGGAGAATCACTTGAACTCAAGAGTTTGAAAGCAGCCTGGACAACATAGTGAGACCCTCATTTCTAAAATGAAAGGAAATAGTCATTTACTTCATTACCCAGATCTTCCAAATGTTGACCTATTTTATAGTACAGTGTCTAAAATAAACCTTCATGAACATGACCATTGATCCTATCAGAAAAGTTTACATGTGTTGAGACACTTCCAAGGTGACAGATCTAAGCTTTCTAACTTTTTCTGTTCCCTCAAGGACATTTTTATTTATCCCAAGTGTGGGACAGTGAGGCATTCAGTGACCGTGCAGTTCAGTGCCACTGCCTTTTTTTTTTTTTTTTTTTTTTTTTTTTTTTGAGACAGAATTTTGCTCTTTTTAGCCACAGGCTGGAGTGCAATGGCACAATCTCGGCTCACTGCAACCTCCGCCTCCCGGGTTTAAGCGATTCTTCTGCCTTAGCCTCCCAAGTAGCTGAGATTACAGGCGCACTCCACAACGCCCGGATAATTTTGTATTTTTAGTAGAGACGGGGTTTCGCCATGTTGACCCGGCTGGTCTGTAACTCCTTACCTCAGGTAATCCACCCACCTTGGCCTTCCAAAGTGCTGGGATTACAGGCATGAGCCATGGCACCCAGCCCACTGCCTTAATTTCTGCTGAGGCACTAGCACTTTTGTCCACTGTTACATTGTGTCATCAGTATAAATGTGGATATGGTGAAGAGGTCAAGAATGTATTTGTGCTATTATAACAGTAGTTTTAATCTCACAGACCCCCTGAAAGTGTTTTGGGTCCCTCAGCAGTTTACCAACCCTGAGAACCGCTATTCTGTATCACTAAGCTTGAGGTGGTTTTTTTTGTACTACAACAATAATCAGAACCAAACTCATACCCTTTTTTCTTCTTTTTTTCAATTATTAGTTTCTTCAGTGGACTAGACGGCTGACTGGGAAGATTCCAGGGTCCCAACAGCTTCAGAGTTGCAAAGCCTGTAGAGGTACTGTTTGCTTACATAGAGCCTAGGTGTTGAGGGCTTAGACTCTGGAGCCCAGCTGCTGGAATGTGGGCCTTGCAGCTGTTACTGTTGAGCTGTGTGTCTGGGGCCCTTCCCTTAGCCTTTCCTGAATCTCATTCTCCGTTTGTTAAATGACATCATAAATAAGGCAAATGATTTTGTTGCTAAATGCCAGTGGAAACTTTAATAGTCGTAACTGTCACAAGGTCTGATGACCTCACAGTTGTTTTGCCCTTAATGGATGCCATAAAATGCCTGTGGTTCGACTCACTTCATTACAACTCCTTGAGGGATCACCATTGTTACTGTCTTAAGTGATCTGTGTACGATGAAATACCCACCACCATCTCTGATGGATTCCAGTACCTTGTTTCACTTGAGTCTGTCCAGTCTTTAGAGTTAACAGGGGAACCCTAGTTACTGATTCCAGACTTTCTGGCCTCACCCAAAATTAACAGCAGCCAATTTGCATTCTTCTGGGTTCTTTTTTTTTTTTTTTTTATTTTTTTTTTTTGAGGGAGTCTCGCTCTGCCGCCCAGGCTGGAGTGCAATGGCCGGATCTCAGCTCACTGCAAGCTCCGCCTCCCGGGTTCACGCCATTCTCCTGCCTCAGCCTCCCAAGTAGCTGGGACTACAGGCACCCACCACCACGCCCGGCTAGTTTTTTGTATTTTATAGTAGAGACGGGGTTTCACCGTGTTCGCCAGGATGGTCTCGATCTCCTGACCTCGTGATCCACCCGTCTCGGCCTCCCAAAGTGCTGGGATTACAGGCTTGAGCCACCGCGCCCGGCCGCATTCTTCTGGGTTCTATATTGTTGGCCCGATATTTAGAATTATTGTGTGCCTCTGGGCAGAGAACTCACAGTTCAAAATACCTTTTTTTTTTTCTTTGATACAGGGTCTTGCTCTGTCACCCAGGCTGGAGTGCAGTAGTATGATCATAGCTTACTGCAGCCTCCACATCCTGGGTTCAAGTGATCCTCCCACGTCAGTCTCCCAGGAGCTGGGACTACAGGCACAAATCACCATGCCCAAATTTTTTTTTTTACTCTCCTATTTCTTTCCTCTCTCTTGTTTTGGAAGTTACTCAGCAAGCTGCATCTGTCCAATTGGATATGTATGTCATGTCCTGTTAGAATGAAGTATTTCAGAGTATAAGCATGATAGTAATAAAACTCACAATATTGTCATTAAGCCACTTACTTTAGAGATCCTGTGATGAACCCAAAATCTCCCTTATTGCTGACCCTGGAGACCTATTAAGTCTAGGTGAAATAATATCAAGAGTTAGACTGATCTTTTTTTCCCCAATCACTTTGCCTCTGAGTAACCATTCTTCAAATTCAGAACCACACTCAAGGTAAAATATAAGTAAGGGCTGCTTATTTTTTGCCTTTGTTTTGGCACCTGTAGACAATACAGTTTATTTAATTTCAGGTTTTCACTGTTATATACAGTCCTACCTTGGAGATTTGTGGGTTTGCTTCCACAGACCATCATAGTAAAGCGAGTCATACAAATTTTTTGGTTTCCTAGTTCATATAAAAGTTACGTTGGCTGGATGAGGTGGCTCTCACCTGTAATCCCAGTGCTTTGAGAAGTTGAGGTAGGAGAATCACTCGAGTATAGGAATTTGAGACCAGCCTGGGCAAACATAGCGAGACCCCATCTCTACAAAAAAGATTTTTTTTAATCAGTCAGGTGTGGTGGAGTAGCTGTAGTTCTAGCTACTCAGGAGGCTGAGGCAGGTGGATTGCTTGAGTCCAGGAGTTCAAGGCTACAGTAAGCTATGATTGTGCCACTGCATTCCAGTCTGGGTGACAGAGCAATACCCTGTCTCAAAAAAAAGAAAAAAAAAAAGTGCTGAGCGTGGTGGTTCATGCCTATAATCCCAGCACTTTAGCAGGCTGAGGCGGGTGGTGGATCACCTGAGGCCAGGAGTTCAAGACCAGCCTCTCCAACATGGTGAAACCCCATCTTTACTAAAAATACAAAAATTAGCCAGGTGTGGTGGAGCACACCTACAATCCCAGCTACTCGGGAGGCTGAGGCAGGAGAATCACTTGAACCCAGGAGGTGGAGACTGCAGTGAGTCAAGATTATGCCAGTGCACTCCAGCCTAGGCAACAGAGCAAGATTCCATCTTTAAAAAAAAAAAAAAGGTTTAGTAAGTGTGCAGTAGCATTATGTCTAAAAAACAAAGGATGCACCTGAATTGTAAAATACTTTGCTTCAAAATGCTGACAGAGAAACAAAATGAGTATGTGTTATTGGAAAAATGGTGCTAGTAGACTTCATCAGTGGAGGATTGCCACAAACCTTCAATTTGTAATAAAAATAAAACCCCACACATTATCTGCAAAGCGCAATAAAATGAAAGTATGTTATTTGCTGATTTTCAGGAATTAGAAGGAAGTGAGAGTATTGCTGTCATCAGAAATAAGAGGATTGTTTTGCCAAGCTACTGAAAAAAAAAAAACTTTCATTCCTTTGTCAACTGCAAGAATTGTAGTATTTGACAAGAAACACCCAACTTGTCAAACACTACGATTCTTGCAGTTGACAAAGGAATGAAAAGTTGAAAGTATATGTGAGGCCGGGTCACAGTGGCTCACACCTTTAATCCCAACACTTTGGGAGGCCAAGGCGGGGGGATCACCTGAGGTCAGGAGTTCGAAGCCAACCTAACCAACATGGCAAAACCCCGTCTCTACTAAAAATACAAAAAGTAGCCAGGCATAGTGGCAGGCGCCTGTAATCCCAGCTACTGGGGAGGCTAAGACATGAGAACAGCTTGAACCCAGGAGGCGGAGGTTGCAGTGAGCCGAGATCATGTCATTGCACTCCAGCCTGGGCAACAGAGGGTGACTCCATCTCAGGGGAAAAAAAAAAAAGTATATATGAGCATTTAACAAGGCTATAGGTTTTGAATTTGAGCCCTGAAAACCCCCAGGTTTGGTTTCATTGGGAATTTGTTTTCAAATATGTCTCTGCTCTGGATCCAGAGGTGGCACAATTTTGCCAGTTTTTGATATATAAATGGTGACAGTATCCTTTATTTTCTTTTAATGAAAATCCTAAAGTAGTCTTTTAAAATAATTCTGAAAGGCCGGGCACGGTGGCTCAAGCCTGTAATCCCAGCACTTTGGGAGGCGGAGACAGGTGGATCACGAGGTCAGGAGATCGAGACCATCCTGGCTAACACGGTGAAACCCCGTCTCTACTAAAAACAAGCCGGCGACGTGGCGGGCGCCTGTAGTCCCAGCTACTCGGGAGGCTGAGGCAGGAGAACGGCGTAAACCCGGGAGGCGGAGCTTTCAGTGAGCTGAGATCCGGCCACTGCACTTCAGCCTGGGTGGCAGAGCCAGACTCCGTCTCAAAAAATAAAAATAAATAAAATAAAATAAAATAATTCTGAAAATCTGGCCAATAATAATACAGGACTCACAAATGTAAACTTTTCATACGGAAGAAATACTACCCATTGAAATTGGAAAGCCTGTTTTCAATTTGGGGCGTGCTTTTTTTTTTTTTTTTTTTTAATTGCTTTAAGAGATCAAGGATTTTAGACAAACATGTCATAAAGTGTTTTTAGATTTGCATGAACCTACTGTGGCTTAGTATAAATAAATCCCTAACATGATTTTTACAGATGCCTGTGAAAATGGGGGTTTCTACACTGCCTACCCCAAACCTGACTGCAGTCAGAACAGGGCCCCGCGGCAGGCAAAGGCTATATCATTAATTCTCAAATGAGATTCGTCTAAGCAGGAAGTGCACATCTAGTGCAGTAGTTTTAGGCCAACCTTTTTCAGAGCCTCAGGCTCTGCCTGTCACCTTGAAGGCATCCATGTGGGTACCCTCAGGGCTTCTCTTTGCCATAACAATAAAAGGATTGCTCCCACCAATGTTTGCGTCCATGGGAGAGGAGGTAGGAGCAGCAGCCCTTGTCCTGTGTGTGGGAGACCCTTGAAGGGCTCAGTGGAAATTGTCAGCAGCAGGGAGCAGAACAGATTGTGGTGAGAAGAGACATTCCACTGAGTTTCTGGGCCTTTGACTCCCTGGAACTTCTTCTCTATCCACCCTCCCTCTCCAGAAAAAAATAATAATTTAAAAATGGAATCGGTGTAATCAGTGAGGTAGCTGTATTCCAGTGAACAAGCAGTCTGCTCTTGCATCTGCATGCATGCAGCCTTGGCATTTTCTCTAGAAAAAAAAAAGAGGCCAGGCACAGTGGCTCACACCTGTAATCCCAGCACTTAGGGAGGCCGAGGCGGGCAGATCACGAGGTCAGGAGATCGAAACCATCCTGGCTAACAAGGTGAAACCCTGTCTCTACTAAAAAAAAAAAACACAAAAAATTAGCTGTGCATGGTGGCAGGCGCCTCTAGTCCCAGCTACTCGGGAGGCTGAGGCAGGAGAATGGCGTGAACCCGGGAGGTGGAGCTTGCAGTGTGCCAAGGCACTGCACCTCCAGCCTGGGCGGCAGAGCGAGACTCTGTTTCAAAAAAAAAAAAAAATTTTTTTTTAAAAAGAGGTTCTACCTCTTGCATGAATACAGATGGAGGCCAAGACCGGCATTAACAGAGGCTGTGTGTTTGCCATGGAGCTCAGGAGGGCTAATGGACATTTTACTTCTGCCTCAGACCATCACACTTTGTCCCCAGAACAAAGTCGAGAGTCCTTGGTCAATGAACATGTGTAAATATCCTCACACTTCACCTAGTAGTTCCTTTTTAGGCTCTAATAATGTGGTAAAGAAAAGAACCTAACTTCTTAAAATCTTTCCTTTTTTGGATGTAGATTGAAATTTTTGTTTTAAACACAATAGCCCTAATGCCTAAATCTAATGTTAGTAATTAATCCCTAGTGCTTTAAGGATTTTCTGTTTATAGGCAGTTATTTTATGGAGCTGGTCTATGTGAGAGGCACAAACTGCCAGGAGGGATTGAGATTTCCTTTAGCCAGGATTCTTAGTTCTGAGTGGCTCTAGTGAATAACATTAACAATGAATCTCTGGCCGGGCACTCATGCCCCTAATTCCAGCACTTTGGGAGGCCGAGACGGGTGGATCGCTTGAGGTCAGGAGTTCAAGACCAGCCTGGCCTGGTCATGGTGAAACCCCGTCTCTACTAAAAATACAAAAATTGACTAGCTGGGCGTGGTGGCGGGCATCTGTAATCCCAGCTACTTGGAAGGCTGAGGCAGAACTGCTTGAACCTGGGAGGCGGAGGTTGCAGTGAGCCCAGAGGGCGCCACTGCACTCCAGCCTGGATGACGAGCAAAGCTCAGTCTCAAAAAAATAATAATTTTAAAAATAATGATTCTCTTAAACATTCTTAAATCCTTCTGTCTAGGTAGGAGTTTTATTCATGGGAGTGTCTGGAAAAGGGACAAAGGCTATTGAGATTTTTTTAAAAGCCTGGATTTGGGATGTCTGAATACAGTAATAACTCCAAAGTCATTTAAAATCCATCTTTTTTTCTACCACCAGACTGAGATTTTCAGTTTTAATTCTAAGGTTCCAATCTTGCAAATGTGAATCAAACCCTGTTGGTCCTAACAGGATCTCCTTTGTTGGCGGATAATTTTAAGTGCTGACAGAGACCCTCAGTTTTTTTAAATACCTGGACTTAATTGTTTAAACTGGAGTCCAGACCAAAATATCCCTGACCTCGGGGGTCTTCCTTTGGTCAGGAAGAGGGAAGGGGGCAATTGGACCCCTTTTCCTCCTGTGGCTGCAGAGTCCCATTTTCCTCTGGGGACATTTGCTTTTTCCCTTGGGAAGACCGTAGGGATTCTAGTTCCTGCGGACCCTTTTACTTAACTTTGAGACCCAAGCAAGTTACTTGGCTTGTGCCTCTTATTTTCTGTAATGCAATGAAGAGAGTCACAGCCTTCGCCCTAAGGGAGCAGGCGCGTCTGCCACTCCCCATTCCCAAGTCCTCAGGGCGAATCCGCCAAATGCGCTAGCTGGGGAGCCCGCCCCTCACAGCCGCTGGCCGGAAGCGGAAGTGCGCATTCATCGCCTCGCCGTCTCCCAGCGCTGCCGCCTGCAGCTGAGAAAGGTGTTCGTATCGTTTGTTCTAGCGGGCCAGGCCCAGGTGCGCCCCGCTAGTCAGGCCGGCGGAGTGGGGAGGGAAGGGGTCAAGGGCGCCCTGCGCAGCCCCGGCTGCTCCAGACTTTGCCTGCTGCTTCCCGCCCAAGCCTCCGGCTATCGCCGTGTTTCTTCCCGGAGCCCCCGCTTGCGGCTCCTTCCAGCACCGCTGGGCTTGGGGCGGCCATTCCGGAAGTTGGTCCCTGGGAGGCGGCGAGTGGGTTCATGTGGTCAGAGCGCGTTGGCTGGGCCTCTTCTCCACTTTCTGTACCGTCCTCTTTAAACGTCTTCCCCAGTATGAGACTCTTTTTCTCAAGAAAATGCCCTCGTGTGCCTCACTTTCGGCTATTAGAAGGCATATCTTGGGATGTGCATTATCAATTTGCGGAGATCGTTCCTTTTTTTCTCCTCTGTTATGTGGATGCACCCTAGTGCTTGATGGGCATTTGAGTTGTTCCATCTGAGTGGGCTTGTGCGTGTTTATTCGTATTTGTGGACTTAGGTCTTCAAAGTTTGTTTTTGGAAGTCAAGTTGTTGGGTCAAAGGATAAATGAATGTGTAATTCCTAGGTATGACCAGATGCCCGTCTATGGGACTTGTGCTTTTTTGAGCCCTCAGGGTGTATGTTTTGTATACAGCAAGCAGGAGACCTTAGTTTTCAGTTTACCTGTAGTTTGTTTCGGATGTTTACATATTGACATATTGTTTATGAGTAAGAAGTTTATTCTCCCTTTATAATCCTATTATGACCCCACTCCTGCCCCGCAAATTTACTGCCCTGCCTAAGACGTCCGAAACATTAGAAGGAGCAATCCTTGCTGCCTTCCAGGTGTCAGAACGAAAGCTTTCAGCTTGTCACTACTTATATGTTTGCTATATGTTTTTGATAGATTAAGGACATTCCCTTCTGTAACAGCTTTATTGACATAAGATCATATATTTCATCTCATTTAAAGTGTATAAATCAGTGGTTTTTAGTATATTAAGAGTTGTACAACCATGACTACAATCTAACTCTAGAACATTTTCATTGCCCCAAAGAGAACCCCATACTCATCAGCAGTTATTCCCCCATTCCACTCCATTTCACTGGTAACCACTAAGAGACTGTGTTTCTGTGGATCTGCCTATTCTAGACATTTCATATAAATGGAATCATGAAATGGAAATCATGAACTATGTAGTCCTTTGCGACTAGCTGCTTTGAGTTAGCGTAATGAATTCAAGGTTATTTTGTAGCATGTATCACTGCTTCATTCCTTTTTTTTTTTTTTTTTTTAAACGGAGTCTAGCCCTGTCGCCAAGCTGGAGTGCAGTGGCGCGATCTCAGCTCACTGCAACCTCTGCCTCCCGGGTTCAAGCGATTCTCCTGCCTCAGCCTCCCAAGTAGCTGGAATTACAGGCGTGCTCCGCCATGCCCGGCTAATTTTTGTATTCTTAGTAGAGACGCAGTTTCACCATGTTGGCCAGGGTGGTCTTGATTTCCTGACCTCGTGATCTGCCCATCTTGGCCTCCCAAAGTGCTGAGACTACAGGTGTGAGCCCCCGTGCCCAGCCTCATTCCTTTTTTTTTTTTTAATGAGAGGAGATCTTGCTCTGTCACCCAGGCTGGAGTGCAGTGGTGCCTTCGACCTTCCTAGTTTGGCCTCCCACCTCAGCCTCCTGAGTAGGTAGGACCACATGTGTGGGCCACCAAGCCCAGCTAATTTTTTAAATTTTTGGTAGAGATTGAGTCTTACTGTGTTACCAGGCTGGTCTGAACTCCTGGGTTCATGTGGTCCACCCACCACAGCCTCCCTTAGTGCTGAGGATTACAGGCATGAACCACCATGCCTGGCCTTCATTCCTTTCTGTTGTCAAATGGTAGTCCATTGTATGGATACACCGCATTTTCATTTATCCATTCATCAATTGATAGACATTTGGGTTGTTTCTCCTTTTTGGCTATTATGAATACTGCTGCTGTGAATATTTCTTTTGGGTATATACCTAGGAGTGGAATGGCTTGTTCATGAGACGAACTTTTATGTTTAATCTTCTGGTGAAATGCCAGGCTGTTTTCCAATGTGGCAGCACCACTTCACTCGCCTCCACAAAAAACAAGAATTTCTCCACATCCTCAACACTTGTCTTTTTAATTACACTCACCTTAGTGTGTGAAGTGGTATCTTAATGTGGTTTTGATTTGCATGTCCCTGGTGACTAATGATGTTTAGCATCTTTTCATGTGCAGTTGACCTTTTTATCTTTAGAAAAATGTTCATTCAGATCATTTTGCCCATCTTTGAATTGTGTTTTAAAAATTCAGCTGAGGCTGGGTGTAGTGGCTCACGCCTGTAATCCCAGCACTTCCGGAGGCCGAGGCGGGCGGATCATGAGGTCAGGAGACTGAGACCATCCTGGCTAACACGGTGAAACTCCGTCTCTACTAGAAATACAAAAATGTAGCCAGGCATGCTGGCACGCATCTGTAGTCCCAGCTACTTGGGAGGCTGAGGCAGGAGAATCGCCTGAATCCGGGAGGCAGAGGTTGCAGTGAGCAGAGATCATGCCACTGAACTCCAGCCTGGGAAACAGATCAAGACTCCGTCTCAAAAATAAATAAATAAAGAAGCTGGCTGAATTAAATTCAGCCTGAAAGTTTTCAGGCTGAAAACATTTATTTTTGAAATCATTATGTGATACTGGTTTTTATCACTTTGAGTTGATCATCCTGGTTTTCTTTTGCTCTATTAATGAAGCAAATTATATTGATTGATTTTCTAATAGTAAGCATCTCTTGTATTCCTCTGGTAAACCTAACTTAATTCTGTTGTACTATCTTTCCTATTTATTGACATTTTTTATTTGGACTTATTTTCCTTAGAATATCTGAATCTATGTTGAAATTTGCCTATGATTTTGTTTACTTAAAGTGGCCTTGTCATGTTTGATATCAGTATGCCAATCTCCGAGAACATTCTTCCTTTTATACTGTTAATCACTGTAATCCCTTTGATAAGTTAAACTGTTTTGTGAAATTAGTTTAAAAGTGACCATTTTTTCCCCTTGTAATATTGTAAACTGCTGTTAATAGAATAATCAAATGCAAACAT
The DNA here is from genome assembly GCF_008728515.1 of Papio anubis. NCBI lineage: Eukaryota > Metazoa > Chordata > Mammalia > Primates > Cercopithecidae > Papio > Papio anubis. The sequence goes on along the minus strand of NC_044995.1, from coordinate 42,442,147 downwards.
GACATTTTGAACCATACAGAGTTCTGGGGTTTGCATAAAGGCTATATTAAACCTTCCAAATACCCAACTCTCGCCTATAGAGTGGATAAGTTATCTATACCTAACATAATGCAAACGTTAGTGACGAATTACATTGAAGTGTAGTTTAAGTAACCAGAGTCTCATAAATATGCCTAATCTCTGGAAGATTTTCATCCAGACTAGAATTCTTTCTTTTTTTTTTTTTTTTTTGAGGCGGAGTCTCACTCTGTCGCCCAGGCTGGAGTGCAGTGGCGCGATCTCGGCTCACTGCAAGCTCCACCTCCCGGGTTTACGCCATTCTCCTGCCTCAGCCTCCCGAGTAGCTGGGACTACAGGCGCCGCCACCACGCCCGGCTAATTTTTTGTATTTTTAGTAGAGACGGGGTTTCACTGTGTTAGCCAGGATGGTCTCGATCTCCTGACCTCGTGATCCGCCCGCCTCGGCCTCCCAAAGTGCTGGGATTACAGGCTTGAGCCACCGCGCCCGGCCTAGAATTCTTTCTTCTTTGAGTGGCATAACTGACTGATAAAGCCTTTGAGCATGGTGTTTTTTGGTGAATACCTAAATAATCCAGTTTTGTTTTCTATTTTAAAAGAAGAATGTCTGGGCAGTGAGTTAAGCTGGGAAGACCTAGCGCCTTGCTGACAGCATCAGTCTAGAATCTTCTTTCTTTTACGTTTTTTAAATTGTGGTAAAATATCTAAAGCCAAATTTGGCATTTTAATCATTTTTAAATGTACAAGTTAGTGGCATTAATTGCATTCACAGTGTTACTCAACCATCACCAGCTAGTTCTTTTTATTGTAATTTCTACATAGTCAGTTTTGGTAAGTTATATTTCTGTAGGAATCAATTTATTTCCTGAAAGTTTTGAATTTGATTAAGGTTATTCATGTCTTGTTTAATCTCTGCAACATCTATAGTTGTGTTTTTCTCTCTTTTTCTTTGAAGAGTTTTGCCTGATTTTTTTCCTAGTAGCTTTCAAAGAACCAGTTTGTCGCCTGAGTGATACTGTTGTTTTCTAGTTCATCATAGTATTTTTTGCTATTCCTGCTCCAACCACTTAAGTTAATTTTTAACTTCACTTCTTTTCTAATATAAACATGTAAAGCTTATTTTTTTCCTATGGACCAGTTTAGGTACATTCTACAAGTTGTGGTACTTAGAACTAATCAATAACCATAGTATTATGTATTTTCTAATTCAATTCTTTTATAAAACCATAAGTTCTTTGGAAGTGTGATGTGTTCTTAATTCCAAATGTGTTACTTTTTTCTATTTGCCTGAAAAATATGAAACCACTAACATTCAACCACAGTTTTAAACTACCAAAACAGCCATTTCATATAGTGCAACGTAATCTCTTGTAATTAACTTACAACTTAATTACATTGTAATTAAGACATGTCAGAGAACGTGTCTGTATACCAAATCTTTTTCTAATTTTTTTAATTTTTAATTTTTGTGGGCATAGGCCGGGCGCGGTGGCTCAAGCCTGTAATCCCAGCACTTTGGGAGGCCGAGACGGGCGGATCACGAGGTCAGGAGATCGAGACCATCCTGGCTAACACGGTGAAACCCCGTCTCTACTAAAAAATACAAAAAAATAGCCGGGCGAGGTGGCGGACGCCTGTAGTCCCAGCTACTTGGGAGGCTGAGGCAGGAGAATGGCGTGAACCCGGGAGGCGGAGCTTGCAGTGAGCTGAGATCCGGCCACTGCACTCCAGCCTGGGCGGCAGAGCGAGACTCCGTCTCAAAAAAAAAAAAAAAAAATTTTTGTGGGCACATAGTAGGTGTATATATTTAAGGGGCACTTGATGTTTTATATACCAAATTTTGAAAGGTTGAAGACAAGCTTTACAGTATATTTACCATACAGTATGGTCAGTTTTTATAAACACTTCATTTGCGCTTCAAAAGAATGTCTGGTATACTCAATACATTCAGTCGTATCCCTCAGTGTGCTAGATTAAACATACTTACTGTATTGTTCAAATCTTCATATCCTTTTTTCATATGATCTATCGCTAAGCAGTGTTTGAAAGTCTTAAAGTGTTGATGATTTGTGTTATTTCTTCTTTAATTGTACTAGCTTCTGCTTTATGAGTTTTATGAGACTAGAATTTTATATCTTCCTAATTGGTACTTTACATCCTCATATCATTACCTCTAATAGTGCTATCTTAAAATGTATAAAATTAATTTAGCAAACTTTATTTTGGTTAATATTCACCTGATATATCTTTCTTATTTTTGAGACTCAGTTTTGTTTTGTTTTGTTTTGTTTTTTTCTTTTTTGAGATGGAGTTTCGCTCTTGTTGCCCAGGCTGGAGTGCAGTGGTGCAATCTCAGCTCCCGCAACCTCCACCTCCCGGGTTCAAGTGATTCTCCTGCCTCAGCCTCCCGAGTAGCTGGTATTACAGGCATACACCACCAAGCCTGGCAAATTTTGTATTTTTTTTTTTTTTGGCAGTGACGGGATTTCTCCATGTTGGTCAGGCTGGTCTCAAACTCCTGACTTCATGTGATCCACTCCACCTCAGCGAGACTCAGTTTTTATGTGGTGTTGTGGGTTTTAGTGCATCTAATGAAATAACATAGAGCTGGAGTTTATCTTAATCTACCAGGACAGTCTTTTTAAACTGCAGAATTTAGCCCATTTGTACACTTACTGATAAAGTCAGACATTTTCTACCATCTTACTACATTGTGCTTTTCATTTGACCTATTTTTTTGTTTCATTTCCCTTATTTTTCTTACCTTTGGAATTGAGGGTTTTTTTTTTTTTTAAAACCTAATTCCATTTTCTCTTCTAGACTGTGAGTTAAACTCACTATGTCCATCCTTTGAATTTTTACCCTATTTTATCATGCATACTTACAGTCTAAAGCTAATCAATATTGTGAGTCCCCAGTGGAAGAATACAAGGAACATACAGCCTCCTTCCCAATTTATGTATTATTTAGTATTAGGATTGAGCTTATTTTTCCATCTCACAAATTGGATATTATTATCATTTTATATAATAAAGGTTTCCTTAATTTTATCCATTTTACCTGTGTTCATTCTACTTAACATTTTGGGTCTTCCAATTCCTATCTCCTGAAGTACTTTTAATTTACTTCTGTGATGGTCTTTTTTGATGGGTACGTTGTCTCAAGTCTTTATTTTAAAATGCCTTTATATAACTCTCCTTGTATATTTTTTAAGCTTTTAATCATGAAAATTTTTAATTCTCCACAGAAGTAGAATAGTACAGGTGTCTCTCGTATCCATGGGGGACTGGTTCCTGGACCCCCACAGGGCTTCCAAACTCCACAGTCACAAATTCCTTATATAAAATCGCATTTTATTTGCATATAACCTATACACATCCTCCCATAAATGCTATGTTTTCCCTCCCATTTACTTTAAGTCATCCCCAGATTACTTATAGTACCTAGTACAATAAGTGTTATGTAAGTGGTTGGTTGGTCTTTTGGTTTTTTTTAAGAGATGGAGTCTCATTCTGTTGCTCAGGCTGGAGTGCAGTGTTGTGATCATAGCTCACTGCAGCATGAAACTCCTGGACTCAGGTAATCCTCCCACCTTAGCCTCCCAAGTGGCTGGGACCACAGGCATGCACCACCACACCTGGATAACTTTAAGAAAAAAATATATATATATATAAATATATATATTTTGTAGAGACAGGGTTCTGCTTTATTGCCCAGGCTAGTCTTGAACTCCTGACTTCAAGGCATCCTCCTGCCTCAGCTTCCCAAAGTGCTGGGATTACTGGTGTGAGCCACTGTGCTGGACCATAAATAGTTATGCTGTGTTGTTTAAGGAATAATAGCAAGGGGGAAAGTCTGCATGTTTGGTACAGACACAAGCATTCATCTTTTTTCCACATATTTTTGATCTGTGGTCGTGTAGCGGGCTGACTGTATAATGAATTCTCACGTCCTTAACACCCAGCTTTGACAGTTACCAATATTTTGCTCATCTTGCATCATCTAGCCCTTAGCTGTCCAATACAGTAGCCACTAGCCTCGTGTGGCTATTGAAGTTTAAATGCTTAAAGTTTAACACTAACCTCATTTCAAGTGTTCAGTAGCTGTCCATACATGATTAGTGGTTGCTGTATTAGCAGTTACTGCAAATAAATAGTATTGGATAATGCTGTTTTTTTCCCCCAGATTTGTTTTTAAAGCAAATTCCAGACATCCTGTCATTTCTTCAGTAAATTACTAACTGTGCATCTCTACTTGGTTCATCACCACTACTCCATTATCCCAACTAACAAAGTCTGATGTTCCCTGATTGGCTACAAAATATCTTTTTACGTTTGGTTTGTTCAAATGAGAAGCTTAACAGGGTCTCCATTTTTTTTATTTTATACCCCTTAAGTTTCTGTTGTGTCTGTTCTCTTCCTCCTCCCTTTTCATTTTTTTAATCCACTGATAATTATTGAAAAAATAAAGTTATTTGTTCTTAAAATGTCCCACATAATATTTGGATTTGGCTGACTGGTTTGTTTTCATTGCTTAAACTGGTTATCTTTGTATTTCCTATAAAGAGCAGCTAGATAGTTTAACTGTCTAGCATTCTAGGTTGATAAGTCATTTTTTTCTCAGCACACTGAAGACATAGTCCTGCTTTCTTCTGATGTCCATTGTTGCTGTTGAGACATCAACTATCAGTCTGTTTTTCCTTTTATAGGTGACGTGTGTTTTTCCCCTGGCTGCTTTGGAAATTATGGAAAAAAATCAAATACCAAGGAAGAAAAATCTATAATGAAATTAGATGTGGATTTCTTTTTATGTATTCAGCTTGGGGCTTATAATACTTCCAGTACCCAAAGGTTAGTGTGTTTCACTACTTCAAGAAAATTGCTAGGTTTTCATCTAATAGTGCTATCAAAATTCTAATCTAGTAGTTAATACTGGCATTGAATTTCTCATTTCAGTGGGTTTATTTTTCATTTCTAAAAATTGCTTTTTAAACTAATTAACCATTTTATAGTATCTTATTCCACATCCAAATTTTTGTTAATTTCTTTAAGCTTTTATATTTTTTAAAGTATGTCTAAAAGGATAATATCTGAAGTGTTAGGCTTTTCCACCTGATAGCTGTGTTTTAGTTGTGTCTTACACATGGTACATTGCGTATTTGTGTTTGTTTCTTAAACTGTGCCTGCCTCAGTTTACTTAGAACTTTGCATATAAGATTTTTTTCTCAAGACCTGACTTAAAGTTGATTTTCCAGAGATAGGTCCATTTGCTTGCACTAGTTGCTTGGGGACAATGCCACTTAGGACCCTCTTAAAGTGAAATTATTCTCTTGAGGTTGTTTGAACTACACAAATGAATTTGGACTGAAACCTAAAAGAGAGCACTTGTATATACAAATCCTCAAGAGAGATTTTCTTTCTATTATGCCTGACAGGTACAGTTCCTTGCTTCATGTTTTCATATGGAAATTTTACTTTCTTTTTAAAAAACTTTTCACCGTGGATTTTCAGTCATACCCAGGAATAGAGTGCTATGATGAAGCTACTATGTACCTACCACCCAGCTTCCATGATTGTCACCATTTTGCCATTCTTACTACATCCGTTTTCTCCCTTGCTTCCTTTCATAATTCAGTTTTTTTTTTTTTTTTTGAGAGAGTCTCGCTCTGTCTCCCAGGTTCAAGGTTCAAGTGATTCTCCTGCCTCACCCTCCCGAGTAGCTGGGATTACAGGCACCCGCCACCACACCTGGCTAATTTTTGCATTTTAGTAGAGGCGGGGTTTCACCATGTTGGTCAGGCTGGTCTTGACTGGTTTTTTTAAAGGAGTTGACACCGAAAGGACAGGCAAGAAAGGCAAAAATAATGAACTGAAACTACATCAAACTATCATGTCATCTACAAACAGATAATTTTACTTCTTTTCCAATGTAGATGCCTTTTGTTTTCTTGCATAATTGTTCTGCCTAGAACTTCCAGTCGTATGTTGACTGGAAGTGGCGAGGATGGGCATCTTGTTCCCAATCTTAGAGGAAAAGCCTCCAATTTTTTATAATTGACTGTAAGCTGTGGCTTTGTCACCTATGGCCTTTACTGGTATTGAAGTGCATTCCTTCTATAACTAATTTGTTGAGGGTTTTTATCACAGAAGAATGCTGAGTTTTACCAAGTGCTTTTTCTGCATCTATTCTAATGATCATATAGTTTTTATCCTTCATTCTGTTAGTATGGCGTATCACATTGATTTTGCGTATCTTGAACTATCCTTGTATTTCTGGGATAAATCCCACTTGATCATGGTGTATGATCCTTTTAATGTACTGTTGAATATGGTTTGCTAGTATTTTATTGAGGAGTTTTGCATCTATTTTCAGTAGGGATATTGGCTTGTAGTTTTTTGCTGTTAGACAGTGTTTTTTTCTGGCTTTGGTATCAGTGTAATGCTGACCTCATAAAATGAGTTTAATGAAGAGCTTGGTTGGGCTCTTCTTCCATTTTTTTGGAAAAGTTTGAGAAGGATTATTCTTTAAATGTTTGGTAGAATTCAACAGTGAAGCCACCAAGTCCTGGGCTTTTCTCTGATGGAAGATTTTTCCTCACTGATTTAATCTCTGTACTCTTATTGATCTTGTCAGGTTTTCTATTTATGATTCAGTCTTAGCAGGTTATGTGTTTTTAGGAATTTATCCATTTATTCTAGATTATCCAATTTTTTGGCATATAATGTTTCATTATAGTCTCACAATCCTTTGTATTTCTGTAGTTACCAGTTGATTTTTTTTTTTTTTTCTTGAGACAGAAGTCTTGCTCTGTCGCCCAGCCTGGAGTGCAGTGGCCAGATCTCAGCTCACTGCAAGCTCCGCCTCCCGGGTTCACGCCATTCTCCCGCCTCAGCCTCCTGAGTAGCTGGGAGTACAGGTGCCCGCCACCTCGCCCGGCTAGTTTTTTGTATTTTTTAGTAGAGACGGGGTTTCACCGGGTTAGCCAGGATGGTCTGGATCTCCTGACCTCGTGATCCGCCCGCCTCGGCCTCCCAAAGTGCTGGGATTACAGGCGTGAGCCACCGCGCCTGGCACTGTAGTTACCAGTTGTAATGCCTTCTCTTTCATTTCTAATTTTACTTCAGTCTTGTCTATTTTAATCTTAGGTAGTCTGGCTAAAGGTTTTTGTTGGTTTATCTTTTCATACAACCAACTTTCAGTTTCATCGATCTTTTCTGTTGTCTTATCTCTTTCTCATTTATTTCTGCTATGATCTTTATTATTAATTTCCTTCCTTCTACTGGCTTTGGGCTTAGTTTCTTCTTGTTTCCTTCTGCTGACTTTGGGCTTAGCTGCTGCTTTTTCTAGTAACTTGAGGTGTAACATTAAGCTGTATAAGATCTTTCCTACTCACCCTTGCTCTCTTTGGTTCCCATTTACGTGGAATGTCTTTTCCCATCTTTTTACTTTCAGGATACATGCATTCTTAAAGCTATAGTGAGTTTCTTGTAGGCAGCATATACCTTAGGTCTTTCTTTTTTAATCCAGTCAGCTACTATATATTTTGACTAGAGAATTTAATCCATTTACTTTTTTGTTTGCTTTAAGGAGATAGGATTTCTGTCACCCAGGAGGAGTGCAGTGGCATGATCATACTCCGACCACTCCCAAGTTCAAGCAATCCTCCCACCCTAGCCTACCAAATAGCTGGAACTACAGGCAGATGCCACTGCACCCAGATAATTTTTTTAAATTATTTTCTATAGAGATGTGGTCTTGCTATGTTGCCTAGGCTGGTCTCAAACTCCTGCCTGCTCTCAAGTGATCCTCCCGCCTCAGCCTCCTGAGTACATTTATATTTAAAGTAATTATTGATAAGTAAGTACTTACTGTTGCCGTTTTATTCATTCTTTTGTGGCTGTTGTACAGATGTTATGTTCCTTTCTTCCTCCCTTCCTGTCTTCCTTTGTGATTTGATGACTTTCTGTAGTGATATGCTTTGATTCCTTTCTCTTTTCTCCATAGTATAGGTTCTTGCTTTGTGGCTACTATGAAGCTTAAAACATCCTGTAGTTTCAATAGTCTGTTTTAAGCTGTTAACAGCTTAGCTTTGATTGCATACAATTTATACTCTTACTTCCATTTCCCACATTTTATGTTTTTGATGTCACAATTTACATCTTTCTATATTGTGTATTAACAAATTATAACTTTTTAATATTTTAATCTTTTATACTAGAGTTATAAGTTATTTAGATACTACTGTTACAGTATTAGGGTAATCTGGATTGAGTGTATAATTACCTTTATCCCAGTGGGTTTTATAATTTTATATGTTTTCATGTTACCAAGTGTCCTTTCTTTTAAGCTGAAGAATTTACTATTTCCTATAAATCAGCTCCATTACTCATGAAGCCCCTCATCTTTTGTTTGTCCAAGGAAGTTTTTGTCCCTTCATTTCTGAAGGCCATTTTTGGCAGGTAAAACATTCTTGGTTGGTAGTACAGTCATGCACTGCATAAAGACATTTTGGTCAGCGATGGACCACATATGTGACAGTGGTCTCATAATGGTGCTTAAAATATTCCAATCACCTAGTGACATAGCCAATGTAACATTGTAAAGCACATTACTCACATGTCGTGGTTTAAACCTGCACTATCAGTCATGTAACCATAGTACATATGATTATGTACAGTACAGATTATATACAGTACATAATAACGGATAATAGTAATAAGTGACCACATTACTGGTTTATATTATTTTTATACTATTTATATTATTTTAGAGTGTATTCCTTCTACTTACTAAAAAAGATGAGTTAACTCAAAAACAACCTCAAGCAGATGCTTCAGAAGAGATTCCAGAAGGCATTGTCACCATAGATGTCAGCTCCATGCATGTTTATTGCCCCTGAATACTTTAAATGGGACACGATAGAAGGTGTAAGACAGTGATATTCATGATCCTAACCCTATGTAGGCCTAGATTGGTGCATATTTGTCTTCGTTTACAACAAAAAAGTTTAAAGAGTAAAATCGGGCAGGCAAACTGGGCCTTGAAGGTAGGCTACTGAGTTAAGAAGACAGAGTCCTGGAAGATTTGCAGCAGGTTTTGATGACTTCACATACACAGCTAAGTGTACTAAATGTTGTTCTGGAATGTCACCCTTTTATTATGAAATGCAAATATGCTCACCTTTATGGTCCTTAGGAGTTACTCCTTATTATTGTAAGTAATTTAGGGATATTAACTCAGCCCAACCCTATGAAGTCTCTGCTATTCTAACAATGAGGAAAGTGAGGTGCGATATAAGATATTCCAAACTCATCTTGAAGATTTCTTATTCTATACCAGACTCAGCTATTTCCCCAGTGAGTCCTGGTTTCTGTCACAGGTAAATGGTATTCAGAGAGAGTTTTGCACTTTAGAGGCTCATTCCTCCTGAGCTGTTAGCAGTCATAAGCCTTTTTAGTGGTTCAGGCTAGAAAAAAGTCCAATAAGAAAAAATGAAAAATGCATACTATATTTCTAATTTGAGGATATACTGTGTTCTTGGATAAGGAGACAAATTGTAACCAAACTCTATGTGTGTGTATACTCTTCAGTATGAAGAAGCTTCCGAGCCTGCTAGTGTTGAATATCTAGCAGGCCTAGACTCTAATGGCTTCTGTTTTCTCCTCTAGCTCTGCCTGCTTAGGACTCTGCCCAGCCAGGAAGGAAACCTACAGGAGGAAGAATGGCTGCAGGGTGGCTGACAACCTGGTCACAGGTACACAAGAAATTTCTCGATTTCCAAAAGCACACTGCCATTCCTGAAAATAACACATCTCTTGCCCCTGACCTGAAGCTTCACAGCCCAATCTGAGCTGGCTTCATCTTCCGCAGTTCCCAGGCTGCTTCATGTGGAAGAGGGAATCCCTGGGAAAGGCTTGTGTTCCCACATTTGTTAACGTTCTCCAGATATTCTTCCATATTTTTGAGTATGAATTCCATACTTGAGTGAGTGCTGTAAACAAAGACTTTTACTAGGAAAACTGTTTATCATTTCTCAAGTATTTCTTGCATTCCTACAGTATGCCCTATCTATTCTGGATCTGAATAAGACCAAGAGAGTCCTCACAGCCTCACTGTGCAAAGATCAAGCCAACCATATTTTAGAAAAGCTGTTTTGACCATGACCCTGAATGAAATGGCCCAGGGAGTAGGATTTAAAGAGAGTTCTGAGAAGTCAGCTTTAAGGCAAATTAATAGAAGGCCTCTGATGTATGTCTGAGTTTCCAGTGCCCTGGGTCTTCTCTCCAGTCCTGTCAGCCTCACCCACCATTCTCCTGGTATATTGTCAAAAATGGTCATCGGCTGAGCCAGAATATGTATGTGATGTTTTAGAACTCCGTGACCTTCCAGGAAGTGGCAGTGGACTTTTCCCAGGAGGAGTGGGCATTGCTGGACCCTGCTCAAAAAAATCTATACAAAGATGTGATGCTGGAGAACTTTAGGAACCTGGCCTCAGTGGGTAAGGCTGGCCTCATTCCTTCATTTGTTTACGTAGCAGATAGTTCCTAAGCGCATATTGTATTCCAGAATCTGTGAAAAGAATGGCAATATGGTGGTTAACCGCAAAATGAATGGTCCCTGCCCTTGAGGGGGCAGTCCAGTGGCTTCCCATGAAAATGCACTGATTTCATTTTCTCTATCACTAATAGCTTTAGGTAATTTGTGATCTGTGTCTGATCTTGTGTATAGGTTTCAAGGGTCACTTCCGTATAGGGCATGGACTATGCTTTTTGGTCTTTGTGAAAGAAAGAACTCAGCTCTGATTGTTTTGCTGTTCCTAAAGCTGCACTTGACTATTTTAGCAGTCCTTTAATTAAAGTCAAAGTATGGCAGTCAGTTTTGTGGAATATTTAATTCTCACACATTTCTCCCACATCCTCTCTTTCTGCACGAGCAGGGTATCAGCTCTGCAGACACAGTCTGATCTCCAAGGTGGATCAAGAAGAGCTGAAGACAGATGAAAGAGGAATTCTACAAGGTGACTGTGCAGGTGATCCCTGGGCAGAACAGAGTACGGCCTTGGCCATTGAGGGTTGGTACATTTGGGAATGTCACTCAGTGCAGGAAAAGAAATCTGAGGCCATTACATGAGCTTCCTTCCTGTTTCACCATCTGTCCAATCATTCATGTGTTAATTTGGTCTCTGAGAAAAGTTTTAACTCCTCCTTAAATGTAACATTTCCATGAATGCCTTTTGTTTAGTTCTCCCTATTTTCCAGATAATACTGTCTTATTTCCCAACCTCCACAATCCTTTCCAACTAAAATACCTCCCATTTCTACTGCTTGTTCCTATCACTGGTGAATCACTGGTTGTGTCTTCTCTCTCACATTCCTCTACTTGCAGAAAACAAAATCTATAGGGTCTCGCTTCCTTTTTCTTTCATCCCAACCTTTTCTCCCAATAATTATAAAAATTTTCCTATGCTATTTCAGACTGGGAAACTCGACTTAAATCAAAAGATGCAATTGCTGTGCAGAACATTCCTGGGGGAAAAACATCCAATGGCATAAACATGGTAAGACTTACTAGGAATTATTCCTGGTCTTTGTAGAAGTCTGGGAATTTCAATGAGTTAAAACATCAGCACCCAAAGCAGGGGTAAGAAGAGTTCAGGCACCAAGCTTTCACCAGAAAGCTATCTCAGGAGAGAGTTCATTTTCATGAAATTGGAGAAATGTGTAAACCTAGGTTAACACTTGCTGGCTCACAGAGAATAACCACAAGTAAACATTTACTTAAATATGATTTTAGTGTTAAGTATTTAGTACATAATTCATTCATTCTTCACTCAGTATTAGAAAAACTATATTAAAGAAGCCCTTTGCTGGGAAAGAATAGAGCCTTGGACAGAGGACTAGGCTTATTCAACTCGAAAAAGCTAATAGGGCAAAAGTCATGTGCACATACTGAAAATGGTAAACATGTCAGTTATGATCATGTGCTTCCTATATATGGCAGAACCCTCATGGAAGAGAATTCCTGTGAATAAGGTGAAAGTGAAAAAGCCTTTAGTCACCACTTATTCCCTTTTCAATAGGCAGAAAATCAACCTGGTAAGAACTCCCTGGAGTGTAACCATTGTGGGAAATTCAGAAAGAACACTCTCTTTATTTGTACAAGATATTGCAAGGGAGAGAAATGCTATAAATATACAGAGTATGGCAAAGTCTTCAACCATCCCTCAACTCTTAGGAGTCATGTGAGCATTCACATTGGAGAGAACACTCTTGAATTTACTGATTGTGGAAAAGCTTTCAATCAAGAGTCATCCCTTGGGAAACACTTAAGAACTCCCACAGGAGAGAAGTGTCATGAGTATGATCAATGTGATATGTCCTTCAGCCTACACTCTTCCTGCTCAGTGCATGAGCAAATACCTACTGGAGAGAAAGGCAATGAATGCAGTGACTATGGCAAAAGATCTCCCCTTAGTGTCCACAGAAAAACTGGTAGTGTGGAGGAGGGTCTGGAATGCAATGAACATGAGAAAACTTTCACTGACCCTTTGTCCCTTCAGAACTGTGTCAGAACTCACACTGGAGAGATGCCCTATGAATGCAGTGACTGTGGGAAAGCCTTCATTTTTCAGTCTTCTCTTAAGAAACACATGAGATCTCATACTGGAGAGAAGCCTTATGAGTGTGATCACTGTGGAAAATCTTTTAGCCAGAGCTCTCATCTGAATGTGCACAAAAGAACTCACACTGGAGAGAAACCCTATGACTGTAAAGAATGTGGGAAGGCTTTCACTGTTCCTTCATCCCTTCAGAAACATGTGAGAACCCACACTGGAGAGAAACCGTATGAATGCAGTGACTGTGGAAAAGCCTTCATTGATCAGTCATCCCTTAAGAAACACACACGCTCTCACACTGGAGAGAAGCCTTATGAGTGTAACCAGTGTGGAAAATCCTTCAGCACAGGCTCTTACCTTATTGTGCACAAGAGAACTCACACTGGTGAGAAAACCTATGAGTGTAAAGAATGTGGGAAGGCCTTTAGGAATTCCTCTTGCCTGAGGGTACACGTGAGAACTCACACTGGAGAGAAGCCTTATAAATGTATTCAGTGTGAAAAAGCCTTTAGCACAAGCACTAACCTTATAATGCACAAGCGAATTCACACTGGCCAGGAACTCCATGAATGAAATGATGACAGGAAAGTGTTTGTTGCCCCTGATGCCTCCTTTCTCACTTTAGAACATACATTGCAGAGAAGCCCTGTTATGGCCACATGGAAACAGCCTTCTGGCCCAACTCTGGCTGGCTGTTACACTGGGACAAACCTTATAAATGTTACAGTGCTGATTGTTTTTGTCAGTGAGTATTTCATTCTTATATGTTTCACAACTTATATTATGTAGATCTTATAGTTATCTTTCCAGTTTAATTCCATTGTGAACAGAATACATGGTCTTCAATATGTAGATTCTTTGTGATATAGATTTGAACATAATTGCTGGACACTGATGTACTGAGGCAGACAGAACTAGTTGCTGTCTCAATATCCATTCCTCCCTTCTTTAAGTAATAAAATTTACTATTTAGTTCAAGCTGGCAATGTGGACAGTTTTCACCCAGCTTTCCTTACAGCTTTCCTTACAAATGTGTCCACATCCCTAGCCCATGCAAAGTAGGCAGAAGTCACTGGATACAGCTTCTGAGGAAGCTCATGGAAATGGGAATATCTCATCTGGCGTTTTTTTTCTTAACTATTTGCCCTCTGTCTTATCCCTTATTTCCTAGAAAATATATACACCAAGAGGAGGCCAGAGAAAAGATACTAAATGAAACAACAGGAGAGATGCAATATTATCTAGTTGCACTAATCCTGTATTGCTTATCTCTGGGTTTCATATTACAAGAGAAAAATTAACTGCCATGTGGTTTAAACCACTCTTGTGGGAAGTTCCTCTTTCAGCTGATTTCAGTCCCAACTGTTATATCTGTGTTTTCTAAGGCAGAAGGATCGCTTAAACCTAGGAGCTTAAAATCAGCCTAGGCAACACAGACCCCATCTCTACCAAAAAAATGAATAATTAGCTGGGTACCGGCTGCACACCTGTAGCCTCAGCTATTCTGGAGGCCAGAGGCAGGAAGATCATTTGAGCCCAAAAGTTGAGGATGCAATAAACCATGTTTGCACCATTGTACTCCAGCCTGGAAAAGAGTGTGAGACCCCAACTCTTTAAAAAAAAAAAAAAAAAAAGTCATCTATTTACAAACTTTGTCTTCTGATCTCTATAATCGAGAGTGGTATTGTGTCCGGAATTGGTGGGTTCTTGGTCTCACTGACTTCAAGAATGAAGCTACAGACCCTCATGGTGAGTGTTACAGTTCTTAAAGATGGTGTGTCCGCAGTTTCTTCCTTCTGGTGGGTTCGTGGCCTTGCTGGCTTCAGGAGTGAAGCTGAAGACCTTCGCGGTGAGTGTGGCAGCTCTTAAAGGTGGCACGTCTGGAGTTGTTCGTTCTTCCTGGTGGGTTCCTGGTCTCACTGGCTTCAGGAGTGAAGCTGCATACCTTCAAGGTGAGTGTTACAGCTCATAAAGGCAGCGTGGACCCAAAGAGTGAGTGGCAGCAAGATTTATTGCAAAGAGTGTAAGAACAAAGCTTCCAGTGTGGAAGGGGACCTGAGCAGGTTGCCGCTGGCTGGCTCAGGCAGCCTGCTTTTATTCCCTTATCTGACCCCACCCACATCCTGCTGATTGGTCCACTTTACAGAGAGCTGATTGGACTGTTTTGACAGGGTACTCATTGGTATGTTTACAATCCCTGAGCTAGACACACAGTGTTGATTGGTGCATTTACAATCCTTTAGCTAGACATAAAAGTTCTCCAAGGCCCCACTAGACTCAGGAGCCTAGCTGGCTTCACTTAGTGGATCCCATGCTGGGGCTGCAGGTGGAGCTGGCAGGTGCCAGTCCTGCGCCGTGCACCCATACTCCTCAGCCCCTGGGTGGTTGATGGGACCGAGCACCGTGGAGCAGCGGTCGGCATTGGTCAGGGAGGCTCGGGCTGCACGGGAGCCCACCATGGAGTGGTTGGGGCATGGCGGGCTGTAAGTCCCGAGCCCTGCCCCACGGGGAGACAGCTTAGGCCCAGCGGCCTGGCACTGCTGGGGGACTGGGTGCACCCACCACAGCTGCTGGCCTCGGTGCTAAGCCCCTCACTGCCCTGGGCCAGCAGAGCCCGTGCCTGCGGGAACTTGCACTGGCCTATGAGTACTGCGCACAGCCCTGGTTCCCACCTGCACCTCTCCCTCCACACCTCCCCACAAGCAGAGGGAGCTGGCTCCGGCCTCAGCCAGCCCAGAGAGGGTCTCCCACAGTGCAGTGGCGGGCTTAAGGGCTCCTCAAGTGCCGCCAGAGTGGACGCCGAGGCCGAGTAGGCACTTCTAATTTTTTCAGAGTGGACGCCGAGGCCAAGTAGGCACTGAGAGTGAGGGCTGCTGGTACATTGTCACCTCTCGGTATGTTAAGACATCACACTATAACCATGGTTTTTCTAATTTTTTTTGTTGTTTTTGAGACGTAGTCTTGCTGTGTTGCCCAGGCTGGAGTACAGTGGTGTGATCTCAGCTAACTGCAACCTCTGCCTTCCGAGTTCAAGTGATTTCTCGTGTCTCATCCTCCCAAATAGCTGGGATTACAGGCACATGCTACCACACCTGGCTACCTTTTTGTATTTTTAGTAGAGGCAAGGTTTCACCATGTTGGCCAGGTTGGTTTTGAACTCCTGATCTCAAGTGATCACCTGCCTTGGCCTCCCAGAGTGCTGGTATTACAAGTGTGAGCCACTGCACCCAGCCAAATTGTTTTTTTTTTAATTTATCTTTCTAGGCCAGTGCAGTGGTGCATGTCTGGAATCCCAGCACTTTGGGAGCACAAGGCAGGCAGATCACTTGAGCTTACCAGTTCAAGCCCAGCCAATGAGTTGAAACTCCATCTCTACAAAAAATACACACACAAATTAGCCAGGTATAGTAGTGTGCTACTCAGCAGGCTGAGGTTGAGAGGATCACCTGAGCCCAGGAGGCAGAGGTAGCAGTGAGTCGAGATCATGCCACTGCATTTCTGCCTGGGCCACAGCGAGACTATGTCAGGAAAAAATAAAAATCTGTTTCTCATTTCTTGGGGGCATTACAATTGGGTACAAATAGGTTTACTCATTTTATGTTTCTGGCAAATTGTCCTATTATTCTTATCTAGTATCCACAGATTTCCCGTAATGATTTTCATTAATTTACTTGATATAAATGTGAGCTGACTTAGAAATGCCATTTTCTCAAACTGTAAGGACAACCAGGAGCAACTTTTTCTCAGCGTTACATCAGTTACACTGTTGCTTACAGCAGCATCCACCAGCTATGGTCGTCTTTACATCCCACAACTTGTCCTCTCTTATTGATGCCTTTATGAGTTCTTTCATAAGACATAGGTGAGTAAGATGTTTGCTGGGGAAGAGACCCAAACATTCAGGCTAACCATCTGAAGTTTCTCGGGGTTTAGTTGTCTGGAGCTTGCCAAGATATTCCCTCTAAAGTGAAAGGAAAATTGCTGCAATTTGTGCTACTAACAACAAATAGCACAATGCTTAGTAAGCTTTTTTGGTTTCTGGAGGCACTATATTGACACATTCGACCCATCTGCAGATGACTCTATTAGTGAAGTCTCTACCCTACAGAAAAGAAGCAATATGACAACACTTTGAGAATTTGGAGAAACAACACATTATGGGCCAGGCATGGTGGCTCACGCCTGTAATCCCAGCACTTTGGGAGGCCGAGGTGGATGGATCACCTGAGGTCGGGAGTTCGAGACTAGCCTGACCAACATGGAGAAAACCTGTCTTTACCAAAAATAAAAAATTAGCTGGGGATGGTGGCGCATGCCTCTAGTCCCAGCTACTTGGGAGGCTGAGGCAGCAGAATCACTTGAACCCGGGAGGTGGAGGTTGTAGTGAGCTGAGATTGCGCCACTGCACTCCAGCCTGGGCAACAAGAGTGAAACTCCATTTCAAAAGAGAAAAACAACACATTCTGGCAATATATGAGGGCAGGATAACAAACTCAGACAAGGACAGAATAAAGCCTGAAAACTTTCAAAAATAGTTTACAAGATAGAAGGAAACTTTCTGTTTTGAGATGGAGTGTTGCTCTGTTGCCAGGCTAGAGTACAGTGGCGTGATCTCAGCTCACTGCAACCTCCGCCTCCTGGGTTCAAGTAATTCTCCTGCCTTAGCCTCCAAGTAGCTGGGACTACAGGCATGCGCCACCACACCCAGCTAGTTAGAGATGGGGTTTCACCATGTTGGCCAGGATGGTCTTGATCTCTTGACCTCATGATCTGCCCGCCTCAGCCTCCCAAAGTGCTGAGATTAAAAGTGTGAGCCACCATGCGTGGCTGAAACGGGGTATTTAAAAAGAAAAAAAAAAAATCAAATTTAAATTTATCCAGAAATGCAAAGTTGGTTATACATTAGAAAAATCAATAAATACAATTCACTTTTAAAGTAGGCTTATTGGCCGGGCGCGGTGGCTCAAGCCTGTAATCCCAGCACTTTGGGAGGCCGAGACGGGCGGATCACAAGGTCAGGAGATCGAGACCATCCTGGCTAACATGGTGAAACCCCGTCTCTACTAAAGAATACAAAAAACTAGCCGGGCGAGGTGGCGGGCGCCTGTAGTCCCAGCTACTCGGGAGGCTGAGGCAGGAGAATGGCGTAAACCCGGGAGGCGGAGCTTGCAGTGAGCTGAGATCCGGCCACTGCACTCCAGCCTGGGTGACAGAGCCAGACTCCGTCTCAAAAACAAAACAAACAAATAAAGTAGGCTTATTATCATTCACTCATACTAATAATTACTAGGCACCTAAAATGAATGAGGCAGTGTTCAAAGCATTTAACATATTATTGAAAAAATAGGATTATCTCAGTAAATATAGAAAAAGCTATAAAGAGGTATTACTGAGAAAAATCTTTCAAAATATAAACACTATATAAAAATGCAAAAGTAAACAATAGTGGAAAATGAGTTTAAAATCAGGAAGATAATGGTATCCACTATTAAAAACACTACTTAGTATTTTACTGGAATCTTAAGTGAGGCAGGCTAATAAAAGATATTTTAAAACCTAAGGACCAGAAAAGTAGAAGTAAATCTGTCATTTATAATATTACCTTAATGGAAACTTTCAAAGGATCTATATATAAATTATTAGAATTAATGAAAATGTTTAGTATCTTAAAGGTAAACTTGCAACTTATACTCAGGAATAGAAAAATTTAGAGGGTGATACCATTTATGAGAGCAACAATAGTATAACATACGGAAGAATAAATTTAAAACTTACCAAATTGTTTTGAAGACAGTACTGAAAACATTAAAATGACCTAAACAAATTTGAGACATTCATAGGCCAAATTCTGAAAAGACTGAATTCTCCCAAACTGATTTAGATTCCAAAAGTTCCAAAGTTACACAGCTCCACTTCCAGATTGGCTGTAGACATTTACAGGAACCCACATTAATAGTGAATTAACATCTTCAAAGACCCTGGAAATCTGTGGACAAAAAAAGGAGTGAGAGAATTAAATGCCAGAGGATGAGCTCCTCCTAGAAGAGCAGAAATCAGTGGCTGGTTTCTTCCCTGAAGGCATTTTCCTGGTCTAGGAGCAGATTGGTGGAGAGCCAGGCCTGCCACAGGCAGAGGAACTTTATTGGAATACGGAGAGACCAGGGGGGCATTATAATGGTCACAAGGCTAGTGTGACACTATAACATAAAACGGACTGTCTTTACCAGTGCTGCATATCCCTATGATGATTTGCTGAGTGCATAGCAACAGCTGGTGTTGGGCACTAACTAGGAAAAAAATGGATATCCCTGTTGTCTTGCAATGCTTAGATTCCACAGTCCTGCTAGAGGAAGTGATCTGAAATAGTCACAGGAAAGATCTTACTCAAGATGTTTGAAACCAGAAGTGAACCAAAACTAATTTTTTTCACATCTCAACCTCTGATTGGATCAAAGTTGAGGAGATTCTCATCTGAACTGCTTGACAGAGGAAATGGAGTGACTTCTATGTGAAAATATTTTTCGATTTCTGTTGTTCTTCTAAACATAATATCCACATACAATTTAAAACATCACATGATGTGCAGAGCAGGAGGACAATGTTACCAATCATCAAGAGCAAACGGTCCAACAGAAATAGTCCCATAGATGATATGAGAAGTTAGAATTAGCAGACAAGGACTTTAGAATTGTTACAGAACCAACAGGTTCGTATATCTGCTGTGTAGTAGCAGACCAATTACACAGACAGGGATTAAACAGAGAGTTTAATTACCACAGGGCGCCAAGTAAGGAGATAAGAGGAGACAAATCTATACCCCCAAGAAGTTCCAGGCTGGAGTTTTAAAGGGGATCAGGGGAGGGTGAAGGACTGGAGAATTAGGGTTGTTGATGGTCAGAGCAAGCAGGATGAAGTCATCAGGATGTGGAAACTGGATTCTTTGGTAAGTCAGCTTGTGGGGCCCCTCAGACCAGCTGAGTCAATGGGGTCCTTCAGACTAGCTGACATGGTAGGTTTATCAGCATGTAAAAAGTGTGAAAGAATATCTCAAAGGAAAAACAATGTTTTATAATGGTCAAGTTATCAATAGAGGAGTTACGGGGAAGTATGATCTTGTAACAGGGTGATATGGTTTGCCTCTGTGTCCCCACCCAGATCTCACCTTGAATTGTAATCCCACCTGTCATGGGAAGGACCCAATGGGAGGTAATTGAATCATGGGGGTGGGTTTTTCCCACGCTGTTCTCATGAATAAGTCTCATGAGAACATATGATTTTATAAAAGGGCGGTTCCCCTGCACACGCTCTCTTGGTTGTCACCATGTAAGTTATCCCTTTGCTCTTCGTCCATGATTGTGAGGCCTCCCCAGCCATGAGGGTCTGTGAGTCCATTAAACCTCCTTCCTTTATAAATTACCTAGTCTCAGGGATGTCCTTTTTAGCAACATGAGAACAGACTAATACACAGGGTCTACATGATTCTAGGACAGTAGGCACCAGTGAACTATGAAGGAGGTCAGAGATTAAACTTGATTAATGTTGAATGTGCTGTAAGCTTGGTTTTCCATCTATCCCCCTCCTTTCCTGATTAATTTTATAAAGTTTAAATTAAAAAATTCGAATGGATGAAAACACATAGAATTGTAGGCTTACATCTGTAATCCCAGCACTTTGGGAGGCCAAGGCGGGTGGATCACAAAGTGAGGAGTTCGAGACCAGCCTGGACAACATGGTGAAACCCCATCTCTACTAAAAATAGAAAAATCAGCTAGGTGTGGTGGTACATGCTTATAATCCCAGGTACTCGGGAGGCTGAGGTAGGAGAATCACTTGAACTTGGGAAGCAGAGGTTGCAGTGAGCCAAGATTGTGCCATTGCACTCCAGGGTTGGGTGACAGAGCAAGACTCTCTCAAACAAAAGAAAATACATAGAATTGCATTATCTAAGTGGAATCTATAAAGTAGAAACAGACAATCTAGAGGTAAAAATTACAATCTCTGAAATTTTTTTTAAAAATTCTGTAAGTGGGCCTAAAAGCAAACTAAACACAGCAAATAAAGGTGGGGGAAGAGGGCAATCAGTGAACTCAAGGTAGGTTAACAAATGTGCCAAACTTATGGACACGGGAAAACAATGAGTGTTTTCTAAAACTGATTAAAAACATCAAACCAGCAGATTCAAGCTCAGCAAACCCAAGTGAGATAAACGCAAAGAAAACCACAATCAGACAGTTAACCATCAATCTGTTTAAAAAAAAAAAAAAAAGGGTCCTGATGCAAGTTGGCCGAATAGGAACAGCTCCCAGCATGAGCGACACAGAAGACGGGTGTATTTCTGCATTTTCAACTGAGGTACCAGGTTCATCTCACTGGGGAGTGCTGGTCAGCTGGTGCAGCCCGACCAGCGAGAGCTGAAGCAGGGCAAGGCATTGCCTCACCTGGGAAGTGCAAGGGGGAAAGGAATCCCTTTTCCTAGCCAAGGGAAACACGTAACATCTGGAAAATCAGGTAACTCCCACCTTAATCCTGCACTTTACCAAGGGTCTTAGCAAATGGCACACCAAGAGATTATATCCACACCTGGCCTGGAGGGTCCCATGCCCACGGAGCCTCCCTCATTGCTAGCACAGCATTCTGAGATCTAACTGCAAGGCATCAGGGAGGCTTGGGAAGGGGCACCCGCCATTGCTGAGGCTTAAGTAGGTAAAGACTCTGGGAAGCTCGAACTGGGTGGAGCCCACTGCAGCTCAAGGAGGCCTGCCTGTCTCTCTAGACTCCACCTCTGGGGACAGAGCATAGCTAAACAAAAAGCAGAAGAAACCTCTAGAGATGTAAATGACCCTGTCTGACAGCTTTGAAGAGAGCAGTGGATCTCCCAGCAAGGAGGATGAGATCTGAGAACGGACAGACTGCCTGCTCAAGTGGGTCCCTGACCCCTGAGTAGCCTAACTGGGAGACATCCCACACTAGGTGCAGATTGACACCTCACACGGCGGGTACACCCCGATACGAAGCTTCCAGAGCAAGAATCAGACAGCACCACTCGCTGTTCAGCAATATTCTATCTTCTGCAGCCTCCGCTGCTGATACCCAGGCAAACAGGGTCTGGAGTGGACCTCAAGCAAACTCCAACAGACCTGCAGCTGAGGGTCCTGACTGTTAGAAGGAAAACTAACAGGACACCCACGCCAAAACCCCATCAGCACGTCACCATCATCAAAGACCAAAGGCAGATAAAACCACAAAGATGGGGAAAAAGCAGTGCACAAAAGCTGGAAATTCAAAAAATCAGAGCACATCTCCCCCTCCAAAGGAACACAACTCATCACCAGCAACGGAACAAAAGCTGGACAGAGAATGGCTTTGATGAGTTGAGAGAAGAAGGCTTCAGTTGATCAAACTTCTCAGAGCTAAAGGAGGAACTACATACCCAGCGCAAAGAAACTAAAAACCTTGAAAAAAGAATGGAAGAATGGATAACTAGAATAATCAATGCAGAGAAGTCCATAAACGAACTGATAGAGATGAAAACCATGACACAAGAACTACGTGACAAATACACAAGCTTCAGTAACTGACTCGATCAACTGGAAAAAAGAGTATCAGTGATTGAAGATCAAATGAATGAAATGAAGTGAGAAGAGAAGTTTAGAGAAAAAAGAGTAAAAAATGAACAAAGCCTCCAAGAAATATGGGATTATGTGAAAAGAGCAAATCTACGTCTGATTGGTGTGCCTAAAAGTGACAAGGAAAATGGAACCAAGTTGGAAAACACTCTGCAGGATATCATCCAGGAGAACTTCCCCAACGTAGCAAGGCAGGCCAACATTCACATCCAGGAAATACAGGAAAGAGCTAAAATTGACACCCTAACATCACAAAAGAACTAGAGAAGCAAGAACAAACACATTCAAAAGCTAGCAGAAGGCAAGAAACAACTAAGATCAGAGCAGAACTGAAGGAGATAGAGACACAAAAAACCCTCCAAAAAATCAATGAATCCAGGAGCTGGTTTTTTAGAAGATCAACAAAATTGATAGACTGCTAGCAAGACTAATAAAGAAGAAAAGAGAGAAGAATCAAATAGACGCAATAAAAAACGATAAAGGGAATATCACCACCAACCCCACAGAAATACAAACTACCATCAGAGAATACTATAGACACCTCTACGCAAATAAACTAGAAAACCTAGAAGAAATGGATAAATTCCTGGACACTTACACTCTCCTAAGACTAAACCAGGAAGAAGCTGAATCCCTGAATAGACCAATAGCAGGCTCTGAAATTGAGGCAATAATTAATAGCGTACCAACCAAAAAAAGTCCAAGACCAGACAGATTCACAGCTGAATTCTACCAGAGGTACAAGGAGGAGCTGGTACCATTCCTTCTGAAACTATTCCAATCAATAGAAAAAGAGGGAATCCTCCCTAACTCATTTTATGAGGCCAACATCATCCTGATACCAAAGCCTGGCAGAGACATGACAAAAAATGAGAATTTTAGACCAATATCCCTGATGAACATCGATGCAAAAATCCTCAATAAAATACTGGCAAACCGAATCCAGCAGCACATCAAAAACCTTATCCACCATGATCAAGTGGGCTTCATCCCTGGGATGCAAGGCTGGTTCAACATATGCAAATCAATAAACGTAATCCAGCATATAAACAGAACCAAAGACAAAAACCACATGATTATCCCAATAGATGCAGAAAAGGCCTTTGACAAAATTTAACAGCCCTTCATGCTAAAAACTCTCAATAAATTCGGTATTGATGGAACATTCTCAAAACAATAAGAGCTATTTATGACAAAAGCCACAGCCAATATCATTCCTTTGAAAATTGGCACAAGACAGGGGATGCCCTCTCTCACACCACTCTAATCAACATAGTATTTGGAAGTTCTGGCTAGAAACTAAATCAGGCAAGACAAAGAAATAAAAGGTATGAAGACAGGAAAAAGAAGAAGTCCAGTTGTCCCAGTTTGTAGATGACATGTATATTTAGAAAACATCATGTCAGCCCAAAATCTCCTTAAGCTGATAAGCAACTTCAGCAAAATCCAGATACAAAATCAATGTGCAAAATCAAAGCATTCTTATACCACACCACTAACAGCCAGCCAGCCAAATCATGAATGAACTCCCCATTCACAGCCATTTCAAAGAATAAAATACCTGGGAATCAACTTTTTGAGGCAGGGGTTCGCTCTGTCACTGTTTCTGGAGTGCAGTGGCAGGATCTCAGCTCACTGCAAGCTCCGCGCCTCGGGTTCCGCCATTCTCCTGCCTCAGCCTCCCGAGTAGCTGGGGCCCCATGGCTACGCCACCTCGCTTGACTAGTTTTTATTTTATTTTTAGTAGAGGCGGGGTTTCGCAGTTGCCAGAGATGGTCGATCTCTGACCACTTGTGATCCGCCGTCTCGGCCTCCCAAAGTGCTGGGATTACAGGCTTGAGCCACAGCTTGACTTTTTGAGACAAGTCTTGCTCTGTAAGCCCAGGCTGGAGTGCAGTGGCGGATCAGCTCACCTGACGTGCCACCTGCCTCCCGGGAGTTCACGCCATTCTCTACCTCAGCCTCCCGAGTAGCTGGGACTACAGAAGCCCACCACCTGCAGCCAAAGCTAGTTTTTGTATTTTTAGTAGGCAGGGGTTTCACCTGCATTATGGGATATGGTATTGATCTCCTGACCTCGTGATCCGCCCATCTCGGCCTCCCAAAGTGCTGGGATTACAGGCTTGAGCCACCGCGCCCAGCCGGAATCCAACTTACAAGGGACGTAAAGGACCTCTTCAAGGAGAACTAGAAACCACTACTCAATGAAATAAAAGAGGACACAAACAAATGGAAAACCATACCACGCTCATGGATAGGAAGAATCAGTATTGTGAAAATGGCCATACTGCCCAAGGTAATTTATAGATTCAGTGCCATTCCCATTAAGCTACCAATGACTTTCTTCACAGAATTGGAAAAAATGGCTCTAAAGTTCATATGGAACCAAAAAAGAGCCCGCATTGCCAAGACAATCCTAAGCCAAAAGAACAAAGCTGGAGGCATCACACTACCTGACTTCAAACAATACTACAAGGCTAGAGTAACCAAAACAGCATGGTACTGGTACCAAAACAGAGATATAGACCAATGGAACAGAACAGAGTCCTCAGAAATAATACCACACATCTACAGCCATCTGATCTTTGACAAACCTGACAAAAACAAGAAATGGGGAAAGGATTCCCTATTTAATAAATGGTGCTGGGAAAATTGGCTAGCCATAAGTAGAAAGCTGAAACTGGATCCTTTCCTTACTCCTTATATGAAAATTAATCTAAGATGGATTAGAGACTTAAATGTTAGACCTAAAACCATAGAAACCCTAGAAGAAAACCCAGGTAACACCATTCAGGACATAGGCATGGGCAAGGACGTCATGTCCAAAACACCAAAAGCAACGGCAACAAAAGCCAAAATTGACAAATGGGGTCTAATTAAACTAAAGAACTTCTGCACAGCAAAAGAAACTACCATCAGAGTGAACAGGCAACCTACAGAATGAGAGAAAATTTTTGCAATCTACTCATCTGACAAAGAGCTAATATCCAGAACCTACAAAGAACTCAAACAAATTTACAAGAAAAAAACAACCCCATCGAAAAGTGGGCAAAGGATATGAAGAGACATTTCTCAAAAGAAGACATTTATGCAGCCAACAGACACATGAAAAAATGCTCATCATCACTGGCCATCAGAGAAATGCAAATCAAAACCACAATGAGATACCATCTCATGCCAGTTAGAATGGGAATCATTAAAAAGTCAGGAAACAACAGGTGCTGGAGAGGATGTGGAGAAATAGGAACACTTTTACACTGTTGGTGGCATTGTAAACTAGTTCAACCATTGTGGAAAACAGTATGGCGATGCCTCAAGGATCTAGAACTAGAAATACCATATGACCCAGCCATCCCATTACTGGGTATATACATAAGGATTATAAATCATGCCGCTATAAAGACACATGCACACGTATGTTTATTGCAGCACTATTCATAATAGCAAAGACTTGGAATCAACCCAAATGTCCATCAGTGACAGACTAGATTAAGAAAATGTGGCACATATACACCATGGAATACTATGCAGCCATAAAAAAGGATGAGTTCGTGTCCTTTGTAGGGACACGGATGAAGCTGGAAACCATCATTCTCAGGAAGCTATCACAAGAGCAGAAAACCAAACACCGCATGTTCTCACTCATAGGTGGGAATTGAACAATGAGATCACTTGGACACAGGAAGGGGAACATCACACACCAGGGCCTATTGTGGGGAGTGGCGGGAGGGATAGCATTAGGAGATATACCTAATGTAAATGACGAGTTAATGGGTGCAGCACACCAACATGGCACATGTATACATATGTAACAAACCTGCACGCTGTGCATATGTACCCTAGAACTTAAAGTATAAAAATTTTTAAAAAGTAAATATGTATGTATACACATATATGTCTATGGACATACACATATATTTTCAAAGTATATGTTCAATGTGTTTTTTTTCAACTATGATCTATCTATATAGGTGAAGCACCTCCAAATTAGCATCAATGGGTCCAGTTATTAATCTAAAAAAGTATAAAGAATACACTACTACCCTGAGATTTCAGACTTTGTGGCCATTATACATTATGTTAATAATTAGATCCATTGCTTTAAATTTACAATTATTTCATCTTAAAAGTTTTCTGGAGGCCAGGCATGCTGGCTCACACCTGCAGTCCCAGCACTTTAAACTCCTCCAAGGCAGGAGGATTGCTTGAGCCCAGGAGTTCCAGACCAGCCTCAGTAACATAGTAATACTCCATTTGTATATGAAAAAAAAAAAATTTTTGTAAGAAGGAAAGTTTTCTGGAGATTGAAATGTATCCAATTTAATATCCTCTTTGCTCTCAGGTGTTTTACCAGTGTTTCTACAATGAATGTGGAAAGGTTTCACAACAAAACCAATCTTTGGCCTTTCCTCTTTCCCCCTTTCTCTTCCCTTTCAGCAGAGTGTCCTTTAGGAAGGTACCCCTGAGGTGTGGGGGAGTGCAGGGGCCAGCATGTCCACGGTCAAGCTTTTGGGTAACAAAGTTGCCATATACACAAAGTTGCAAGTGAGGGTTTATAAGCCAATGAGGAAATGCTCTGAGGATAATGGAAGCTAGTCTTCTCACTAAGAGTTACAAACAGGAGAGGAGGAAGGTGAGAATAATGCCTGATTAATTGGAAATATTAGTGTAAAGCCCTGTTAAGATATAATATAGAACTCAAATATGTGTACTTATATCCATGAATGCGTGTAAGTAGAAAAACATTTATTCTCTATCCCTGTTTGCCGAGAGGCCCTGAAAACAACGAATTCAAGGTAGCAATGAGCACACTTAGTGTCCAGAATTGGTTTCTAAATACCATTATCCTCTTAAAGGAACTAGAGCTCTTGGGAGAAAGGCTGACTCCAGGGCTGGAGAAGGAAAAATATGAGATAAGCCTAGAACATCTTAAGGTCAGAAAGTTCTCATGGAATGATGGGCCATATCAAGGGGATGTAGGAGCCAGTCGAGGGGGCGTCCACTGGCCAAAGCTGGGACAACTAGGGCAAAATAAGTAATGAGTACATGGGAACCCATGAATTCAAACTGATACAAATAAATGAAACAAATAGGGAGGAGAAAAATCTCTAACCTAGAGCAGTATGACAAATGGGAAATCCAGAAGGCATTCCTTCTGGGGGAAAAAAAAAAAAAAAAAAACTGCCAGGCATGGTGGCTTACGTCTGTAATCCCAACACTTTAGGAGGCCAAGGAGGGTAGATCACCTGCAGTTGAGAGTTCGAGACCAGCCTGACCAACATGGAGAAACCCCATCTCTACTAAAAAATAAAAAATTAGCCAGGTGTAGTGGCGCATGCCTGTAATCCCAACTACTAGAGAGGCTGAGGCAGGAGAATTGCTTGAACCTGGGAGGCAGGCGGAGGTTGCGGTGAGCCGAGATCACGCCATTGTACTCCAGCCTGGGCAATAAGAGCGAAACTCCGTCTCAGAGAAAAGAGAAAAAAAACAATTTGGTAACTATTATTATAATAATTAATCCAGGCAAGAATTATTACTGGTACATGAAAGTTTCTAAGAGGAAAAGGATATTTACATAGTCCTAACACATTGCCCCCCTCCGCAAAGCACTTAAATATAACTTACTTTTAATTAATGCAGAGTTTTACAACTTTTCAGTCTAAAGAAAAACAAAAAATTAAAATTAAAAAAATTAACACACAGTGGAGAAACTTGCCAGACACCATCTTAACCAAGAGATAACAGTTTATACCACTATTCGAAATAATGGGGAGTGACCGGGCGCAGTGGCTCACACCTGTAATCCCAGCACTTTGGGAGGCCGAGGAGGACGGATTACTTGGGGTCAGGAGTTCAAGATCAGCCTGGCTAACAGGGTGAAACCCTGTCTCTACAAAAAATACAAAAATTAGCCAGGTGTGGTGGCAGGTGCCTGTAATCCCAGCTGCTCGGGAGGCTGAAGCAAGAGAATTGCTTGAATCTAGGAGGCAGAGGTTGCAGTGAGCCGAGATCACACGCCACTGCACTCCAGCCTGGGCAACAGAGCAAGACTCTTGTCTAAAAACAGAAAGAAAAGAAAGAAATAATGGAGAGTATTTGGGGATTTGGTTGGGAGTCTTTATGATCAGTGATGAGGTCTATTCATCTTTCCTGTGAGATCAGAGGGGTCAGTGGGGTTAGTGAGTGATATGGTTTGGCAGTGTCCCCACCCAAATCTCACCCTGAATGGTAATAATCCCCACATGTCAAGGGTGGGGGCCAGGTGGAGATAATTGAATCATGTAGGCGGTTTCCCCCATGCTGTTCTTGCGGAAGTGAATAAGGCTGTCAAGATATGATGGATTTACAAAGGGTAGTTCCCCTGCACAAGATTTATTGCCTGCCACCAGGACTCTGCTCCTCAATCGCCTTCTGCCATGGTTGTAAAGCCTCCTCAGCCATGTGGAACTATGAGTCAATTAAACCTCTTTCCTTTATAAATTACCCAGTCTCAGGTATGTCTTTATTAGAAGCATGAGAACAGACTAAAACAGGATTTGTGAGGTTCGTGATGAAGGGCTGTAGGGCAGTGATTAGGAGTCTCTGGGGTAACATGCACACTGTAGGGTTAGTGATAGAGATTCCTTAGGAGCACTGATAGGGATTATACAGAGATCAATGGAGGAATCTCTGGTGCTGTGTTGCAGCTCTGTGGGGTTGGTGATATGAAGTGGGGTCAGGGATGTGCAGTCTGAAATCAATAGTGTGGCTATGTGGGGGTCAGTGATGTGGTTCCAAGGGGGCTTAGTGGAGATCCAGTGTCAGTGATGCTGGGGAACTATGGGGTCATAGATAGAAGGTCCGTGGGATAGGTCATGGAGAATTCAGAGGTAAGTACTGTGGCGCCCATGGAATATTTACCAGGGATGGAAGATGCATTAGGTAAGGTCAGGGTTGAGGATTGGTGATGGGGTGTGGATGTCTAATATGCCAGTGGTCAATAGGTTAGATGAGGAGGACTATAAGGAACGCTATTCATTGTCTACAAGAATATATAGACACATATGATAAAATTTAATTATATAGACACATATAGATTATATAGACACATATATATTAAAAGATGAATGAAGAAAGATACGCCATGCTAATGACAATCAAAAGAAAGCAGGAGTAGATATACTAATTTCAGACAGAGCAGACTCTTTTTTTTTTTTTTTTTTTTTGAGACAGAGTCTCACTCTGTCACCCAGCCTGGAGAGTGCAGTGACGCGATCTCGGCTCACTGCAAGCTCCACCTCCCAGGTTCACACCATTCTCCTGCCTCAGCCTCCCATGTAGCTGGGATTACAGGCACGCGCCACCACGCCCAGCTAATTTTTTTTTTTTTTGTATTTTTAGTAGAGACGGGGTTTCACCATGTTAGCCAGGATGGTCTTGATCTCCTGATCTCATGATCAACCTGCCTCAGCCTCCCAAAGTGCTGGGATTACAGGCATGAGCTACCGTGCCTGGCCCAGACTTCAACTTTTTTAAATTACAGAGATGGGGTCTTGCTACATTGCCCAGGCTGGTCTCAAATTCCTAGCGTTGAGCGATCCTCCACCTCAGCCTCCCAAAGTTCTGGATTACAGACGTGAGACCCTGTGCCTGGCCCAGAGCAGATATCATATCAAGGAAAGTTATCTGGGATAAAGAGGGGCATAACTTAATAATAAAGAGATCAATATTCCAGTAAGTCGTAACAATCCTTAATGTGTGTGCACCTAAAAGAGCATCAAAATGAGGTAAAAGCTAATAGAACTGCAAGGAGAAATAGACAAAACCACTATTATAGCTGGAGATTTAAATACCCCTTTATCACCAGGCACGGTAGTGCACTTTGGGAGGCTGAGGTGGGTGGATCACAAAGTTAGGAGTTCAACACCAGCCTGGCCAATATGGTGAAGCCCTGTCTCTGCTAAATATACAAAAATTAGCCGGGCGTGGTGGCACACGCCTATAGTCCCAGCTACTCGGAAGGCTGAAGCAGGAGAATCGCTTGAACCCGTGAGGCGGAGGGTGCAGTGAGCCGAGATCATGCCATGGCACTCCAGCCCGGGTGACAGTGCAAGACTGCATCTCAAAAAAAAAAATAAATAAGATAAATTAAAAATAAATAAATAAAAAATAAATACCCCTCTATCAGAAATGGACAGATCCAGCAGGGAGAAAAATCAGTAAAAATGTAGTAAAACTGAACAGCACCATCAATCAACTGTATATAATTAGCATATCTGATTACTTCATCCAAAACCAGCAGATTATACATTCTTCTTAAGCTCACATAGAATATTCATCAAGACAGACCACACTGTGGGCCATGAAACACCTCTTAACAAATATGAAAGAACTGAAATAATACAATGTACGCTCTCAGATCACAACAGAATTAAACTGGAAACTAATCAAAGACAGCTAAAAAAAATCTCAAAATACTTGAAGATCCAATGGCACACTTCTAAATAACAAATAGGTCAAACAAGAAATCTCAAGAAAACTTAAAAAAACTTGCACTGACAGCAGATACAACTTAACAGGATTTGTGGGGTGCAACAAAAGCAGTTCTTAAGGGGAAATTTATAGCACTGAATGGTTAGTTAGAAAAGAAACAAGATCTATGTCAATCATCTAAGCCTCCACCTTAGGAAACTGGGAAAACAAAAACAAAAACAAAAAAAAAGCAAAGTAAGCAGAAGAAATAATCTCAGCACTTTGGGGGGCCAATGTGGGAGGATCGCTTGAGGCCAGGAGTTTTGAGAACAGCCTGGGCAACATAGCTAGACTCCATATCTACAAAAATTTTAAAAGTACCCAGGCATGGTGACACATGCCTGTACTCCCCTCTACTTGGGTGACTGAGGTGGGAGCATCCCTTGAGCTCAGGAGGTTGAGGCTGCAGTGAGCTGTGATCATGCCACTGCACTCCTGCCTGGGCAACAAAGCAAGACACTGTCTCAAAAAAAAAACCTCAAACAAAAGTCAATGAAATTGAAAACAGAAAATAGAGTAAAATCAACTCTACCAAAAGCTGGTTCTTTGAAAGGATGAATAAAATAAACCTCTCATCAGGCTAACAAAGAAAAAACAGAGAAGACACAAATTACTAATAGCAGAAATTAAGAAGGGACATCACTACAGATCTCAGAAATATGAAATGGATAATAAAGGAATTGAATGAACAACTCCCTATCCACAAATTTGAAAACCTAGATGAAATACATTAATGACTTGAAAGAAACAATATGCCTGCATTAGTCCGTTTTCATGCTGCTGATGAAGATATACCCAAAACTTGGCAATTTACGAAAGAAAAAGGTTTAATTGGACTCACAGTTCCACCTGGCTGGGGCAGCCTCACAATCATGGTGGAAGGCCAGGAGAAGCAAGTTACATCTTACGTGGATGATGGCAGGCAAAGAGAGAGCTTGTGCAGAAAAACTTCCATTTTTAACACAGTCAAAACTCATGAGACTTATTCACTATCACAAGAACAGCATGGGGAAGACTTGCCCCCATGATTCAATTACCTCCCACCAGGTGCCTCCCACAACATGTGGGAATTCAAGACGAGATTTGGGTGGGGACACAGCCAAACCATATAACTGCCAAAACTCACAAGAGAAGAAACAGACAATCTAAACAGGTCTGTATCTATAAAGAAAAAGAATAATAACATTCCAAAACTAAAAGCACCAGGTCCAGATGTGTTCACTGATTAATTCTACCAAACATTTAAGGAAGAAAGTAAGAAAGTACGCCAATTTTCTACAATCTCTTCCAGAAGAAGCAGAGGGGATACTTTCTAACATTCTGTGAGGCCAGCATCACCCTAATACCAAAACGAAAGACATTAAAAGAACAGAGAACTATGGGCCAACACCACAGCTCACGAATACAGATGCAAAAAGTCTCAATGAGGTCAAGCATGGTGGTTCATGCCTGTACTCCCAGCACTTTGAGAAGCCAAGGTGGGCGGATCACTTGAGTCCAGCAGTTCGAGACCAGCCTAAGCAACATGGCAAAACCCCATTTCTTTAAACAAACGAACAAACAACAACAACAAAAACCCTGTACTAGTCAGGGTTTTCCAGAGAAATAGGATCAATAAGATATATATAGGTATATACCACACCTTTTCTTCTCTACTTTTTTTTCACAACACAACAAGCAGATGACAATATTTGTGAGTCATAACAAGTTAAATGAAACAACATGGTTAACGTAACAAACTTCTCTTGATTCTCTAAAAACTACAATTTTTCCCTTGCATAAAACCAAATTAGACACAGAAAATGGCACATGTTCCCTTACTTCTATTAGTTACCTCCCACAATGCACACAGGTTTGACTTTAGGGGCTGATATGGGGCCCCACTCCTGGTGATACTGGTTGAGCTTACTCTCTTGGGGAGTGGGAGGAATAGGCTGGGGCTAGTTGCATAAGGGGGAGGCATGAGTGATGACCTGGTAGGAAGCCTCTCAGAATTGGGGGACTGAAGAGACCCTGGGGAAAATGTAAGCCTTCTAAAGGGAGCAGCTAGGAGGGGATCCCTTAGACATGGCGTTCTGGTCCCTGGAAGTAACATGAACCTGTAAAGGGCCATAAAGGCCTGTACATAAGGGATCTCTTTCCATTTTCCTTTTTACAAAATAAGTCTAATTGTAAAATATCATTATAATGCATAGAACCATATGTAAGCCAAATCTGTTAGTTTTCTAATCTCTATTGAACCCAGTGTTGCAACAGAAAATGAGTTTCTTCTTAAGACGACTTTGAACTTGCTCCAATAGCCTAAAAGACACTCCAGTGCCAAGTCCTCTGGGATGCTTGCTGTTGCCCCCAGGTCGACTAAGGATCTCTACAGGGGGTTTCAGCCTAAGTTTAGCAAATGTCTAGTTAATTTTCCCTTTTAAATTCCCACCTTCTGGAAAAGTGTAAATATAAATAGCAGGGTGTTGTAAAAGTGGATTAGGAGCTAAAAATGGGCCGTTGGATGTTGAACGTAATTTCCAGAGGGCTGGGCAGAGAGGGGCTAAACAAATGGTAACTGTAGAAGGGACGAAAGGAAGGGGGTAAACAGCATTGCCCAAAGGGAGACCTCAGAGGCCCTGACCACCTGAGAACCTACTCAATAGTGGAGACACCCAAAAAAAAAATTCACGTGGCCCCAGACCTGCTTTAGCTAGTCTTCAATTTTGTGGGGTGTCTAAGCCCCGACTCCAGAGTCTACTCCCGCCTCCTACCTCACCGTCAACTTATTTTTAGCTTATAAACCTTCGTATGTGCCGGGCGCGGTAGCTCATGCCTGTAATCCCAGCACTTTGGGAGGCCGAGGCAGGCGGATCATGAGGTCAGGAGTTCAGCCTGGCCAACATGGTGAAACCCCCATCTCTACTAAAAATACAAAAATTAGCCGGGCGTGGTGGTGTGCACCTGTCATCCCAGCTACTCAGGAGGCTGTGGCAGGAGAATCACTTGAACCTGGGAGGTGGAGGTTGCAGTGAGTGGAGATCGCGCTGTTGCATTCCAGCCTGGGCAACAGAGTGACATTCTGCACTCCAGCCTGGGCAACAGAGCGAGATTCTGTCTCAAAAAAAAAGGAAATGACAAGATATTAATACTTACTGAATCTAGGGCAATGGTGGTTTATTGCACTGAACTATTTTCTTCTGTTTGAATGTTTCCAAATTAACAAGGAAAATCCACTTGGAAACGGCTCTTGCTGTTTATGGTCAACCCAATTCCAATTTGTGATACAAAAACAAGTCTGCATGTTCTCTTTTTTTTTTCTGGAGATACTTGTGTTTTGAAGCTTAGAGATTTACAGGGTTCTGAGCTGAATACCGAGCTATTTACTTTTCCGTGACAGTAAAATTTGCATTTACATGCATTCATTCACCCATGCATTTAATTGTGTCAGATGCCTGTACTCCCTAATAATGAGTTTCTAATCTCTCCACCTGTACATAATTTACCAAACATAAAGAACATCCCCCAAAAGTACAAATTCACCCAGTGTTCACTCAAAGTGGCTGGAATCCCCTGGTCGGGGAAGTCTAACCAGGACTCCAGCAAGAGATTTTCTTCCTTCTGCAGAAAGTCTGCAAAGGCTGATGAAGAGGCCTGGGAAAGGGGAGCGCGCGGACGAAAAAGGTCCCACCGAAGCTCCCTGCCCGCACTCCCGACCCGCCTTTTACCTGGACCTAAGCCTCTAGCGGGGCAGGTGGGAGTCTCGGAAGAAGTGCAGCAGCGGCAGGAGGTCCCAGGCGCGAAGTCCGGGAAGGCCGCAGGAGGAGGCGACCTGCAGGACGCTGCCCTTTGACCCCATCCCTACTCCGTTTCTCCTAGTCTGGTGGGAGCAACCTTAGGCTGGTTGATGTGGAAGGAGGCGGGCCTGCACGCGGACGCACGCGGAGTGCTGCGTTCACTTCCGTTTCCGGGAGCGCACTACCGTTTCCAGGCAGGACGGCAACGGCGGGCCGCGGAATGGGCTGAGAAACAAGAGCAAGGAGATCCACGTGGTGACGTCAGGAGGACGCTACAGCCGCGACCTTCCAAAACTAGTAGAGAGATCCCAGCGTCCGCCGGGAAAGGCGGAGACAATGGGGTGGGGCGATGCCCTGGGGGCAGGGTTGCCAGTGGGAGAGCCACCCTTCAGGCCCTGCAGACCCCAGGTGAAATCTGCACAGGGGTCTCCTGGAGCTGTGGGAGGGGTTCCTCTTCTTGCTCAAGAGAGTTTTTATATTGCCCGCTTTATGGATGGAAAACAAAGCATGGACGGGCCGTGTAACTTGGCCACATTCACTGACCTAATTAAGAAGTCTCTGAAACTGGATCCTGGGTCGCTGGAGGCCTTACACCCTCCCCCAGGGACTATGGTAAATATCAATCTACAAGCAAAGAAAATCTTTGGAATTTAAAGCCTTGTGTACTGTAGTTCTCATATATATATATATATATAGTTTTGGTGTTTTTTGAGAAGGAGCCTCGCTCTTCCTATATTTTTGACAACCAAACAAGAAACTTTATATCACACACACACACACAAACCCTCTTTGGCATTTTCTAAATATCCCTGTAAATAAAACACCTGCCAAGACGTGGTAGGATTTAAGTGATTTGGGACAGGTGTTTTATTCACGTCTGCAATCTCAGCACTTTGGGAAACCCAGGTTGGAGGATTGCTTGAGCCCAGGAGTTAAGAGACCAGCCTGGGCAGACCCCTGTCTCTTAAAAAATAAAAAAAAGTGATAGGGGATAAACGTAGAATTGCCATAGGTCATAATTTGTTTAATAAAAGCTGCTACGTTGGTGTCGTTTTTAGGTCTGACAAACTTCCTCTCCCTGTGTGGTTGTTTCCTGATATAACCCACGTGTTCCTCATCTCGCAGCTCCTGACCCCTATAAAACCTAATGACCAACACCACAGTCATGTAAATAAATTCCCCCCTTCATTTTTTTCCCTAGCCAATCGACAATCACGTGAAGGAAGACAGGAATAAACCCATGGTCCTTAAAAAAAGGCACAGTCCCACAGGCCCTCTCTCTCTCTCTCTCTCTTCCTCTCTCCAGTAACCTACCCACAGTTTGAGCACCATACCGTCTCTGGACTTTCTGTGGGTCATTATTCAGCACCCCTAACTTCTCTGGAATCTAGAATAAACTTTTTTCTTTCCTTAATTTTGGTTTCACTTTCTCATTGTGTCTCACTTGACACACCTGAACTTAACATCCTCCACCAGCTCTCCTGGAGAGTGGCTATCTTGGGCCGGACATGTTGGCTCATGCCTGTAATCCCAGCACTTTGGGAGGCCGAGGTGAGCAGATGACCTGAGGTCAGGAGTGGCCAGCATGGTGAAACCCCGTCTCTACAAAAAATATAAAGATTAGCTGGGCATGGTGGGACATGCCTGTAATCCCAGCTGCTTGGGAGGCTGAGGCACGAGAATCACGTGAACCCAGGAGGCAGATGTTGCAGTGAGCTGAGATAGTGCCACTGCACTCCAGCCTGGATGACAGAGTGAGACTCTGTCTTAATAGAAATAAAAATAAAAATAAATTTAAAAAGTGTGGCTATATTGGCTTTTGGCCTTTCTCAAGAGAGAAACCTCAAGACTAAATTGGAAAATAAACATTAGTACTAAAAAATGACACCAACACATGATCCGGCAGTTCCACTTCTGGGTGTATTAATCAAAAAGTTGAAAGCAGGTATTGGAAGAGATATTTGTACACCCATGTTCATGGCAGCTTTATTCACAATATCGAAAAGGTGAAAGCAAATCAAAACGTGGTCTAGCCATACAATAGAATATTATCCATCCTTAAAAACTGAAATTCTGAGATGTGCTATAACATGAACCTTGAACATGTTATGCTAAATGAAATAAACTAGTCACAAAAAGTCAAATACTGTGACTTCACTTTTATGAGGTAACTACAGTAGTGGGATTAACACAGACACATGTTGGAACAGCTAAGTTCCTCTTCAAAGACTCAACTTTCTGGTCATAAGTTGTAAAAGTTGTACATCAATCCTACCCACCTTCTTCTGTTCTGTTTACACAAACCGCGCATTTACCCTATTTGGAAAAGTTTAAGTCTTAGCCAATTGGGATCAGCTTAGATTGTGCAGTCCAACCCCAGCCAATCGGGGAAGGACACAGAAACAGGAACTGCGTTAGATTAAAAACTCCTTCCCAATGTGCGTATACTTAATGCCAGCAAAGTGGACACTTAACATGGTTAAAATGTAAACTTTATGTAATATACTTTACCACAATTTTTAAAAAGTGAATAGAGGATTATTAGTTTTATTTAATGAAACCTCCAAAAACCAGAGATCTGGGGCAAAAGAAATTCAAAACCAGTTTGGCTAACAGTGCATTTTATACAGCCCCTGCTAAATAAAATACCCACTGATAAGTGTTTGGAATTTTATTGCTAACATTAGATTTATACATTAGAAATGTGTGTTTAAAACAGACATTCTCAATCAACTGACAAAAAATTTTTAAAGGATTAGATTTTAAAATAAGTATTAAATTAGATGCAGCACCAAGGAATATATTGGTTTAAAAAATTGCTCAGTGCCAGGTGCGGTGGCTCATGCCTATAATCCCAGCACTTTGGGAGGCCAAGGGGAGGCAGATCACCTGAGGTCAGGAGTTCAAGAACAGTCTGGCCAACATGGCAAAACCCCATCTCTACTAAAAATACAAAAATTAGCCAGGCGTGGCAGCATGTGCCTGTAATCCCAGCTACGCAGGAGAATTGCTTGAACCCAGGAGGCACAGGTTGCAGTGAGCCGAGATCTCTCCACTGCACTCCAGCCTGGACAACAAGAGCAAAACTCCATCTCAGGAAAAAAAAAAAAAAAAAGGCTCAAGAGCAAAACTCCATCTCAGGAAAAAAAAAAAAAAAAAAAAAACCACGCTGTTTCAGAGAATTAAACAATGACTTAAAAACCTAACACTAAACAGCATTTTTAAATGTCCTCATCCTGTCACTTCACAGATTCCAAGCACCAAGGAGCCATTGCACTCAAAGCATCAGCTGCCACAGCCAATAGGAAACCAAAATGGCCAGTTACTAGGTAGACACTAGTGGGTAGGCCAGAGAAAGGTGCGCCTTGGCCAGGAGTTCCAAGAGCCACCTGTGCAGAATTTTCACCAATGTTTCCAAGTGCTGCAGTCACATGGCACTCCAGACCCACCCTGCAATCCACTGCCCCAAAGGTCACCATGGGGTGAGCACAGCTCAACATTGGTGAAAGTGGAGCCTGCGGTTTATATGGGCACAGGATGGGGGTGGGGCAGGCCATGAGTTGTTTTGAAAAAAGCAACATTCGAACCAGAAAAGGAAGATGTAAAGTTCTCACTTTGGGCCAATCTGAAAAGTTACATACTGCACGATTACCAACTCTGTGACATTCTGGAAAAAGCAAAACTATGGAGACAGTAAAAAGATGAGTGGTTGTCAGGGGCTGGGGAGTGGGAAGGAAGAATAGTGGGAGGACAGACAATCTGTGGACTTTGGGTGATGATGAAGTGGCCATATAGGTTCATGAGTTCTAACAAATGTATTACTCTGGTGGAGTACGTTGACGGTGGAAGCTATGCATGTGTAGGGGCAGGAGTAATAAAGGACATCTTTGAACCTTCCACATTATTTTCCTGTGAACCTAAAACTGCTCTGGAACGTGGATTTTTTGAGACAGGGTCTGACTCTGTCACCCAGGCTAGAGTGCAGTGGCATAATCTCAGCTCACTGCAACCACCGTCTCCTGGACTAAAATGATTCTCCTGCCTCAGCCTCCTGGGTAGCTGGGACTACAGGCATGAGCCACCATGCCCAGCTAAGTTTTGTCTTTTTTGTAGAGGCAGGGTTTCACCATGTTACCCAGGCTGGTCTTGAACTCCTGAGCTCAAGCGATCCACTCACCTCAGCCTCTCAAAGTGCCAAGATTACAGCCATGACCCACCACAGCAGGTGAACATGGATTTTTTAAGAGTTAATAAAACATTTTCAATTGGTCAGTGTTTTCCAATCTGAGAAGGGAACATTATTTAGCTGAACTACCACTCTCCAATACCTCTTACACTAATAGGATTTCTCTCTACTGCAAAACCTTACTTAAGCAATCCCTGAGATAACAGCAAAGGGCTTTCCATGTTTCATAGACTGTACAGTCTCATTGCAAGTTATTTCATTCTGGGTTGTGAAGAGATTCTGACAGTTTTCCCATATTCTTTACATTCATATGGCTATGAACTGTGATATAGTTAAGATATAAGAAGCAAATGAAGTACTTCCTGCATCCTTTTTATAATCACAGGGTTTTACCCCAGTATGAATTCTCACAAAGATATTAAGGCTTGAGCAATGAAATAAAGTGACACCATATCCCTGGGATATATAGGTTCTTCCTCCAATGTGAGATTTCATGTTAATATTATGGCTTTGTGAGATATTTAAAAGTTGTCATACATTCCCCTACATTCCCAGGACATTTGTAGTCTAACTTTATTTATTTTTTTGAGACAGAGTCTTACTTTGTTACCCAGGCTGGAGTGCAGTGGTCTTTGCTCACTTGCAGTCTAATTTTAGATGTGTAAAATGAGCCTCATGGAATTAGTAAAAGCTTTCCCACATGCCTCAAAGCGAAGTCTTCTCTACACTGTGAATTTTTATTCCTTATATAAGGTATAAACATTTAATGAAATCTCTCCACATTCCTAATAGAGCCTCAGTCCACTCTTAAGTCACTAAGTGTTGGGTGAGGTCACAGTTATGACTTTCATAGTAAAAGAAACTTTCTTTTCTTCATAGTCCTTGATTTTCACAGGGCCTATCACCACAAGAGTTGGAAGTATTAAGATCTGATGAGCACTTACAGACTTCACATGTCCTACGTTCATAGAACGTCTCTCCTGTGATTGCCTTTGTGTTTGCACTAACACTAATGATAGCTAATGAATGGAAAAAAAAAATCACAACAAAATTTCATTATGTTTGAAGAAAGCTTAAAAAGTTGTGTTTTTCCACATTCAGAGCCATCCTGGCCTGCGGGTTGGACAAGCTTGATCTAAAGCTTTTCCCAAGTTCCTCACAGTATTAGTTTCCTAGGGTTGCTGTACAAAATAACACAGACTGAAAGATTTAACCAAGAGAAATTTATTGCCTCGCAGTCCTGGAGCCTGGAAGTCCATTACCAAGGTGGAGACAGGGTTGGTTTCCTCTGGAGGCCATAATGAAAGCATCTGTTCCAGGTCTCTGTCCTTGGCTTGCAGATGGCCATCTTCTGGTGGATTCAGTCTTCTCCGTGTGTCTCCTTCCTTCACTTTCCCTTATAGGGACACCAGTGATGTTAGATTAGGGATCGAACCTAACAGCCTCATTTGAAGTTACTCACCTGTTTGAAAACCTTATGTCCAAATACAGTTATAGTGTAAGGAACTAGGACTTAGGACTTACAAATAAGGAGTGGGGCATCATCCAGACCATACCATTTAAATTGCAGGGTTTCTCTCCAATGTGAGTTCACACATGCACATTAAGGTTTGTGGGATTCAGAAAGGTATTCCCAGATTCTCTAGAGTATTCATAGGGTTTCTCTCCAGTGAGATTTCGGATGTGTTTGGTAAGGCTTGACAATTCCGTGAAGTCATTTCCACATTCCCTGATGCAGGGTCTTCTCCACTGTGAATT
Source organism: Papio anubis (assembly GCF_008728515.1). Taxonomy (NCBI): domain Eukaryota; kingdom Metazoa; phylum Chordata; class Mammalia; order Primates; family Cercopithecidae; genus Papio; species Papio anubis. The sequence continues at coordinate 42,401,656 of NC_044995.1, read as the reverse complement.
CACATGCGTTCATTAGGACCTGAGATACAAAGTTGCTTCCACATTTTTACATTCATAGGGTTTCTCCCCAGTGTTTTCATGTCTTCAGAGAGAACGCGGACACCTTTAGGTCTTCCCACATTCCTTACACTGATGGTCTCTCATCTGCATGCCTTCTTTCATGATTTCGAAAGGAACTGGAAGAACTGAAGGCTTTCCCACACTCTTTACATTCATAGGGCTTCTCTCCAGTGTGGGTTCGTTCATGTAACTGAAACGAATTGGAGTAACTGAAGGATTTCCCACACTGTTTACATTTGTAGGGTTTTTCTCCAGTGTGGATCCGCATGTGAAGGTTAACACAAGTGGGAAACTTAAAAGCTTTGCCACATTCCATACACGTGTATGGTTTTTTGGCACTGTGGGTCCGCATGTGATTATTAAGACTAGAGGAATGCGTAAATGCTTTCCCACATTCCAGGCACTCAAAGGGCTTCTCTCCCGTGTGAATTCTCAAATGTCCACTAAGATTTGAAGAAATAGCAAAGGCTTTCCCACATTTGACACATTCAAAAGGCTTCTCTCCAGTGTGAGTTCTTGTATGTTCACTAAGGCGAGAGGATCTGGCGAAGGCCTTCCCACATTCCTTACATTCATAGGGCCTCTCTCCACTGTGAGTTCGCGCATGCTTAGTAAGGTCTGAGTTCTGAGTGAAGGCTTTCCCACAGTCCTTACATTTATAGGGTTTTATTCCAGTGTGAATTCGAAAGTGATCACTGAGGCATGAGGAATTTCTAAAGTATTTTCCACATATCTTACATTCAAAGGGATCCTTTGCAGTGTGAGTTTTTAAATGTTCAGTAAGTTGAGAAGATGTAGTGAAGGCTATCCCACATTCCTTGCATTCATAAGGCTTCTCACCCACATGACTTTTCATGTGTTGACTTAAGCAAGAGGAAACAGTGAAGGCTTTCCCACAATCCTTACATTTATAAGGTTTCTCTCCAGTGTGAGTTTTTCTGTGCTGAGTAAGCTGACAAGACCTAGTGAAGGCTTTCCCACACTCCTTACACTCATAGGGATTGTCTCCAGTGTGGGTCCCCATGTGAATATTAAGGTATGCAGAATATCTAAAGCCTTTTCCACATTCCTTACATTTGTAGGGTTTTTCCGAACTGTGACTTTGTATATGCACAGCAAGGTCTGTGGAGTGAATAAAGCCTCTCCCACATTCCTTCCATTCATGGAGACTTTCTCCATTGTGAGTTCTTAAATGTCCCTGAAGGTGTGAATGATTAACGAAGGATTTCCCAGAGTCACTGCAATCAAAAGCTTTATCTCCTGTGCATATTCTCTGGTGAACAACATCTGGGGTCAGGCTGAAGGCTTTTCCACACTGACTAAACACAGAACGTTGCTCTCCAGTAGAGGTTTTCTTGTGCAGAGTAAGGAAGTCTACTCCATACAGATGACACTCAAATGCGTTCTCACTATTTTGAGTTCTCACGTGTGTCTTAAGGCATGAGTGTTCACTGGGGACATCTCCACATTGCTGAACATCATTGGCCTCCCCTCCGTTGTGGCTTCCTATCTGTTGATAAAGGAATGAATGATGATTAAAGGACTGTTCAGACTCACTAACAGATTCCACTCATCAGAAGAGAGGAACATTGTGATGATTATTTTCGTGTTTACCATTTTCATTACACACATACAAGTACTGCCCTTTTGATTTCTTTCCAGTGGAATGATGAAAAGCTCCTGTCCCTTTTGGCCGGAACTGCCATCTTCCAGTAATTTGCCAAAATGATGAACACAAAGGGAAAGAGGAGAGGCACCCGATATATGTTCTCTAGGCCTTTTAGAAAACATGGAGTTGTTCCTTTGGCCACGTATATGTGAATCTATAAGAAAGGTGATATCGTAGACATCAAGGGAATGGGTACCGTTCAAAAAGGAATGCCCCACAAGTGTTACCATGGCAACACTGGGAGAGTCTACAACACTACCCAGCATGCTGTTGGCATTGTTGTACACAAACAAGTTAAGGGCAAGATTCTTGCCAAGAGAATTAATGTGCGTATTGAGCACATTAAGCACTCTAAGAGCCGAGATAGCTTCCTGAAACGCGTGAAGGAAAATGATCAGAAAAAGAAAGAAGCCAAAGAGAAAGGTACCTGGGTTCAAATGAAGCGCCAGCCTGCTCCACCCAGAGAAGCACACTTTGTGAGAACCAATGGGAAGGAGCCTGAGCTGCTGGAACCTATTCCCTATGAATTCATGGCATAATAGGTGTTTAAAAAAAAAAAAATAGAAGACCTCTGGGCTGAAAAATGTTTCTCTTCATTGAGTAGAAGTGTGGTGTCCTCTCCCCCAAAGAAATACTTAAAGCAAATTTTAGTTGTGTCCTAATTCATTATGTAATGTCTTTCCTATTCAAATTTAATGTATTCCTTGCTGAAGGATGTAAGGTAGCTTATTGTGCAACAGATTACTCAGTTGGTTAGAAAATGGCCAGGTATTATGTATGAAATATTTGTACTGGTTTGAAGATAGTCTTAAATCATCAAGGAAGATATAAAGTAATTTTTTTTTTTCAAAAAAAAAAAAAGAAAAGCTCCTGTCAGGCTGTGCCATCTACTCTCAAATGTCTGTAGAGTTTTATGAAATTGCTTTAAAAACTCACTATCTAGTTACAAATGTGTTCTTGACGGGAACTCTAAAACACTTAAGTGTTGGCTGGGCATGGTGGCTCACACCTGTAATCCCAGTGCTTTGGGAGGCCAAGGCGGGCAGATCACCTCAGGTCAAGAGTTCAAGACCAAGGCCGGGCGCGGTGGCTCAAGCCTGTAATCCCAGCACTTTGGGAGGCCGAGACGGGCGGATCACGAGGTCAGGAGATCGAGACCATCCTGGCTAACATGGTGAAACCCCGTCTCTACTAAAAATACAAAAAACTAGCCGGGCGTGGTGGCGGCGCCTGTAGTCCCAGCTACTCGGGAGGCTGAGGCAGGAGAATGGCGGGAACCCGGGAGGCGGAGCTTGCAGTGAGCCGAGATCGCGCCACTGCACTCCAGCCTGGGCGACAGAGCGAGACTCCGCCTCAAAAAAAAAAAAAAAAAAAAAAGAGTTCAAGACCAGCCTGGCCAACATGGTGAAACCCTGTCTCTACTAAAAATGCAAAAATTAGCCAGGCATGGTGGCGCGTGCCTGTACTCGCAGCTACTCAGGTGGGTGAGGCACAAAAGTCGCTTGAGCCCAGGAGGTGGAGGTTGCAGTGAGCCAAGATCGTGCAATTGTATTCCAGCCTGGGCGACAGAGCAAGACTCTGAGAGAAAAACAACAGTAAGTGTCAAGCTAGGTTTCAGGCATCCCCAGGTCATCGTATTGAGTCCTCTCCAGAGTCATTATCCCTCTGGGGAAATGCTACTTATCTCAAAGAGCTCTCATTCTGCTAATTTTCTTTTTTCTTTTACTGTAATTAAATTAATTTAGTGTTTAGAGCTAAGATGTTGCTATGTTGACCAGGCTGGTCTAGAACTCCTAGCCTCAAATGATCCTCCCACTTCAGTCTCCCAAAGTGCTGGGATTACAGGTGTGAGCCACCATGCCCAGATTTATTCTGATTTTCTATAATGAAATCCCCAATCATCTCTAAATGTGAAAACTAAGACGTATCCTTGTTAATCTTACCATTTGAATCCCACTGGAGTTTGGCTCCCCCAAAAAATCTTGCTGAAGGGCTGACTCTTTGATTTTAAGTTGCACTTTCCATTCTGAAGCTAAAGAGAAAAAGAAATGTAAGGATTTAGAGACACACAGGGTAGATAGATGGAGCTGAAAATGAGAGAGATCATTTGTATTTGTTTTCTTTTTTTTTTTTTTGAGACAGAGTCTCGCTCTGTTGCCCAGACTGGAATGCAATGGCATGGTCTTGGCCTCCCAGAACCTGGGAGGTCTCTGCCTCCCAGGTTCAAGTGATTTTCCTGTCTCAGCCTCCTGAGTAGCTGGGACTACAGGCACGTGCCACCACACCCAGCTAATTTTGTATTTTTAGTAGAGATGGGGTTTCACTATGTTGCCCAAGTTGGTCTCAAACTCCTGACCTCGTGATTCATCCGCCTCAACCCCCCAAAGTGCTGGGATTACAGCCGTGAGCCACTGCACCTGGCCCCTGTATTTGTTTTCAAATTAAACATGGTAACAAAAAACAAGACAGATTGTATATCAAAAATGTGGCAATAACAAGGATATAGCGTCAAAATTTTACATAGTTTACTACCAACTGATTCTATGAAAATTAAAAACTCATGGTGAACACAAAGAATATTACCATGGAAGGGAAGTCAAGGAATAGGACAACAAGCACACATCAAAACAGGGAACTTGTTTTTCTTCTTTTTTTGAGACAGAGTTTCACTCTTGTTACTCAGGCTGGAGTGCAATGGGACAATCTTGGCTCACTACAACCTCCACCTCCCAAGTTCAAGCGATTCTCCTGCCTCAGCCTCCCAAGTAGCTGGGATTACAGGTGTCTGCCACCACACCCAGCTAATTTTTGTATTTTCAGTAGAGACGGGGTTTCAGCATTGTTGGCCAGGCTGGTCTCGAACTCCTGATAGCAGGTGATCCTCCCGCCTCGGCCTCCCAAAGTTCTGGGATTACAGACATGAGCCACCGGTGAGTCACCATGCCCAGCCTTTTTTTTTTTCGAGACAGAGTCTCACTCTTTCAACCCAGCTGGAGTTCAGTGGCACGATCTTGGCTCATCGCAACCTTCGGCTCCTGGGTTCAAGCAATTCTCCTGCCTCAGTCTCCCTAGTAGCAGGGACTACAGGAGTGCGCCACCACACCCAGCTAATAGTTGTATTTTTGTCGCAATGGGTTTCACCATGTTGGCCAGGCTGGTCTTGAAATCATGACCTCATGTGATCCACCCGCCTCAGCCTCTCCAAGTGCTGAGATTACAGGCGTGAGCCACCACACCTGGCCTAAAACAAGAACTTTTAAAGAAGAAACCAACGGGTCCTATCACAGGAAAAAATGAGTAGACAAAGTTAAGACTATGAGAAGCTAAAGATTTCTTAACTTCTAAGAAAGAAATGGCCTAGCTGGGCAAGGTGGCTCACGCCTGTAATCCCAGCACTTTGGGAAGCCGAGGCAGGTGGAACACTTGAAATCAGGAGTTTGGGACCAGCCTGGCCAACGTGGTAAAACCCTATCTCTAATAATAATACAAAAAATTAGGTGGGCATGGCGGCACACACTTGTAGTCACGGCTACTCAGGAGGCTGAGGCAGGAGAATCACTTGAACCTGGGAGGCTGAAGTTGCAGTGAGCCAATATCACACCACTGCATTACAGCCTGGGTGACAGTAAAACCGTGTCTCAGGGAAAAAAAAAAAAAAAAAAAAAGGCCTCAATGTTGTGAGATAAACTGCATCTTAAAAAGTTTTCTCATTATGGCCAGGTGCAGTGGCTCACGCCTGTAACCCCAGCACTTTGGAAGGCTGAGGCAGGCGGATCATAAGGTCAGGAGTTCGAGACCAGCCTGACCAACATGGTGAAACCCCATCTCTACTAAAAATACGAAAATTAGCTGAGCGTGGTGGTGTGCGCCTGTAATCCCAGCTACTCAGGAGGCTGAGGCAGGAGAATCGCTTGCACCCCAGAGGCAGAGGTTGCAGTGAGCTGAGATGGCGCCACTGCACTCCAGCCTGGGCGACAGAGCGAGAATCTGTCTCAAAAAAAAAAAAAAAGTTTCCTCATTTTACTTGTAAACATACTGAACTTACTGACCAGGGCAGTCCATCATGAACACTCACCTTGGAAATCACCTCTCTGCACTGTCCTAGACTCTTCTTGTTCCAGCCAAGAGATCAGACTGGGTTTGAAGAGCTGATACCCTGTGCACAGAGAAAGATTCATTACCAGAAGAGGCTCATGCAAGAGATGACAAATCTTTCCATAACTCAGTAGCTACAGTTCCAATGGAAGCAGTGAAATTATTTTAAAAGGGCTAAAAATGCAAATATCATCTGTCTGTGCCCCCAAAAGATTGGCGATCTCTGATCCCTGAAACCCAAATCCAGGCTGATGTACATACTTACAAAGCACTAAGACTTTTATCCAAATAGGAAGTTAAATGAAACAAAGAGCTCTTCATTCTCATGGGAAACAACTATACATCTCATTCTTCAACATTATAGCACATCAGATTCGTGAGAGCTTGTTAAAACACCTGACAGGGCCCCTGTTGCAGAGTTTCTGACTGAGTATGTCAAAGGTGGAGACTGAGAACGTACAGCTCCAACAGTGCTGATGAATCTCTACCACCAAGCAGAAGAAACCCTATTAGGGCAGGGACTATGTCTGTTATTTCCCACTGTGTTCAGAGTTGCTGTCTCTGATGTGCGATACAGGAAATACATAACATAATCTGTTCCACAGCAGGTTACAAGGGATGAGGCCAGTCTTACCTACTGTGGCCAAATTCTTATAGTTCTCTAGCATCACATCTCTGTAGAGGTTTCTCTGAGTTGGGTCCAGTAAAGTCCATTCTTCTGGGGTGAAGTCCACAGCCAGATCATCAAAAGTCACTGAATCCTAAACCATCACACACATGCTGGCTTGAGTCACATAACATGTCTACCGGTGTTCGCTGCAAAATGCAATACCTACAGAGTCTGAGGGCTCACACTGCCTACCCCAGAGTTCACTGGTCCCAGGAGGTCCTCTCTATCCACACTCACTCACTGTCAGTCCCCTCCAGTGACATGACTTGAATGGCACTTCTTACACATGATTGTACCTAACACAACCAGACTGGGAGGTCATCTGATTTCTCTCCACTGCAGCACACTCTTGAGCAGATGCTAGATAAACGCTGGTGAATGGATAAATTATCTCAGCAAAGGATACTTTTATGTCCCTTACCATGTGTCAGAACACTCAACAAAATAAAAACTATGCAGTTGGGACCATGAGGGAAGACTAATTAATCAACACTGAAATACTGGGATGGCATTCAAGGCAAACCCTCACCAATATGACAGGCTCCACTCCTTCAGGGAATTTGACTAGGGACTCGGTCCTTGAAGGAGGCTTTATTTGCTTTAAGAAGCTCTGGAGATAATTCTGTGTAGAAGGAAATGTGTCTATCTGGTGATGCAAGTATGATATTTTGGAGAAGGATACACTCCCTGCATACCTGATAACAACTTGTCAGACAGTCAGCCACCACCCTTTCCACTTCTGTCTTTTCTTGAAGGCAGACTGGGTCCCTGTAAAGACCTCATGGAAAAGAAAGAAGGCATGAGAACCCAGGGCTGACCATAATTCCCACATTCACACACCCCGAAGTCCTGCGGTGAGATTCCCATATACTGCTGCACGCTCAAGAAAACACACACATACACACTACCGCTATCAATTCCAGGGCAGTTCTGCCTCACCTAAAGGCAAAAAAAAAAAAAAAAGGATGGTCAGCCATGCTGCCCACTGGGAAAAGGGTAGTAGTCTTATTTTACAGATAATGAAACTTAACCGTGGAAATACATAGCACCTCTTCCCAAAGCACACACAGCAGGGGGCTGCTGAAGCATTCTGCCAGGTGCGATGGCTCACGCTTGTAATCCCAGCACTTTGGGAGGTCGAGACGGGCAGATCACTTGAGGTTAGGAGTTTGAGACCAGCCTGGCCAACATGGTGAAACTCCGTCTCTACTAAAAATACAAAAAATTAGCCAGGTGTGGTGGCACACGCCTGTAATCCCAGCTACTCGGGAGGCTGAGGCAGGAAAATTGCTTGAACCCGGGAGGCAGAGGTTGCAATGAGCTGAGATTGTGCCACTGCACTTCCGCCTGAGCAACAGAGCAAGACTCTGTCTCCAAAAAAAAAAAAAGAACAAAGCATTCCCTAGCCCACGTTAGCACCTCAGAAATTAAGTTGCAGTGTTAATGATCAGGCACAGGCCACTGGACTCCACATTGTGCGGGGGGACACCTAAAGCAGGGTCTCTGAAAATGAACAGAAACAGGACTTACCATAGGACAAATCAATGGCTGCCATCCCGCAGGGCTGACGGCTAAATGTGCTTCAAAATGCCTTTCCTTTACTCCAAGGATCACTCCAGGACAGCTTAGGAATCTACACGGACAGAGGTAACCTCCATTCTCTTTATCCAGTGTTAATGGTGTCCTGTTTGTATAAATCATTAATCAACAAGCATTACTTATCAGTCATCAGACATCATTAGCACTCTCTCCGCAGGGCATGTAAGTGAAAGCCACTGAAAACGGTGTACACTACAAATATTAGGACCACCAGCTTCCACTACTGAGGAACGGTGTGTGTCAGAAGCCACACTAGCAGCTTTATATACATGCTTAATTATCATAACCACTCTTTACAGTAGATATCAATGACCCCTATTTGACAAAGAAAAAAACCAGGCCGGGCATGGTGGCTCACACCTGTAATCCCAGCATTTTGGGAAGCTGAGGTGGGTGTGTCAGTTGAGGTCAGGAGTTCAAGACCAGCCTGGCCAACGTGGTGAAACCCCATCTCTACTGAAAATACAAAAATTAGCTGGGCGTGGTGGTGCGCGCCTATAATCCCAGCTACTGAGGAGACTGAGGCAGGAGAATCGCTTGAACCTGAGAGACAGAGGTTGCAGTGGGCCGAGATCACACCACTGTACTCCAGCCTGGCAACATAGTGAGACTCTGTATCAAAAGGTAAAAAAGAAAAAGAAAAAGAAAAAAAATCTACATTCAGACAACACTTGGCTTTGGTCCAGAATCATCCAGTTTGGAAGTTGCAAACCAGGACTTGAACGTAGGCAGTTTTGTCCCTGACACCCAATCTGTGGCTGCTCTGACTTTCCCACATGACCAGTGCTGGTCTAAACCTGCACAGTGCAACACCATGGTCACTACCCACATGTGTTATTGAACACCCACTCCATATTAACCTAACATGACCAAAGAACAGAATGTATTTTAATTTAATAAAATTTATACAACTAAAAATTTAATAAAAATTAATCACAATCTTTAATAAATCAAACACAGAACAACAGTGCAAATACTGATTGACAGAATGGAATCTGAATGATGAAAATCACTAAAAACTGAACAGTTCATTATCCATGAACCAGCTACACCCCCACAAGGACGCTACAGCCTTTATTCTACGAATGAGAAGGCTAAAACTCTGAAGTCACACTGGGTTACAGAAACCCCATGTCCAGACTCCTGGTGTAGATTGTACCCACTTCCATGGGTTTCAAACTGGGGATCCTTAGGCTGAAGAGGGCCACAAATGTGTTTCGTTTGGTGAAATCTAAATCAATCATGTTATTTTATTTAAACCTGAAATATAATTAATGCACAGTTAAAAGTGCAGATCTTAGGTATTCAGTGGATGAATTTTGACAATCGCATACACTTGCGTAATCAAAAGCCTCAACGAGATGTAAAACATGTTCGTCTCCCCTGAAAACCTTCTTGCCCCTTCCAGTCTATTCTCACTCTCAACTCCAGATAAGCACTCTGTGATTTCCCTCATTTAGCAGACACGACACTGGACAGGTAAATTAGGCAGTGTGCTCATCTCTCACAAATGTACATCCTATCTTCATTTTTCTTTACTATTTAAATAACATGAGATAAATATTCTAAAATCTCCCACTGCAACTGTGGACTTGTCTATTTCTTCTTGTGTATCTGTAATGTATACTCCTTTACACATCTTGTAACATTACTGGGTAGATAGATACACACATTGTATCTATCTGGGTATCTAAAGTATCTAAAGTATCTAACATTGCTGGGTAGATAGATACACACATTGAACTTTCCTATTTTTGGAGCAACAAAACCTTTTATCATAAGGAACTCTGTGTGTCTCTAGGAATGTTCTTGGATGATGCTGGGTGACAACACTGCAACCTGCTTTTCTTTGTGGAGTCTCTGTATCTCATGGGCAGCCTTAGGTATCTTTGGGTGCCAATGTTCTCCTTTACCTGGCATGGAGCCTAAAGGCACCCATTGATGGCTGGACAGACAACTGAGATCCTTCTAGACACTGTTAAAGTACACCCAGACTACAGCCCCTTCACAATTCATAACACAATACACATCTGAGTTTTGAGGAAATGTATTGAACTACTCAATGAATGCAAGGGTGACAGGAATACTGTCTCTTTCTATGCACTTATCCACCACCCACGGCCTGTCTGCATACCAACAACTGGTTTCCCCCGGTCGCCTGATGTGGATACTTAGTGCTCTCAGTACCCTTACTGGCACCCTAACTTCCTCTGCTCATGAGCCCAACAGCCAGGGTTGCCTGCATTCCAGAGGGCTGTTTCCTGCTTTCCCCAAGTCTGACGACTAGCTCTAGCACCCCCCAAAAGTACAGAGCAGAAGCACTATAGCCCTGCTAAAGGCTGACCCTGAAGGGCAGTACTAAAGGAAAATCTTCCCAGTGGCAGAGCTTCGGGCAGTGTATTGGCCTGCTTCTGGGTCTGGAGTAGGAGTTGACAAGATGCATGCATACACAAACACAGACTCATTAAGAGTTGCCTATGGCTTGGCTGGATGGTCAAAAATGTGGGAGGAATGCCAGGCGCGGTGGCTCACGCCTATAATCCCAGCACTTTGGGAGGCCAAGGCGGGTGGATCACGAGGTCAGGAGTTCGAGGCCAGCCGGGCCAATATGGTGACATCCTGTCTCTACCAAAAATTTAAAAAAAAAAAAAAAATCAGCCGGGCATGGTGGCTCACACCTGTAGTCCCAGCCACTCGGGAGGCTGAGGCAGAAGAATGGGTTGGGCCCAGGAGGTGGAGGTTGCAGTGAACCGAGATGGTGCCACTGCCCTCCAGCCTGGGTGACACAGCGAAACTCCGTCTCAAAAAAAAAAAAAGTGTGAGGAACCAGAGTGGTAACAAGGAAACCTGGGAGAAGGTACATGGACGGACCTCACTGAAAGGACAGATTGTGTCCCATGTGAATGCCTACCAAAGGTGATCCACTAGAAATAAGGTGGACAGAATCACGCACACTAAAGATACCTGTTAACTTTTCCTAGCTACCTCAGTGCTTGCTCAATGGGCCCATTAAAAAATGTTCATGACAGCAGGGATAAAGGCTATGCATGGGCTCAGCAATAAGGACTTCCCCTTACCAAGTCTGACTCAGCTAACATTACTGCTGGGCCTAATCTCCTGAAAGCAGAAATTAACCCTGATCACCCAATATGGCGCCATTCCTTAGAGGAGACCAACCAGCCATGCTGTAACAGGTCCTCTTCTATCAGGAAATATAACTCATCCTCACCAGAACAGACTCATGTTCTGCTGTGGATTTGCCTTTTGACTAGTTAGGCTTCTGCTGGCACCACCATCCACGGACTCACAACGTCCTTTATCAGCAGTCACAGCCTCCACACAACAGAGTTTCTAAACAAGAAAAGCATCTCACTGCAGGGAAGTGCAACAGTAGAAGCATGTCCTTAAAATCAACTGGTCCCATCGCACAACCCATCACTCAGAAGCAGTGGATCTACGTGAAAAGTAGAATCGCATACTGAAAACTCAGTTACAGGGCCAAATGGGAGACAACCCTTAGAAAGGAATTCTATCCCATAGGTCAAGGAGTATGCTTTGAGTCAGAGAGCCTTCCATGGTACTGTCTCCCCACAGCCAGAATACATGGGTCCAAGAATTGATGAGTGGGCCAGGCGCAGTGGCCCACGCCTGGAACCCCAGCACTTTGGGAGGCTGAGGCAGGTGGATCGTTTGAGGTCAGGAGTTCGTGACCAGCCCGGCCAACATGGGGAAACCCCATCTCTACTAAAAACACAAAAAATTAGTTGGACATGGTGACACATGCCTGTAATCCCAGCTACTTGGGAGGTTGAGGCAGGAGAATGGTTTGAACCTGGGAGGCGGAGGTTGCAGTGAGCCGAGATTGTGCCACTGCACTCCAGCCTGAGTGACACAGCAGGATTCCGTCTCAAAACAAAAAACAAAACAGGCCAGGCGCGGTGGCTCACGCCTGTAATGTCAGCACTTTGGGAGGCCAAGGCGGGCAGATCACAAGATCAGGAGATCGAGACTATCCTGGTTAACACCATGAAACCCCGTCTCTACTAAAAATACAAAAAATTAGCCAGGCGTGGTGGCAGGCGCCTGTAGTCCCAGCTACCAGGAGTCTGAGGCAGGAGAATGGCATGAACCCGGGAGGTGGAGCTTGCAGTGAGCCGAGATCACGCCACTGCACTCCAGTCTGGGTGACAGAGTGAGACTCCGTCTCAAAAAAACAAAAACAAAAACAAAAACACAAAAAAAATAGAACTGATGGGTGAAGGTGGAATTAACTGCACAGACAGAAGTTTGCTTCCACTCCCAGCGACTCAGAGCACTGCTGGTCCAGAAATCTTCTTAGTCCCTAGTGGAAAATGCCTCCCCCAGGGGGTACTGTTATGGTTCCAATGCACTGGAACAGGAGATTGCCACCTGGCCCTTTTGGGCTTCATATACCACTAACCCAAGAGGGAAAAAAAAAAAAAAAGCTTAATCTACTGGCTGCAGTGGTTAATCCCAATTATCAAAGGAAAACTGTGGCACTGCTAGACAACTGAGGCAAGGAGGATGAAGTGATGAAGTGTAGAATCTCTGAGTACTTCTATACTCCATAGAAAAGGTTAACGGAAAACCACAGCTGAACGAAGGCAGGACAACAGAGGACTCAGACTCTGGGCGAAGGAAGATTTGGATCGCTCCTCCCTGGTACAAAACCCGGAGCAGCTGAGGTTCAAGTGGAAGGCTGGGAAAATATGGAATTAGTCACTGAAGAAGTAAACCGTGGACATCAACTGCAATCTCAAGACCAGTGACAGAAACAAGAAATGTAGTTTTGCACATTTTCTCTGTGCTTGTTATATCTATGTATGTCTATATCCATGTGTTTATTTAAATGAACCATTTACTTCTATCTTTTTCCCGCTTTTATTTTATATACACATTATTAGAGGTTACATGTGTAACTGTGTCTTTAGGAAACAGAATCGTTAGAATGGGACTAAATTTGAGGAGTAACTGACACGGCCCGCGGTGGGAAAACAAAGGACTGTTTGAACTGCGCATCTTCTCAGTCTGGGGATGGGTGAGGACTTCTTCCCTCGTATCTTCTTAGGCAGGAGTATAGACTTGTTTAATTATTCCAAAGAAGCTCCTATGTGTGTAGGAGAGTGCATATGGATGGTAAAGAACCAAAGAGTGAAATATGCCAGTTAGCTGTTTATGTATCTCAGCTCCAATACCCCCATCGCCTTTGTCTTAGTTAAAACTTCCCCTGCCTGTGTAGCTGTTTGTTACACGGCCCGCTTGTTCCTCACCTCACTGGCCCCAAACCCAACACATCTCACAGTTGCTGACTACAATGAAACTTAGTGGCCAACACCAGAGTCATATAAATAAGACCTTTCCTTTGTGCAGCCAATCCACAACCCCCAAAGAAAGGCCTGAGGGATAACATCCATGGACCTTAATAAAGCAAGGCCCCACAGGTCCTCTCTCTCATTCCTGTCCCACAGGTTGAGCACCCGGCTGTCTCGGGACTTCCATCAGCCTCCGAGAGCAGCCTCCCGTTCCAGGGATCTGTGAGTAGGAGGACGCTTCTGACATTTCAGGTGTTTTGTTGTGCTGCCTCCTCTACATCTTGCCTGCCCAACACACTGGAATGTAACTCTCCTCCCTGTCTGGGTAGGGCTAGAATTTGCAGCCACTCTTCAGAGAGACAGAGAGAGACCCCTTAGACCAAAACAGAGGAAAAGATATTCAGTGCAGTGAACAGGGTGTGTAGTCACAACCCGAGGGACACAAGCCCAGGCCTTCAGATTGCTCTTGGCCTGCTTACTACCTGGCCCACCCACACAGCTGACGCCATATGGGAGGGCTCCGTGGCCTGCTGGGGTGCCTCCCTGCTGCTGTGCACTGCTGCCTGGTGTCTTTGTGGAACGCTGCCAAAACTCCCCTCCCTAAATTGGGTGCCTCCTCCATAGTCCAAGTGCTCCCTGGGACTCACCAACTGCTAGCCTTGGGAGGGCAACAGGGGTATGACACTCACTATCCAAGGCTGCTGTCACTTCCCCAGATAGGAACTGCTGGGCTGGAGGAAGCCAGCTGTATTCCCAAGGCCTCACTCTGGCACCGCGGGCTTGCTACTGAGAGGCAGAAGCGGGTAAGGCAGGCTCTGGGCCAATCAGAGCGTTAGCGGAGTGCAAGAGGAAGACCGGCATTCTGACTGCCCGCTGAGTGGAGAGGCAGTACGGACGAGACCACCAGACTTCCCACCCTGACAACAGTAGCAGCCCCTTCACTGGGGAGATGACGGCACCTCGCAGGCAAGGCTGCTGCCGGGGTCTGCTATTCCCATGACACGGTCTTCCCTTGCATCTGTTTCTCTACGCCCCCACCCTGACGAGGTCAACCAGGCGCCCTAGACAGAAAGGTGGCTGCCTACAAACGGGGCAGATGGGAAGCACAAATGGAGGCCAGAGATCAAAACGGGGGCCACTCGGGACCACTGGAAGCTTATCAGGCAAGCAAAGGAAAAAATATTTTAGTCACCTGGAGATACAAGCCATTCTAAAGATTTTACTTAGAAGAAAAAAAGAGAGGGAAAGAGACTGATTATCTTGAGTCTGGACTTCCCAGTCCTCTACTGCCTAGAAGCACTGGGCCCCTTACCCCTCCTTCTTTAGCTCTTATCAACCAAAGACAGAAATTAAGAACCCTTCAGGCAGTTAAAAGCCTAAGACCAAAAAAAGAGAAAAAAGAAAAAAAAAAAAAAAAGGAAAAAAAGGCTCGGGCTTTGGGAAGTTACAAGTTCAAGAAAAAAAAAAAAAAGGAACTTTTTTTGAACTTTAAGTACAAAGCAAATGCCAGGTCTAACAAACATAATCCCGCTAGCCCTAGATTACTCAATGATTTAAACACAGACCATGAGACACGGGGAAAAAAATAATAGGTAATTAGATTTTAACTAACATTCGCTAAAATGTACCAATTAACAAAACTGCATAGGCCTACTCAATCTGGGGCTCAAATTACACTTATACCTGAGGATCCCACTAAATTTAAACATTGTGCTCCCTAAAATCTTAAAAGGGTAAGTAAATACAAGAGAAAAAAATTAGGTATGCCTCGCTTTAACTGTAGCCTTCAGTTTCCCATAGTCATAGGACCCGTTGCCCTAAAATATTCCATATGAGGCATAAATATGCTAACATAAATAAAGTGAGACTTTGACACTTACAAATTGTCTGGATAAAATGGGACCCCATGGATAATCAGTTAAGATACTTCACATGGCCCAAGGTAAGTTACAATAGGGCCTCAAGGATTAAAACTTCTATAAAACCTAATTAATGAAGGGGTGATTATCTCTACTGCTTCTCCATTTGACAGCCCAATTGTGCCTGCTCTTAAATCTGAAAACAAAATAAAGGGCACCTCATGCTGGATTACTACGGCCTTCACATTGTGGTCCCATCCACCAAGGCGCCCACACCCAGTATTATTAAAACTCCTGCTTCTATTCAATCAACAACCAATAACTATTGTGCTTTTAATTATAAATTTGGCTAACGTAACGTGTTCTTTTTTTTTTTTTTTTTTCTTGAAATGAAGTCTTGCTCTGTCTCCCAGGCTAGATTGCAGTGGCGTGATCTCGGCTCACTGCAACCTCCACCTCCCAGGGTTCAAGTGATTCTCTCCCCTCAGCCTCCCAAGTAGCTGGGATTACAGGTGCGTGCCACCATGCCCAGCTAATTTTTTTCTTTTTCTTTTTTTTTTAATTAGAGACGGGGTTTCACCCTGTTGGTCAGGCTGGTCTTGAACTCCTGACCTCAAGTGATCCGCCCACCTCAGCCTCCCAAAGTGCTGGGATTACAGACGTAAGCCAACATGCCCAGCCCGGACAAATCTTGTTCAGTGCCTATTTCAACAGCCTCTCATCTGCAGCTTGCCTCACCCTCTGATGGGACACAACACACCTTTTCCAGGCTACCCAACAGATCTGTCATCACGTAGGATCTTTGCAAACGAGATCTTAACAACATTCACCTTCTCCAGGAACGCAGGTATGCACTGCACGGATAACAGCCTTCCCCAAGGAAACTCTCTTGACCTGCTCATTAAGGGGAAATAATTCCAATATCTTTTAGTAATTTTTGGGTTCTGGTGGCAACATATTCCTGATTTACAAATTATACTTATAAATTAAATTAAAATCAACAAGCGCTCCTATTAATGCCTCGAAGAAAAAAAAAAGAAAACGGGAAAAAAAGCTGGGTGCGGTGGCTCACGCTTGTAATCCCAGCACTTTGGGAGGCCGAGGCGGGCGGATCATGAGGTCAGGAGATCGAGACCACGGTGAAACCCCGTCTCTACTAAAAATACAAAAAATTAGCCGGGCGTGGTGGCGGGCGCCTGTAGTCCCAGCTACTCAGGAGGCTGAGGCAGGAGAACGGCGTGAACCCGGAAGGCAGAGCTTGCAGTGAGCCAGAGATCGTGCCACTGCACTCCAGCCTGGGGGACAGAGCGAGACTCCATCTCAAAAAAAAAAAAAGAAAGAAAGAAAACGGGGAAAAAAAAAAACAACTTCCTAAAAGGACCTCCTTCATGATAGAGAGACTGGCAACTTTTTAAATGCCTGCTGGAGTCTCTGGACCACTTATGATGGTCATTAGCTGCCCCAGGTCCTCTAGTAAGAGACACTGCCCCTCCTGACTTCCTGTTATTCACCAGTAAAACAAGTGACTGGCCATCTACAAGGCTGTCCTGGAAACAGAGGATCTCATAGACCTGAGCCTGTGATCCTCCTATGCAGCTGCCCACTGTGCTCTGGGTCAGGGACACAACCCCCCACAAGCTCTGCCAGGCCACTGAGGCCTCCCTAGGCCACGATGAAGCCAATCTCAGGCCCTCGGGTCTAATCCACCTGCAGGAGGCAGTGGCTTCCCCTGTCCTCAGTCCCTTGCCTGATGCCAGGGTGCTGAAGGAGGTCACCCCTCCCTCCTCCAGGTCCTCTGACTACCTGGAAAGCCCTTGGGATTAACTGAGTGAACAGTAATGGGAGTTCATAGACTGTGGAAAGGCCACTGCTGACCATCGTAAGTGATGGAGCTCAGCGGAATGCTGCTGCCTTCCATCCCTTAGCCAGGACGTCCCAAATAAAGGACAGGACCCAAGAAACTACGTGCCTGGCCAAATTTCAGGCAGCTGTCTTAGCACTGGATGCCCGGGTCAACAAACCGTCCCACCTTCTTCACGGTTACGATAAACTATTGGGTCATTACCTAAAAATTGTCCCTTTCAAAGTGGGGGAAAAAAAAAAAAACCCTGGGAATCTCTTGTCTGACAGATACCCAAAATATAAAGCAAAATCTCACATCTCTCCACATACTAAAAGCCACAATACAAGGCCTTGCCAGGACACTACTTATTCCCTTCGGAGTTACAGACTTCATTAGTAACCTAGATATATGTTTCACTCCTTTTTTGTCAATTTAATTTTTTTTTTTTAAGAGGCAGAGTCTCGCTATGTTGCCCAGGCTGGTCTCAAACTCCTGGGTTCAAGCAATCCTCCCACTTCAGCCTCCCAAACTGCTGGGATTACAGGGGTGAGCCACTGTGCCCAGCCCATGTTTCATTTCTTAAAACACATAATGCTAGCCCCTCAAAAAATATATTCAATAGAACTTTCATTTCCCTAATAGGTCTCAGATTACTGGTTTCACTGAAAGACAGAAAAATGTCCTCAAATAACTACTTTTCAAATTCCAGTCCAAAAAACAGACTCCTGAAATTCTCTATCATGCTCTAGGGCTTAACTTATTTTCAATCTTGCCCCCATCCCATAAGGGTTGAAGGCCAAATTGAGGGTGCGTAGTCTCCTGGAACTTACTATCATTAGATTGTCCCAGAGGCCCAGCAGCTGCTTATCTGACAGGGGACCCATCTGAACGTAAACTTCCACCAAAAGAAACAAAAACACGTTGTCAGGTACAGCTACATATCATTCTATTAACGGTTCATCTTACTAGGTGCTGTGTTGGTTTACAACCTGGAGGGCCACATCTACTTCAGTGGGTATCCACTTTAAAAGGATACCCCAGTGACACCCTATTGACTTTGTCCTAGCCCAAAATATCACCGCTGGAAACACTGCCTCCAGCAACACAGCCCCGACCCCAGACTCTGATGGTGGAGATGACCCCACCATTACACTAAAACCTCCACACAGTGATACCGTGGACTGCCTCTCCTAAAACACAAATGGACACAGAACATTTTTTTCGTCCTGAACTGTCTGCTTAGCCCATGATCCTGGTAGAGTATTTGCTTTCCGCTCATACGTGCACACCCATATACCCTATGCCTGGAGGAAAATCTGGTAGGAGTTACTAAAATTAATGGAGATTACTGTTTTCCCCAAGAGGCACCTACCTCATGGCGGTAAACTCCTTAATCCCAGGGAGGGGACCACCTACTCCCTGATGCCTTCTACTGAAGAAGGAATTCATGAATTTTACAAGTATAATTAAAGACAACCAAAAATTTTTACTTTTTCCTTCAAAAGCTAAGTGTAGCATAGCCCCTCCCCCTACCCCCCCACCACCCAGTAGTCTAAGTTAGGGAAGAATACTAACTGCCTGTTTTTTCTTCTGTGCTCAGTAAGCTTTATCTGTACTTGCTAGTTTCACGTTCCTTGGGGCTCAGTGAGTTCCTACTTCATCTTCCTAGTGCAGCTGCAAAGTTTCAAGGTTAATATAGAAACACGGTCTCCCAGGGATGTGGAACACGTAGTATAGATAAATGTAAAAGACTAATCAACTGCCTCTGTTCTTGCTTCTCTAACTATGCTTCCTGCATCAGTAGCTCCCGGCCACTGACTGCTTAAAAGGTGGCTGCTTTCTTTGTTCAGGACTCAGACTTTGCTGGACCCTAGTTCTACTGAGCCAGGTGATCACCTTTTAATAAAGACGTTTCCTGAACTCACTCTGTTCAGTCTCTCCCATCTTTGATTGTCCCACAACACTACTACCCTTCCCACTTTCTATCTCAACTTCCAGCCTTGCCTATCCAACCACAACCACGCCTGCCCCTTGGTTACACACAATACCACTAACCTTTACATATGCTTTACTAAATCATCAGCTCATATCCTCCAACATAACTGCCCTACATCCATTTTTAGGCCTGATGTAAGTTATTTGGAACCGAGTCGGACCCCATCACCTTTGGCTTACTTAAAACTTCCCCTCCCTGTGTACTGTTTGTGACATAGCCTACTTGTTCCTTACCTCACTGACCCCAAACCCAACACACCCCACAGCAGCTGGCCATAATGAAACCTACTGGCCAATACCAGTCATGTAAGTCAGTTCTCCCCACCGCTCAGGTCTATCCAATCCACAACGACGCTGGGAAAGCCTGAGGGATAAGGCCCATGGACCGTAACAAAGGCACAGTCCCACAGGTCCTCTCTGTCTCATTCCCCACCCACTGGTTAGCACTCGGCTGTCTCCTGACTTGCCATCAGGACCTCAAGGGCAACCCTCTTCTCATGGATCTGTGAGGAATAAAATGTTTCTGCTACTTGATGTGTTTTGTTGCCTTTTCTGTATCTAACCTACCCAACACACCAGAACATCTCTCCTCTTGGTCAGGACAGGGCTGGAATTTACAGCCACTCTCCAGAGACAGAGGCCTCAGGACTGAATTAGTGGAACATACAAAAAGGGGACATGGGATGGACACTGCACAAGGGAGCGTTGCCTCCTGGATACAATTGTGGCACGATGGTCAGCAGTGTGGGTGTGAGGGCACTGGAGGGTACTCTGTCCATGCCATGTGCCCAGAACACAGTCCTCAGGATACCACAAAACCCTGCCCCAGTCACCACCACCCTGTGGCCCTCCTAACACGGATGCCACATGCTCAAAACACTCCCACTAGCAGAGGCACCCTCTGCACATGTGCCAACCTGGCTTGATGGCTTGTGCCCCTCATGACGCAGACAATGCGCATACCAGGATGCATGCTGCTGCATGACCTGTGCCTCAGAGGTTTGTTCCCAAAGACCTCCAAATGTGGACAATGATGTCCCAGGCCTTACAAACAAAGTGGCATCCAAATTTTCTGTGCATAGCTGCCATCACCATCAGTGTGAGTGTGCCCCAGAGGTGTGTTTGTCACAGCACTTTCAGGGCAGACATGAAACATTCCAAGCCTCATAGCTACAGTGGTGCCCTGACTCCCCCTACAGGCTGACCCACCCATTGCAGCTGGCCTTTGACTTGGAACACTGCTTCAATCTTGCCTAAGGACTATGACCAACTCCAGTCTGAGTAACCCAGCAAACTTCACCATCCAGTGGGCTACAGCCACACTGTGGCCAAATATTTTAATATGACCCCAGAGATCCCCACCTGCTGGCATGCATACCCATAGAAAACACCCTCCTGTTGAGTGTATACATGACCTCTGACCCGTTTCTAACAGAAGAATAAGCAAAAATGAAGAGACTGCAGGTGTGACTGAGGTCTCAAGTCAGTTGGGTTTTTTTGTTTTGTTTTGTTTTGTTTTTAGACAGGGTCTCATTCTGATTGCCCAGACTGGAGTGCAGTAGCGCAATCTCAGCTCACTGCAGCCTCCACCTCCCTGGTTCAAGTGATTCTCCGGCCTCAGTCTCCCAAGTAGCTGGGATTACAGGCACCCACCACCATGCCCAGCTGATTTTTGTATTTTTTCAGTAGAGTCGGGGTTTCACCATGTTGGCCAGGCTGGTCTTGAACTCCTGAACTGAACTGATCCAACCACCTTGGCCTCCCAAAGTGTTGGGATTACAGGCGTGAGCCACTGCACCTGGTCTACTCTTATCTTGATACACATATTGTACACATTACTGTTGCTGTAGGGCATGTATGTGTATAAACCTAGTATGTACCGCCAACAGTTTCTGAAATTGGTTTGCCAATACGCTCTCTATAAAGTAGTATATGCACATCCTCAGCAACTTTATATCGGATCCGCATCAATGATTTCACTACGTGCGGCTAGCTCACTGGAACCCCTAAGTGCCAAACAGAGAAAACGTATACAATTTCAGTCTTCACTTAAAGTCGTCAACAGGTTCTTGGAAACTGAGACTTTAAGCAAAATGACATCCCACAAAGCAAATTTTTTCCCATGCTAAGTGATATAAGCGAGTTAAGCTCCCACAGCATATTTCTGGTCACAAAAATGTCACTAAACTGCTAAATAAAGACCCCAAACACTTCTAATATTAAATATTGAAATAAATGTGAGCTATATATACATTTTAAAAAGACTAATAAAAATAGGATGTTTATCCAATTTTTGATGAATCGGTGTGCGATGGAATTAACAGTGGTAGGTTAAATCAACAAATAAATGTTTCCAAAGCAAAAACTGTAAGGACTACCTCCTACCACCAAGAAGCTCAAAAACAGTAACAAATGGGGCCAGCTTGCTAAGTGGTACCATTTACTGTTGTACATTTGTATCATTCCCAAATGTTTTAGGAATTTTTATTTTACAATAGTTTGTATTCATTCATTCATTCTCCAATCCGCCTACTCCAGTTCCAGGATAAAAATGGCCAGAGCCCATCCTAACAGCTCAGGGCACACACACACACATTCATAGGGGGACGATTTAGACACGCCAATGAAGCTAACATGTACATCTTTGGGATGTGGGAAGAAACCAGAGTGCCCAGAGAAAACCCATGCAGACGTGGGAAGAACGTGCAGAATCTACAGACTGGCCCTAGCGGAATTAGATTTTTTTTCCCCATGGATGTTATAATTAACAGACATTATTCTAAGATCTGTTGTATTTCCAGGCCATATGGCCCCTTCACAGCTTTTTGGCAGCCCACAATGGCAGGTGAGTTTTCTGGTCATTTACTTATATGGAGTGTATCAAGCCAACCCCCTAGGTGTACGAGTGTCTGTAAGGAATCACACAGAGTGTTTATTCCGGACATTCCTTCAGGGAAACAAAGGACTAATTTAGGTAGAAAGAGCCCAAAAGTGAATTGAAAAAAAACAACATTGAAAGAGGTTTTGTCTGTTTATGAATATACATATTTCCTAAGACTGATAATTAACATCAGTGAATTTTCACGGAGAGCTTATTTTTCAATGCTCAAGCACTGATTCTCATTAATCCCTTGAATTAATTTCTTATTCATGTAATGAAAATGCATTCATGCTTCTCCTATTTTCCCTTGATTTACATCATTTGTCAGATATCACTTACTTTGGCCAGGGACAGTGGCTTACACCTGTAATCCCAGCACCTTGAGAGGCCAAGGTGGGTGGATCACTTGAGGTCAGGAGTCCAAGACCAGCCTGGCCAACATGGTGAAACCATCTTTACAAAAAAAAAAAAAAATACAAAAATTAGCCAGGCATGGTGGCGCACACTTGTAATCCCAGCTACTAGGGTGGCTAAGGCAGAAGGATGGCTTGAAAACTGGAGAGGTGGAGGTTACAGTGCTACAGTGAGCCGAGATCCTGCCACTACACTGGATCCTGGACAACAGCGAAACTCTGTCTCCAAAAACAAGATATCACTTACTTTTTCCTGTCAGTCATACATTTAAGATTAAATTATCCCATCACATTGTTTCCCCAACCAAAGAAAGAATACTGACTCTGTCAAACCTGGGGTAATCTTTGATGTACTCCTCTCTCTCACCCTAGAAATGGAGTCAGCCAATTCACAGAATGCTTTGGCCAGCTCTTATTTCCTTCCCTTTCAAACATGGCTAAATCATACCATATTTTTTGGTCTCAGCTTGAATATCACTCTTTTCTTAGCATTGCCTATTCCAAAGAAAAATAGAGAAAATAATTCTGCCCTCTACTTTACTTATAGACCCTCATCAACTTGTAATACACTTATTTGCTTGGTTACATGACAGCCTCCTCCCCTATTTTACAACCTCCCTAAGAACAGCCCTTGGCTGAATTTTTTTTACTATGCTTTAATTAACCATTCAGATACTCATTCTTTTACAGGATACACCAAGAAATGAAGGATACATTTAAACACAGCACAGAAGACAATCAGAACTACCAAAATGTATAACTTTCTGAAAGAATGAATGACTCCGCAAAAAGACAATATAACGCATAAACAGTGTCTGCTAGTTTTAAAGAGACTAAAAGACATGAAAACTTGGATACATATTAGATTTCAAAACAATCAAAAGCACACATTGGAACAAAGTGGAGAACTGCACCTTTTTACACAGGGTACGTATTAACATTTTAAATTTTCTTGGTTCATAGTATTATGGTTTTAAAAGGACATGTCTTTATCTATAGGACACATATTAGCAAGCATTTAAACCTTAAGTGTCACGCCTGCAATGTTCAACTTACTTCAAAGCCTCCATTCCTTCTTCCTATAAGCCCCTGTTTTGAAGCTCTGTGGGGAGGTACAGGCCTAGGAAGTTCAGATAAAAAGAATAGCTAGTTGAGTATTCTTGCTTTTCTTCAGTAGAAAGACTTGCGGTCTACAAACGTTTATATTCACATAGAGAAATAAGCACACCCTAGATACCTAAAAAGTAGCTTTATGTTTCTACCTGAATGTAGTGCGTCAAAAGTAAATACAGGATGCGCAAAAAGAAAAACAAATTCTCAGATAAAACAGGAGGAAGAAGCCCCCGAAACCAACTTTCACCCCAGTACTCACCCGGACGCGCCAGACTCGCCAGGTCCAGGAGATGGGGGGGACGAAGGACCACAGTCAACCTGACTCGAACGGCGAAAACTCGTTTCTGGAAAAAAAAAGAAAGAAAGAAAAAAAAAGTCACAAAGATTGCTTTGGAGGACTTTGAAGCGGCAATCACCGTGTTTGCAAAAATCGTGAGGAAGCGCACTTACGAGAGATCCCGAAACGGCTCCTGGCCCAGGGCCGTACCAGTGACAGCTTGAGGGACTTTTTGGCCCCGGCGGACGCGAGGGGGGCAGGCAAGGCCTCTCTAAAGAGGCCCCTCGGCGGCCTGGGGCAAACTGGCACTTTCACCACCCCTTTCACCGCTGGCTCCCGCCCGCTATCCGACCTCGCCAAAGCTATGTCAAGCCCTAACATCACCAGGAAGAAAAGTGGTTTGGCTGCGCGGAGAAAGCGCCGGAAAACACAGCAGCGCTCCGCTGACGTCACTTCCGCCTCCAGCCTCAAACCTGGAGGAGAGCTTGGGGACTGCAACCTCAGCCAAGCTGAACGTCCTCAGGCAGAGATTCTGGTTTACTCCCCATGGCTACGGAGACGCCTTAGAGACCTTGGAGTCGGCTCAGCTTGAGGGATGGAGGCCAAAAGGGGCCCAGAGCACAAGGTTGAGGTTAGAACAAGGCCTGCCGACGGGGCCCATACCTAGGGTGGGGTCGGTGGTGTTGGCAAAGTTAGAGGTGGGGGCTCCCCCACAGGATGCGCACAATGCTCACAAAAAGCTTTTCTTTTCACCTCCTCCCACGTTCCTAGCACCCTCAAAATGATTCTTCCGTTGATAAACCTGCCAGTCCATGATATGGCCTATCTCCTCCATTCATTCAATCTAGTTTTTTGGTTTTTTTTTTTTTTTTTTTGGAGAGAGGGTCTCACTGTGTAGTCCAGGCTGGCGTACTGTAGGGCGAAACTCCTGGGCCCACGCGATCATCCCGCCTCAGCCTCCCGAGTAGCTGGGACTACAGGCGCAAGCCACCACCCTGGCTAATTTTTTTTTTCCCCCAGATATGAGGTATGTTGCCCAGGCTGATCTCAAACTCCTGGGCTCAAGCGATCATCCGGCCTTGGCCTCCCAAAAGGCTGGGATTACAGGCGTGCACCACGGCGCCGGGCCCAGCTCAACTTCAGGCCAATATTTCCCCTTATTTCATTTGTCTGGACACCATGCTAAATTCTAATCGTTGATTCCTTTGTGTTTTCAGTATGCTGATACTTTTTGTAAATGTTGATTTTTTTTTTCTTTGAATATGTTTTCTGAGATCTTATCGTGAGTTCCAGGGCCTCCCATACTGCGTTGTAAAATAGCACTGATATCAGACATCCACTTCTGCAGGAGTGATTGTAGTTTCTCCAGAAATCATTTTTGCTGTGGTTTGTAGTGGGTGGCCTTTCTGGAGTTAATGAAGTTATTTTGAAAACTGTTTTACTAACATGAAGAACTGTTCATGTACATTATCAAATATATTATGAATCTATTGAATTGATAACTATTTTGCAGTTAATTTTTCATATAAAAAAGGATTTTCTTTTTTTAAGTTTCCTCTCTTGCATTAAGATGTCTCCATAAACTCTAGATTACATATAGATTGTCTAATTTTCTTCTGCAGCATATTACTTTAAAAACATTGAAATCTTTCATGCTCATGGAATGTGTTTCAGCATGTGGTGTGGGATAGTGGATACAGTATCTTTTCCCTCCAGAAACATGGCTAATTATTGTAGTACCACATATTGATAAACTGTCCTTGACTTACTGATTTGAAATTCCATGTCTATTAAACTATAAATTCCTATGGATACCTGTATCTGATTCTAGACTCTATGCCAGTGATACATTTACTTATGCCAATATCAAGATCATAATCTTTTCATTCCACTGGTTTTATATCAACTAATAATATTCCGTGGTTAAAAAAAATAACGGTAGCTTGTTTGTTTGTTTTTGAGATAGTCTTGCTCTGTCACCCAGGCTGGAATAAAGTGGTACAATCTCGGCTCACTGCAATGTCCACCTTCTGGGGTCTGGGGATTCTCCTTTCTCAGCCTCCCGAGTAGCTGGGATTACAGGCACACACCACCACACTCAGCTAATTTTTGTATTTTTTTTTTTTTAGTAGAGATGGGGTTTTGCCATGTTAGCCAGGCTGGTCTCAAACTCCTAACCTCAGGTGATCTGTCCACCTTGGCCTCCGAAAGTGCTGGTGTTGAGCCACTGCACCTGGTGGTAGCTGCTTTTTATGTCTTACTACCCTAAATGCTTAATAGACATTAAATTTTTATGCTCCCAAGATGTAGCTATTATCATGATTTTCCCTTTTGGTTTTTAGACCAGCTTTATTGAGATACAATTCATATATAACAAACACAGTTCACCCACTTAAAGCTATATAATTCAATATTTTTTAATACATTCACAGTATTGTTCAAACATAATTTTGGAAATTTTCATCACACTAAAAGAAATCTTTGAATGGGAAAATCCATTTACCTCCTCTTTAAGCTCCAGGGAACCACAAACCTACTTTATCACTACAGATTTTTCTTTTGTAGACATTTCATATGGATATAATCATACAATTTTTTAATTTTTATTTTTGTATAGACAGGGTCTCACTATGTTGCACAGGCTGATCTCGAACTCCTGGGCTCAGGCAGTCCTGCCTCAGCCTCCAAGAGTGCTGGGGTTATAGGCGTGAGCCACCATGCCCTAAAATCATACAATCTTTTGTGAATAACTTTTTTCACTTAGCCTGTTTTTCAAGGTTCATCTATATTATAGCCTAGATCATTCTATTTTATCGCTGAATGATATTCCATGCTATGTATATACCATTTATGATTTGTCTTCAGTTGATGGACATTTGAGTTGTTTCCACTTTGGGGGTGTCGTGATTAATGCTGCTATGAAAATTCACATGTATCTTTTTGTGCATATTGGCTTTTATTTTTTGTTTTGAGAGATCATGGCTCACTGCAGCCTCTACTTCCTAGGCTCAAGCAATCCTCGCACCTCAACCTCCTGAGTAGCTGGGACCACAGGTATAAGCCACCACACCCAGCTAATTTTTGTATTTTTTATAGAGACAGGGTTTTGCTCAGGCTGGTCTCAAACTCCTAAGCTCAAGTGACCTGCCCGCCTCGGCCTCCACCAAGGCATAAGCCATGCCCAGCTGGTTTTTATTTCTCTAGAGTATATATCTGGGAATGGAATTGCTAAGCCATGCGGTAACCATCTATTTAAGAATTTGAAGAGCTGCCACACTGTTTCTGAAAGGGGCAGAACTGTTTTACATTTCCACCAGAAATATATGAGGCCTCCAACTTCTCTATGTCCCTGCCAACACTTTAGTCTTTTTCATGTTAACTGTGTTAGTGGTGTGAAGTGATATCTCATGATTTTGACTTGTATTTCCCTAAGACTAGTGATGTTGAGCATAATTTAATGTGCTTTGTTAGCCATTTGTATGCTTCTTTGGAGAAATTTCTGTTCAAATCCTTTGCCCCTTTTAAAATTTGGTTTCTGCCCGGGCACGGTGGCTTGTAATCCTAGCAATTTGGGAGGCTGAGGCGGACAGATCACTTGAGGCCAGAAGTTCAAGACCAGCCTGGCCAACATCATAAAAGATACAAAAATCACCCAGGCGTGCTGGCACACACCTGTAATCCCAGCTACTCGGGAGGCTGAGGCAGGAGAATCGCTTGAACCCGGGAGGCAGAGGTTGCAGTCAGCCAAGATTATGCCACTGTACTCCAGTCTGGGTGATAGAGCCAGACTCTGTTTTGAAAAAAAAAATAAAAGTCTGGGTGCAGTGGCTCAAATCCCAGCACTTTGGGAGGCCGAGGCAGGCAAATCACCTGAGGTTGGGAGTTCGAGACCAGCCTGACCAACATGGAGAAACCCTGACGCTACTAAAAATACAAAAATTAGCCAGGCATGGTAGCACATGCCTGTAATTTCAGCTATTCGGGAGGCCAAGGCAAGAGAATCGCTTGAACCCAGGAGGCGGAGGTTGCGGTGAGCTGGGATGGCGCCAATGCAATCCAGCTTGGGCAACAAGAGCAAAACTCCATCTTAAAAAAAATTTTTCATTGAGTTGCAAGAGTTCTTTATATATTCTGAAGAGAGGTCCTTATCATATGTATGATTTACAAATACTTTCTCTCAATGGGTTTTCCTTCTCTTTCTTGATGGAATATTTTAGAATACTAAAATACATAATATTGATGTGTCTTCTGAAATATGAGTTTAATGTTGAAAATTTTTTGTTCACAATGTTTTTGATACTGCGCCTAAGAAAACATTACTAAATCCAGTATCATGACACTTTCTCCCTATACTTCTGGGAATTATTGTAGGTCTTACATGTTTAGGTCTTTGATCCATTGTCAGCTAACTTTTGTGGGTTTTTTAAATATTTTAATTTTTTTAACTTAATCCCCAATGTGGTATTCGTTAACTTTTGTATGTATGTAAAGTAAAAGCCCAAATGCATTCTTTTGCAGTATGGTGTCAGTTTTTCCCAGAACCATTTGTTGAAAACATTCTTTTCATTCTTCATTGAATTACCCTGGCAGCCTTGTAGATCCACTGACCATGTATGTGAGGGCTTACTTCTGGACTCTCCATTCTATTCCATTAATCTGTATGTTTATCCTTAAGCCAGTGCCACGTTGTTTTGATTACTACAATTTTGTAGCACTTTTTGAAATCCAAAAGTGTGACTCCTTCAACTGTGTTCCTCTTTTTCAAGGCTGTTTTGGCTATTTGGTGTTCTTTTCATTTCTATATAAACTTTATGATGAGCCTGTCAATTTCTGCTATGAAGCCAGTGCTAAATTTAAAAAATAATAATAAATGGAACTTCTTAAAGCATAGTAAGGCAGACTTTACTCAGTACCATCACGTTAGGTATAGGGACCACTGCAGTAGGATTTTGCAGTGGAGGTGATAGAGTAGGCTAACTCTGAATACTATAGCATGAGCAAATCGGAATTTATAGCCAAGTTAAAGAGTAAAGGTCAGTGAATGGAAAATTGCTAAGAGGAATAGCAGGGGTATGGAGGATGGTGGATAAACTGACCTAACATGATGTCTGATCACTTTGGCCTGTAATTGGTAGATAGTAGAGAACCAGTAACCTGATCAGCTATCAAGGGTGATCTGATACTGAGGGTGGTAGGTTCTTGCTGTACTGACTTAGCAGGGTTCTTGCTAAAACTCAGTTTACAAAAGTGTACACATGGGCCTAAGAAAAGGTTAAGGAACTTGACTATAGTTGAGTAAACCAAAGACTCTGTCACCATCTGGAATTTTGATAGGGATTATGTTTAATCTATAGACCAACTTAGAGAGTACTGCCATCTTAAAAATAATATTAAGTATTCTTGGTCAGGTGTGGTGGCTCACGCCTATAATCCCAGCACTTTGAGAGGCCAAGGTGGGCAGATCACTTGAGGTCAGGAGTTCGAGACCAGCCTGGCCAACATGGTGAAACCCCATATCTAATAAAAATACAAAAATTAGTCGGGCATGGTGGCACATGCCTGTAATCCCAGCTTCTTGGAAGACTAAGGCAGGAGAATTGCTTGAACCCAGAGGCAGAGGTTGCAGTGAGCTGAGATTGTACCAGTGTATTCTAGCTTGGGGAACAGAGCAAGACTCCGTCTCAAAAATAATAGTAAGTATTCTAATCCATGAACATGGGTGACTTTCCATTACTTTTGGTCTTCTTTATCAACATTTTGTAGTATTCAGTATGTAAGTCTCGCACATCTTTTATCAAATTTATTCCCAAGTATTTTATTATTTTAATACTACAATAAATGGAATTCTTTTCTTTTCTTTTTTTTTTTTTTTTTTTTGGAGTTGAAGTTCCGCTCTTGTTGCCCAGGCTGGAGTTCTATGGTGCCATCTCAGCTCACTGCAACCTCCACCTCCTGGGTTCAAGCGACTCTCCTGCCTCAGCCTCCTGAGTAGCTGGGACTACAAGCACGCGCCACCAAGCCCAGCTAATTTTTTTTTTTTTTGTACTTAATAGAGACGGGGTTTCACCATGTTGGCCAGGCTGGTCTCAAGCTCCTGACCTCAGGCAATCCACCTGCCTCGTCCTCCCAAAGTGCTGGGATTACAGGCGTGAGCCACTACGCCCAGCCAGAATTGTTTTCTGAATTTCATTTTTGGCTTGTGCCATGATAGTATACATAAATACAACTGAGTTTTCTATGTTGATCTTGTTACCTGT
This sequence comes from Papio anubis, assembly GCF_008728515.1. NCBI lineage: Eukaryota > Metazoa > Chordata > Mammalia > Primates > Cercopithecidae > Papio > Papio anubis. Next base: position 42,371,592 of record NC_044995.1, on the reverse strand, counting down.
AACCTTGCTGAACTTGTTTATCAGTTTAATAGTTTAGTGGATTCCTCAGGATTTCCTACTTAAAAAATCACATCAGTAGATAAACTTCTCTATTCCACACTGGATTCATTTTCTTTTCCTTGCTCACTTACTTTTTAAATTCCAAATGGATGTGGAATTTTTCATCTTTCTTCACAATATTTTCCTCTCTCTCAATTGTAGTAATTAATTGTGTTGAAAACAGTCCTGATAATAAGCCATTCTTGCAATCCTAAAGTCATAACTGGATTAATTTTGCTAGAAATTTTATTTAGAAGATTTGCATACAAATGTGTTTTCTTTAAAATATCATTACCCAGGACTAATTTAATCTTACTAAGTACCACTAAATCTTGTCTTACCATATTTGAGTGGATGTATTCACTTACTTGATTCTTACAATACCAAATCAGGCAGCTTATTATAAAATTCATCCAGTTCACACAGAAGATCAGACTGAGGCAAGAGAGGCAATTTAACTTCTACAAAATTACATAGCAAGAGGCAGAACCAAGATGTGTACTCTAGCAGTCTGACTCCATGTTCACTTTGCTCTATGACCAGTACAGCTTTAAAAGTTGCCTCACCTCTTCAAATGTGTTGACCTCTGTGAAATGCTCTAAGATATTTCTTTTGTTTTCTTCTTCTTTTTTTTGAGACAGAGTCTCACTGCATCACCAAAGCTGGAGTGGTGCAATTTCAGCTCAATGCAACCTCTGCCTCCTGGGTTCAAGTGATTATTGTGCCTCAGCCTCCCAAGTAACTGGAATTACAGGCGTGCATCACTATGCAGGGCTAATTTTTGTATTTTTAGTGGAGACAGGCTTTCACCATGTTGCCCAGGCTGGTCTCGAACTCCTAAACTCAAAGTGATCTGCTTGCCTCAGCCTCCCAATGTGCTGAGATTATAGGCATGAGCCACCATGCCCGGCCTGAGATATTTATTTTCATATCCACCTGGCTGAAATTACTATATATTTGGAGGACCAACTCCCCTTACCTAAAATTAATGTTTCAGTATCTCAACCCCTATCCTTTTCTCTTGTTTTCTCTTCATTAAGATATAAGTCCTGGCCGGGTGTGTGGCTCACGCCTGTAATCCCATCACTTTGGGAGGCTGAGGCAGGTGGATCACAAGGTCAGGAGATCAAGACCATCCTGGCTAACATGGTGAAACCCCGTCTCTACTAAAAATACAAAAAATTAGCCAGGTGTGGTGGCACATGCCTGTAATCCCAGCTACTTGGGAAGCTGAGGCAGGAGAATCGCATGAACCCAGGAGGTGGAGGCTGCAGTGAGCTGAGATCATGCCACTGCATTCCACCCTGGGCAACAGGGCGAGACTCTCTCTCTCAAAAAAAAAAAAAAAAAGATTTAAGTCCCTTAAGGAGGCCAGGCGCAGTGGCTCACGCATGTAATCCCAGCACTTTGGGAGGCCAAAGCGGGCGGATCACAAGGTCAGGAGATCGAGATCATCCTGGCTAACACGGTGAAACCCCGTCTCTAGTAAAAATACAAAAAAATTAGCAGGGCATGGTGGCAGGCACCTGTAGTCCCAGCTACTTGGGAGGCTGAGGCAGAAGAATGGTGTGAACCCAGGTAGCAGAGCTTGCAGTGAGCCGAGATGGCGCCACTGAACTCCAGCCTGGGAGACAGAGCAAGACTCTGTCTCAAAAAAAAAAAAAAAATTCCCTTAAGGAGACCACAAGCAATGAAAAGATTATGATTTTGATCTTGGCATAAATAAATATATTACTGGCATAGAGTCTAGAATCAGATACAGGTATACATAGGAATTTATAGTTTAATAGACATGGAATTTCAAATCAGTAAGTCAAGGACAGTTTATCAATATGTGGTACTACAATAACTAGCCATGTTTTCTGGAGGGAAAAGATACTGTATCCACTATCCCACACCACATGCTGAAACACATTCCAAAAGAAGACATAGGAATAAACATAGGAAAAAATAAACATAGGAAAAAATGCTCATTACTAATCATTAAAGAAATGCAAATCAAAACCACAATGAGATACCATCTCACACCAGTCATAACGGCTACTATTTAAAAGTCAAAAAACATGTTGGCGAGGATGCAGAGAAAAGGGAACATTTATACACTGTTGGTTGAAATGTACTGTGGAAAGTAGTGTGGAGACTTCTCAAAAGAACTTTTAACAAAGCCACTCTAACCAGCAATCCCATTACTGGGTATATACCCAAAAGAAAATAGATTTTTCTATCAAATAGACACATACACTCATATATTCATCGCAGCAATATTCACAATAGCAAACACATGGAATCAACCTAGATGCCAATCAACAGTGGAATGGATAAAGAAAACGTAGTACATATACACCATGGAATACTATGCAGCCATAAAAAAGAACAAGATCATATCTGCTGCAGCAACATGGATGAAGTTGGAGGCCATCATCCTAAACAGATTAACACAGGAACAGAAAACTAAATACTACATGTTCTCATTTGTAACTGAGAGTTAAGCAAGTACTCATAGATACAAATATGGGAACAACAGACACTGGAGACTACTGGGGGTGGTAGGGGGGAGACTGGGGGAGGAGGAAAGGGTTGAAAAACTACCTATGGGATACTATGCTTACCACTTGGGTGACAGATCATTCATATCACAAACCCCAGCAATACACAATTTACCCATGTTACAAACATGCACGTGTATGCCATGAACCTAAAGGTCAGAAAAAATAAGGTACTACAATGGAAGGAAAAATTAAAAATAGAAACCAACAAAATAGAACACTACAGACTGAACTGTGAATACCCTCCTTCCACCACAATGTTCATGTCTTTGAATCCCAACTCCTAAGGTGTTTATATTTGCATTGGGCTTCTAGAGGTAATTAGGGTTGGATGAGATCATGAGGATGGGGCTCTCATGATAGTATTAGTACCTTATAAAGAAGAGACATGAGAGAGTATGCTCTGTCAGCCAAAGGAGAGCCAGCAGAATGAGAAATAATGAGAAAGCAACACTCTACAGGCCAAGAAGATGCCCTCACCAAAAACTAACCATGCTGGCACCCTGAAAACATTTACAGCCTCCATAACACTGAGGAAATTAATTTCCTGTTGCTTAAGTCATCCTATGATAACTTGTTATGTCAGCACAACTTTACTACAGAAATCAAACCAAAAATATACTAATCAAACCCATTTATTTTGAAAGGAATTAACAAAACTCAGCAAATTCCAGCAATATTAATGTTTTTCATAAAGGAGAAAAGGCACAAGGAAATGATATCAGGAATGAAAAGTGTATGCAAAAGGTATGTAACAGCAAAAGCCACAAATACTTAAAATATCAGAAAATACTATAAACGTTGAGTATAAATTTTAAAATACAAAACTGCCTATAAAAATAACTCTTGCCAAAACACACTTAAGATGAAATTGGGAAAGAATAAATAAAAATTTTAAAAAGATGAAATTGCAAACCTTACTAGTGCCTACAAAATATAAAAATAATTGAGTCCATGCTTTGAATTCATTCCAAAACATGAAAATAAAATCCCATAACAATGGCAACAAGTAATCCAGATTCAGCTGATTCTGCCAGTGAATTGTGACTGATAATGCTTGTAATAAGAAAGTACTGTATGCCTAAGGAAAGGAGAAAATACGCCAACCTTCATACAAAAAACAGGCAATGATAGACTAAGAAAAGAATATTGCTTGGAACAGGCCCCAAGCCTGGCCATAAACACGCCATGAGAAACTGGCCATAAACAAGATCTCTGCAGCACTGTGACATGCTCGTGGTGGCTATGATGCATACACTGGAGGTTGCTGGTTCACTGGAATGAAGGCAAGGAAAACCTGGCCCACCCAGGGCAGAAAACTGCTGAAGGCATTCCTAAACCACAAGCAATGCCATGAACAATCTGTGCCTTAAGGACATGTTCCTGCTGCAGATAACAAGAGCCTGTCCCTTTGTTCTCCATAAAGAATATGCTCAGTTAATCTATAAACTGCAGAAACAATGTTTTTCACGAGCTTACTGTCAGTAAATAGGTGGGTCAAACTCTGTTTGAGGCTCTCAGCTCTGAAGGCTGTTAGCCCCTGATCCCACTTTGCACTCTGTTTCTGTGTCTTTATTCCTCTAGTGCCGCTGGGTTGGGGTCTCCATGACCGAGCTGGTCTCAGCAAGTGGCGCCCAAACATGGGGCTCGAATCCGGGTTGAAGAGCGATGGTTGGAGAACGTGGAACTATGCTGGAGGACACCCAAGTACTCTTAAGCAATCCCCGTGGTGAGTAAGAAGGGGAGCTCGGAAGCATCAGGGTAACAATGGGACAAGGGTCGAGTAGGCACGAGGCTTATTTGAGTCTGCTTTGGCAGCTCCTCAGAAAAGGAGGAGTGAAAGTTAGCACTGGCCAACTTATGCAGCTTTTTAGTGTGGTAGAGAAATATTGCCTCTGGTTTCCGAACCGAGGAACTATGGATGTAGAGGTCTGCAAGAAGGTAGGCAGCGCACTGAAAAAGGCATATAAAGATGGTGCTGAGGATATTCCTATAACTGTCTGGTCAGTGTGGTCTCTGATTCATTCCACTTGGAACCTTTTCACACTGAGGAGGAGGAAGGAGACAAAGAAGAGGGGGAGTGTGATAATGTTGCAGAAGAGATAAAAGAACAGATTTGTCAACCGCTTAAAGAGACCCAAGAAGGGGAAGCTTGTCCCTGCTCCTTGGCACCCCCTCAATACCTTGAAGATAAAGAATGGCCTGACCCTCTGGATATTTCTTTTCTGGAGGACACTGAGCAAAAAATAGTCTCCCCAGGAACTGTTCGAGCAGTGCCCCAAGTGACTGCCCTTAGTTCTATTCAGGCAGGAATTCAGCAAGCTAGAAGAGAAGGTGATTTAGAGGCTTGGAGATCCCTGTTAGGATACACCCCCCAGGTCAACAGGGGAATGTTAGGGCTACATTTGAGCCTTTTCCCTTTAAATTACTGAAAGAGTTTAAACAGGCTATCAATCAGTATGGACCAGGTTCTCCTTTCATGATGGGTCTGTTAAAGAATGTTGCTACCTCCAGTCAGATGATTCCCATTGATTGGGACGCTCTTACTCAAGCCTGTCTGGCTTCTGCTCAATTTTTACAGTTTAAGACCTGGTGGAAGATGAAGATGAAGCTTCTACTCAAGCTGCCTGCAATGCACAAGCTCAACCTCCAATTAATATAACTACAGACTAACTTTTGGGAGTCAGTGGCTGGGCTGCATTAGACGCTCAAGTAATCATGCAGGATGATGCTATAGATGAGCTTACAGGAGTGTGCATTAGAGCTTGGGAAAAAAAAATCTTCAGGTGGAGAACAATACCCTTCTTTTAGTGCTGTTAAGCAGGGGCCAAAAGAACCTTATGCAGATTTTATAGCTCAGTTACAGGAGTCTCTTCAAAAGGTGATTGCAGATTCGACTGCTCAGGATACAGTGTTGCTGTTATTAGCTTTTGACAATGCTAATCCTGAGTGCCAGGCTGTTGTGTGACCTATTAGAGGGAAAGCACATTTAGTTAATTATATCAAGGCCTGTGACAGTATCGGAGGTAATCTGCATAAAGCTACTCTGTTAGTGCAAGCCATGGCAGGGCTGAGAGTGGGTAAAGGAAATGTTCCATTTCCTGGAGCTTGTTTCAACTGTGGGAAACATGGGCATACAAAGAGAGAATGTAGAAAAAATCAGAGGGTCCAACCCCCCTTTGATGGAAAAAAGAAAACTGCTGAACCAGGTCTACACCTGAAGTGTAAAAAGGAAAGCCTTTGGCCAATGAGTGTCATTCTAAATTTGATAAGGACGGAAACCCGATTTCGAGAAACGCCATGAGGGGCCCGTCCCGGGCCACATGTCAAACCAGGGCATTCCTGGCTCAGGTCACTCCCTCACTCCTGTACAATGCTTGTCCCCCGCCACAGCTGGTAGTCCCACAGTAGATCTGTCTTTCACCAGGGCTATAAGTCTATGGCCTGGAAAGCCGACACAGAAAGTACCAACAGGAGTCTGCAGACCTCTGCCAGCAGGAATGGTAAGACTACTTCTGGGAAGATCTAGTTTAAAAGGAGTGCAGGTTCATACAGGAGTAATTGATTCGGATTGTAATGGGGAAATTCAAATCGTTATATCTACCTCCATTCCTTAAAAGGCAGAGCTGGGACAGCATATAGTGCAGCTTCTGATTTTACCATATGGAGGACTAGGAAAAAGTGAAACTAAAAGAACAAGGGTATTTGGCAGTACAAATAAACAAGGGAGAGCCGCCTACTGGGTAAATCAAATTACTGATAACTATCCTACCTGTGAAATAACTATTCAAGGAAATAAATTTACAGGTTTGGTAGATACAGGAGCAGACATTTCAATCATTTCTCTACACTGGCTGTCCACATGGCCAATTCAACCTGCTCAATTTAACATAGTTGGAGTTGATAAAGCCCCTGAAGTATATCAGAATACTTATATTTTGCATCGTGAAGGGCCCGATGGACAACCTGGGACTATTCAACCAATTATAACTTCTATACCTATAAATTTATGAGGGCTCTCCCCCTATAAATTTATTACAACATTGGGAAGCACAAGTTCTAATTCCTGAGCAATTATACAGCCCTCAAAGTCAACATATGATACATGAAATGGGCTATGTTCCTGGTATGGGACTAGGAAAAACTTTGCAAGATTTGAAGGAAACTCTTCAAGCAGAAAGACAAAGTTCCCGCCAAGGCTTAGGATACCATTTTTGATGGCAGCCATTGTTAAGCCTCCAGAGCCCATCCCGTTAAAATGGCTGACAGACAAGCCAATATGGATAGAACAGTGGCCACTGAGTAAAGAGAAACTGGAGGTTTTAAATGAACTAGTCAAAGAACAGCTTCAAAAGGGACATTTAGCTCAAATGCTCTCCCCTTGGAATTCCCCAGTTTTCGTAATTAAGACACAACCAGGTAAATGGAGAATGTTAACTGACTTAAGGGCCATTAATTCAGTTATATAACCTATGGGGGCATTACAGCCAGGACTGCCTTCTCCTGCTGATTCCAAAAAAAATTGGCCTTTAATACTCAAAGATTTCAAAGACTTGTTTCTTTACTATCCGTTTAGCTCATCAGGACTGTGAACGGTTTGTATTTACAATTCCTGCGGTAAACAACCTGCAGCCTGCTAAGCATTTTAATTGGAAAGTGTTGCCACAAGGCATGTTAAACAGTCCAACAATTTGCCAGACTTACATAGGGCAAGCAATTGAACCTACTCATAAAGATTTTCACAGTGTTACATTATTCATTATGTGGATTATATTCTTTGTGCTTCCCCCACTCCAGAAATATTACTCTAATGTTATGATCACTTGCAAAATTCAATTTCTCATGCCAGTTTAATTATAGCTCCTGACAAAATTCAGACTACTCCTCCTTACTCCTACTTGGGGACCTTAGTAGATGACACCACAATAGTGCCACAGAAAGTAGCCATGTGTAGGGATCAACTGAAAACACTGAATCAGACTTTCAAAAATTACTAGGGTATATTAATTGGACACAGCCTGCTCTAGGCATTCTGACTTATGCCATGAGTAATCTGTTTTCTATCCTTAGAGGAGATCCTAGTGTCACAAGCCCTCAGCAATTAACAAAAGAAGCTGAGGCACAGCTGCAGCTAAGTGAAAAGCAAGTCCATAAGGCCCAAATAATTAGACTAGATCCAGAGAATACTCTAGATTTGCTAATTTTTCCAAATCATTCACTTACTGGTATTATTGTTCAAGAGCAAGATCTTGTAGAGTGGCTTTTCCTTCCACATACTGATCCACGGACTTTGACTCCTTATTTGGATCAAATTGCTACTGTGATAGGAAATGGGAGAACTCAGATTGTTAAATTACATGGATATGATTCTGAAAAAAATATTGTCCCTCTCACAAAGACACAAATACAGCAAGCTTTTATAAATAGTCTTGTTTGTCAAACCTATTTAGCTGACTTTATGGGTATTCTCAATAACCATTTTCCTAACATGAAACTGTTTCAATTTTTGAAATTAACTAATTGAATTCTCCCTAAAATAACTAAATTCAAACCAATTGAAGGTGCGGAGAATGTCTTCACAGATGGGTATAGTAACAGTAAAACCTCTTATTCTGGATTGAAAGGTAAAGTTTTTCAGACACCCTATACTTCAGCTCAAAAAGCAGAGCTTGAGGCTGTAATTGAGGCATTGACTGCTTTTAATATGCCTATTAATGTGATTTCTGATTCTTCATATGTGGTTCATTCTACACAGTTAAAATTCTCAGCTACGATTCCACACAGATGAGCAACTAATGACTTTATTTACCCAATTGCAAACAGTGGTTAGGATCAGAATGCACCCTTTTTACATCACTCACATTAGGGCTCATATACCTCTTCCAGGACCTTTGACTGCAGGGAATCAAATAGTTGATTGCCTAGTTGCTACTGCAATATCTAATGCTAGACACTTTCACAATTTAACCCATGTTAATGTCTCCGGTCTCAAACGCAGATATAGCATTACCTGGAAAGAAGCTAAAGCTATTATCCAGCGATGCCTAACTTGCCAAATGGTGCATTTCTCATCTTTTACAGGAGGAGTTAATCCTCAAGGATTGGAACCTAATTCTCTTTGGCAAATGGATGTCACACATGTTCCTTTGTTTGGGAGACTAGCTTATGTACATGTATGTGTGGACACCTTTTCTCACTTTCGGCTATATGCCAATCAGGAGAGTCTTCTGCCTGTGTTAAACATCACCTTTTGCAGTGTTTTGCGGTGATGGGCATTCCAGCTTCTATTAAAACAGATAATGCCGCTGGGCGCGGTGGCTCACGCCTGTAATCCCAGCACTTTGGGAGGCTGAGGCAGGCGGATCACAAGGTCAGCAGATCGAGACCATCCTGGCTAACACAGTGAAACCATGTCTCTACTACAAATACAAAAAATTAGCCAGTCGTGGTGGCGGGCACCTGTAGTCCCAGCTGCTCAGCAGGCTGAGGCAGAATGGCCTGAGCCTGGGAGGAGGAGCTTGCAGTGAGCAGTGATCGTGCCACTGCACTCCAGCCTCGGCAACAGAGCGAGACTCCCTCTCAAAAAAAAAAAAAAAAAAGGTAATGCGCTAAGCTATACTAGCCAAGCCCTAGTTACATTTTTCTCTATATGGAATATTGAACACATTACCGGTATCCCATATAATTCTCAAGGACAAGCCATAGTGGAAAGAATGAATCTCTCCCTAAAACAGCAGTTGCAAAAACAGAAAGGGGGAGACAGTGACTATAGGACTCCACACATGCAACTAAATCTAGCATTAACTAAATATTCTGAGCTTGCCTGAAGGCTGATTGTTATCAGCAGCTGAAAAACATTTACAGAAGACAGCTACAAAGGCAGAAGTGGAACAACGGGTTTGGTGGAAAGACCCCATAACAAAAGGTTGGGAAACAGGTAATAATATGGGGCAGAGGTTATGCTTGTGTTTCTAAAACATTGAATCAACAGCCAATTTGGGTGCCATCGAGACATATAAAGCCCTACTATGTTGGGGTGATGAGACCCAACACCAGGCTTGTAGGGCTATGAAGTCCTGAATTAGATCAAAGGAATGAGACAAGTTAAAGAGTATGTAGGGTGGGCGGTAGCGGTGGCTCAAGCCTGTAATCCCAGCACTTTGGGAGGCGAGGCGGATCACGAGGTCAGGAGTTCAAGACCATCCTAGCTAACACGGTGAAACCCCGTCTCTACTAAAAAATACAAAAAAACTAGCGGGCGAGGTGGTGAAGCCTATAGTCCCAGCTACTGGGAGGCTGAGGCAGGAAGAATGGCGTAAAACCGGGGCCCGGGCTTACAGTGAGCTGAGATCCGGCCACTTGCACTCCCCGGCCCGCCGTGGTGGGTCGAATCGTCGAGGACGTGCAGGGCAGGGGTAGACGGAAGGTGAGGACATGAGGGATGTTGGGGTAGAGGTAGTGGTGCATCAAGCATGGCTGTGATGGTTTGTATGCTCTGCTACTTGAGATAATGGGAGAATGGGTTGGCTGCTCAAGGTACAATCCCGATTTGCCAGGCTACAAGGGGTTTTATGCCCTGGGCTTAGACTGTAGTGTAGTGGGGCAGCCTTCCACCCTTAGGCACAGAGCTTAGTGTTCTATAGGCCATGAGGGGTTTTAGACCCTCAACCTAGGACATGTTCCAAGACTCTCTTACATTATGTCAGACAAGCAGGCCCTGCCTCAGCCCTTCTACCAACACAGAAGTGGAACAACGAGTTTGGTGGAAAGACCCAATAACAAAAGGTTGGGAAACAGGTAAAATAATAACATGGGCGAGAGATTATGCTTGTGTTTCTCCAGGACCCAGCCAACAGCCAATTTGGGTGCCATCAAGACATCTAAAGCCCTACTCGGAGCCATCTTAGATACCCAGGAAGAGGTTTTGGGAGGATCCCAAAGACCCACCATGGCAATGTTGTCCAAGTTGAGGCTGAGGATGAACCCTGTCATGAGCAACACTCATCAAATGCAGCCACCTACCTGGGGACAGATCAAGAAGCTGTCACAGATGGCGGAAGAAAATCTGAGGAAAGCAGGACAACCAGTCACAATGAGTAATTTAATGATAGCTATGATAGCGGTGATCACCACTGACATGAATATTCCTTCAGCAAGGGCTGACACAGAGAACAATTATACTCACTGGGCATATTTACCTTTTCCACCACTTCTATGACCTATAACTTAGCTGGACCCCCCAGTGAAAGTTTACACTAATAATAGCTCTTGAATGCCCAGTCCTACAGATAGAGGCACATCTCACCCACATGAGGAAGGAATTGCTATGATTATTTCTTTAGGATTTAAATATCTGCCCATCTGTTTGGGAAAGGCCATTAGTTGTCTACCCCCTCGCTATCAAACTTGGCTGGCAATAATCCCTGGACATAATCACTCTATGGCACAGTTACACATGCTTTCTGGTCTCAGTATTTACCATAATGAATCTGCTCCTCTAATTGAGACATACTGCCCTCAAAAACCTATTTGTAAACAGGATTGGACCTGATCAGAAAAAAATGAAGGTACTCATTTGGGAAGACTGCATTGCAGGACAGGCAGAGGTGCTGCACAATTCCTGTGGAATCATTATTGATTGGTCCCCCAAGGGGATGTTTAGCATGAATTGCACCTCTCAGTCTGCGTGCGGCAGCCACACTATGTTCAGCTGGTCTGAACAAAACAATTGGATGGTAGAAATGATAAGAAGTACGGCAAGAGTTCCTATTATCTGGAAACATGGCAGTATAGTGGCACCTCAACCTCAAATGATATGGCCCACTGTCAGAGCTAAACATAAGGATTTGTGGAAACTATTAACGGCTCTTGATAAGATCAAAATTTGGGAAGGAAAATATACTATGCCATCGCAATATAATCCTAATTACATTTTAGAACTTGTTGAAAACAATAAAATTTGGATACAAGGTTGTGTTCGCCCTCCTTTCCCGTTTGTAATGGGCAATCTAAAGTTTGACACCCCTAATTATCATGTAACTTGCCAGGAAGGTAGATTGTTCTCTTGTGTGAACTCTTCCTTGTTTAATACTCATCATTCTATCCTAGTAGTGAGAGCTTGAGAAGGAGTATGGTTACTGGTGAAGTCTTCCCATCCTTGGGAAGCCTCTCCCTCTGTACATATTATTACTGAAATTCTTCAGAAAATTCTGAGAGGCTCTCGGTGTTTCATTGCTACTTTAATCTTTATTATTATGGGACTGATCGCTGTCACAGCTACTGATGTGTCAGCTGGAGTTGCACCACATTCATCAGTGCAGACAGCAGATTTTGTAAATAAATGGCAAAAGAATTCTACTTTGCTATGGAACTCTCACAATAAAATAGACCAAAACATAGTTAATCAAATGAATGGTCTCAGACCAACTGTAATATGGCTGTGAGATTGGATTATAGAATGCAGCTGAAATGCGACTGTAATACTTCTGACTTTTGTATCACTCCTCACCCTCATAATGAATCAGAGCATGAATGGGAAATAAAAAAAGCATCTGGAAGGACACTCTACAAACTTGTCTTTGGATGTTGCAAAATTAAGAGAACAAATATTTCAAGCATCCCAGGCACACTTGACCTTAATACCAGGAACTGGAGTGCTTAAAGGAACTGCAGATGGATTGGCAACCATAAATCCTACAAAATGCATAAAAACACTTGGAGGCTCTGTGATTTCTATGATGGTTGCGCTATTAATCTGTGTTGTTGGTCTTTGTGTAGTCTGCAGATGCAGATCCCAACTCCTGCAAGAAGTAGCTCATTGTGATAAAGCTGCCTTTGCTTTTATTGCCCTGGAAAAACAAAAAGGGGGACATGCTGGGAATAGGCCCCAAGTCTGGCCATAAACAGGCCATGAGAAACATCGTAAACAAGATCTCTGCAGCACTGTGACATGCTCGTGATGGTTATGACACACACACTGGAGGTTGCTGGTTCACCGGAATGAGAGCAAGGAACACCTGGCTCACCCAGGGCACAAAGCTGCTCCAGGTGTTCCTAAACCACAAACAATGGCATGAGCAATCTGTGCCTTAAGGACAAGTTCCTGCTGCAGATAACAAGCCAGAGCCTGTCCCTTTGTTCTCCTTAAAGAATACTTTCAGTTAATCTATAAACTGCCGAAATGATGTTTATCATGGGCTGTGAATAAATAGGTGGGTCAAACTCTGTTTGAGGCTCTCAGCTCTGAAGGCTGTTAGCCCCTGATCCCACTTTGCACTCTGTTTCTGTGTCTGTGTCTTTATTCCTCTAGTGCCACTGGATTGTGGTCTCCATGACCGACCTGGTCTTGGCAAATATTACATGCCAATGTAGTATTTTCTACTAATATATTTTTTAAATCTTTACATTATAGGTATATAAAATAGTCTAGCAAAAAGGCCGGGCGCGGTGGCTCAAGCCTGTAATCCCAGCACTTTGGGAGGCCGAGATGGGCGGATCACGAGGTCAGGAGATCGAGACCATCCTGGCTAACACGGTGAAACCCCGTCTCTACTAAGAAATACAAAAAACTAGCCGGGCGAGGTGGCGGGCGCCTGTACTCCCAGCTACTCGGGAGGCTGAGGCAGGAGAATGGCGTGAACCCGGGAGGCGGAGCTTGTAGTGAGCTGAGATCCGGCCACTGCACTCTAGCCTGGGCTACAGAGCGAGACTCCGTCTCAAAAAAAATAAAATAAAATAAAATAGTCTAGCAAAAAAAAAAAAAAAGTTAATCCATTATACTCAAACTGCATTTTTCTGGAATTACAAGGATGATATAACATTGAACTGTCAATCAGTTATCTTTCCACATTAAAAAAAAAAAAACTCCATTTACTTACACGTTTAAATATTATCTATCAACAGCAGGTACAGTCAGTCCTAGGTACTTGAATTTTCTGAGTAAGGCAAGATCATCAAAGAGGAATCAGGGGAAAGCATTCAATAAATTCTTAAGCCATTCATGGGAAAGACTCCCTAAACAATGAAAAGTAGAAAAAAGCCTTGACCTTTTAAAAATCGACAGCAACCAATACAGTGATTAGTAATGATGAAAAACATCTGCCATTAGGATTAGAAATAAAAGTATGCTTGTTTTACTGCCTCTAGTTATTATTCTAGTCTTTTCTGCCTAGACAAGACATAAATTACTGAAGGTTACAAGTGGAAAAATTAAACTGTCAATTACAGATAATATGAATGCCTATGTGGAAAACTCAAAAACAATACATAAAACTAGGATGTTAAAGAATGTTAGGCCGGGTGCGGTGGCTCACACCTGTAATCCCAACACTTTGGGAGGCCGAGACGGGCGGATCACGAGGTCAGGAGGATCGAGACCATCCTGGCTAACACGGTGAAACCCCGGCCTCTACTAAAAATACAAAACTAGCCCAGTGCAGAAAGGCAGGTGCCTGTAGTCCCAGCTACCGGGAGGCTGAGGTGGCACCGTGAACCTGGGAGGCGGAGGCTTGCAGTGAGTGGAGGACTGCTCACCGCACTCCAGCCTGGGAAATAGAGCGAGACTCCGTCTCCAAAAGAATGCTGAATAAAATAAAATTCAGTATACAAAGATCAAGTGACTTTATATAGACAATCGGAAATCAGCCTCTAAAAAAAAAAAAGGAAATCGGCCTCTGAAACTAGGCAATTTCTAGGCTATGAGACTAGGGTATCATTTCTTAGTGATACATCACTATTAGTCCAAGTGATCAGATGAGCCAACTCTATGGTATTGGCTCCTGGGCCTAAGTGACCCAAGGGCAAGTGCTCATACTCCAGCAACTGTGAAAAAGCTTCAGGAAGAACCTATAGGTCTTATTTGAGACAATCAGGATGGCATCTAAGGACATTATGAAGTGACAGAAGTCACACAAGGCAATTAAGACTAATCTACATCTTTTGTGTCACTGGCAACAGTTAAACACAACGAAGATGGGCCAAACAATCACACTCATACCACAAGAGAACCATTCTAAACCCCGTTCCTCTTCATAAGAAAACATGTAACATGAAAATGCATGGACCTCGATTCAGGTTTTGTTTTTTGTTTTGTTTTTGAGACAAGGCCTCACTCTGTCACCCAGGTTGGAGTCCAATGGCACGATCACAGCTCACTGCAGCCATCACCTCATGGGGGTCAGTAAGACTCCTGAGTAGGTTGGACTACAGGCACATGCTATTGCACTAGGCTAATCTTTGTATTTTTTTGTAGAGATAGGGTTTTGCCATGTTGCCCAGGCTGGTCTTGAACTCCTGGGCCCAAGTGATCTGCCTGACTTGACCTCCTGAAGTGCTGGGATTACAGGCATGAGCTATTAAAACCAGCTGATTCAGGACTGGTAAACTTACCTGAAGCTCTGGATTACCATTACACTGGTTGGATTAAGAACCACAGAAAGAATCACCAAGTAACAACAGCCTTAATGGCTGTACATGATGTAACAGAAATATTTAAATTTATACCACTCAGACTGGAACCTAGTTATGCAGCGTGTGTGTGTGTGTGCGCGCGCGCACATCCCAGGGCCACATTCAGGAAGTGCCAGTGATGGTGTCAAGCACAGTAGAATATCATGATCATCCATGTTCACAGGACTTTTTTCTGTTTTCGTAGCACAAGGGCAAAATGAAGACCCAGAAACGGGTCATACTGCCAATCATAGCAGTTAACTGAGTCAGGCATACATGATTGCTTTGCCAAACAGTGGCATCAAAGACAACATTCGTGGTTCCCACCATCTCTCTGCACTGCTTGATAGTGCAAGAGTTTCCACCTCTCCAGGTGAAGAAGGTTATGGGTCTCCCTCCATGGCCATGAAATCACGGTATCTTAAGTTACTATCTGTTAGTTCACCCTTTCTCCACTCAGACCCTTCTTCAACCCTATTTATCTGAAATGATCAGGTTTGAAAAGAGGAACAAGAGTATTTCTACATTTTGAAACTATATCATAACCTTTACCTTGGCCAGTGTGAGCCACTACAGGTGGACCATGTCTAAGAATACGACAAACCAAAAAGAGAATCCACACTGTTAAAACAGGATTGTCTGAATCCTGAAGGCCCACTTTAGGTCAGTTGTAACCCAGAGGATGTATAGCAACTAGAGTGGTGTTGCTATAGAAGACAGACATACCATGCCAGGAATGAGCAGCAGGGTATGAGAAACTTCCAAAATAGTTCTATAGAACCACCCAGAAAGCCATGTCTTTGACAGGTTTCAGGGAAGGAATTCTGATGTTCCATGCATGCTCAGTTTCTTGTAAGTGTGAATGCCCCTCACATTCACTAAAGGAAGAATGTAAAAAATTACTTTCCTACATTTATTACCTTCCTCAGAAGTTTTTCTCCACTGTGAAATTACAGGTAAACACCAAAGTATTTGACAAAAATACAACTTCTGAACATCTTACACAAACATATCTTACATTGAAAGGGTTTAGCTCCTTACCTCCATTGCAAGAACCCAAGGAAACAGTGAAAGTTACTTTTTTTTTTTTTTTTTTTTGAGAGAGAGTCTCGCTTGGTCACCAGGCTGGAGTGCAGTGGTGCGATCTTGGCTAACTACAACTTCTGCCTCCCTGATTCAAGCGACTCTCCTGTCTCAGCCTCTCGAGTAGCTGGGATTACAGAGGCACGCCACCACACCCAGCTTATTTCTGTATTTTTAGTAGACACGAAGTTTCACCATGTTGGCCTGGATGGTCTTAATCTCTTGACCTCCTGATTCACCTGCCTCAGCCTTCCAAAGTGCTGAGATTATAGGCATGAGCCACCGCATCTGGCCAGCGTTCTATGTTTCTAACATTGTACAGCTTCAGAGTGAACTCTTACACAGTGCATTGTCAACAGATTCCAACAGTTCTCCCACATGCCTTTAACTTTATGGAGCATCTTCAGAGTGTAAGTTCTTTCCCATCTTTGAAGTGAACAGGGACAAATGAGCACTTTGACACAGTGCTTACATTGATGTTTTCTCACCAGTGTGAATTACAATGTGACTATTAAGGAACATGCACTTCCAAAAGGATTTTCCTCATTCCTTACATAAAATGGGTTTCTTGGCAGGCACAGTGGCTCACGCCTGTAATTCTACTACTTTGATATGCCAAGGCGGGCAGATTACCTGAGGTCAGGAGTTCAAGACCAGCTTGGCCAACATGTTGAAACCCCGTCTCTACTAAAAATACAAAAAATCAGCCAGGTGCAGTGGTGTATGCCTATAATCCTAGCTACTCGAGAGGCTGAGGCAGGAGAATGGCTTGAACCCGGGAGGCAGAGGTTGCGGTGAGCCAAGATCACGCCACTTCACTCCAGCCTGGGCTGCGAGACTTCATCTCAAAAAAAAATGGTTTCTCTCCATGGTGTTTTTACATGTTCAGTAAGATGAGAACGCCAGGTGCAGTGGCTCACACCTGTAATCCCAGCATTTTGGGAGGCCGAAGCACATGATCCAACGTGAGGTCAGGAGTTCTAGACCAGCTTGGCAAACATGGTGAAATTCTGTCTCTACCAAAAATATAAAAAATTAGTCAGGTGTGGTGGTGCATGCCTGTAATCCCAGCTACTCGGGAGGCTAAAGCAGGAGAATCGCTTGAACTTAGGAGGCCCGGAGGTTACAGTGAGCCAAGAATCACACCACTGCACTCCAGCCTGGGTGACAAAGCGAGACTCATCGGAAAAAAAAAAAAAAAGAGAGAAGAACTATGTTTTCCCACACCCCTTACATTTATAGGGTTTCTCTACAGTGTGAGGTTGTACACGTCTAGAAAGATTCAAGTGTTTAGGCTTTCTCACATTCCTTACATTGACAGTGTTACTCTCTCCTGTGAATTTTACATGTTCAGTTAGGCTTGAGGAAACAGCAAAGGTTTTTCCACATTCTTCACATCCATAGGGCTTCTCTCTAGTGTATTTTCAAATGTGCAATACGAGCTGAGAAAGAAGCAAAGGCTTTCCCACACTGGTCACATTCAAAGGATTTCTCTCCCATATGAGTTCTTAAATGTTGAATACGTCCTGAGGATGTTCGGAAGGCCTTCCCACATTCCTTACATTTATAGGGCTTCTCTCCAGTGTGAATTCGCACATGATTAGTAAGATCTGAATGACAAGTGAAGACTTTCCCACAGTCCTTACATTTATAGGGTTTTATTTCAGTGCGAGTTCTTAAGCGATCATGAAAGCACAAGGAATTTCGAAAGGATTTTCCACATGTGTTACATTCAGAGGTCTTCTCTGCAGCATGAGTTTTTAAGTGTTGAGTTAGTACACAAGACCTACTGTAAGCTTTTTCACATGCATTACATTTATAGGGTTTATATCCAGTGTGAGTTCTTAAATGATCAACTAGACTGGAGGAGACAACAAAGGCTTTCCCACACTCCTTATATTCATAGGGCTTGTCTCCAGTGTGTCTTCTTCGTAAATGTTTAGTAAGGTCTGAGCGTTCTGTGAAGGCTTTTCCACATTTCTTACATTCATATGGCTTCTCTCCACTGTGTCTTCGTAAATGTTTAGTAAGGTATGAGCGCTCAGTGAAGGCTTTCCCACATTTCATACATTCATAGGGTTTCTCTCCAGCATGTGTTCGTAAATGTTTGGTAAGATATGAGCACTTAGCGAAAGTTTTCCCACATTTCTTACACTGATAGAGTCTCTCTTCTGTGTGAGTTTGCATATGAATACGTAGATAGGCAGAAGAGGTCAATGGTTTCCCACATTTGTAACACTTAAAAGGTTTCTCTCCAGCGTGAGTTCTCAAATGAGCAAAAAGAGATGAGAAAGAAACAAAGACTTTCCCACACTGGTCACAATCAAAGCGTTTCTGTCCTGTGTTACTTCTTCTATCTTCAGTAACACCTGAGGATGTACCAAAGGCCTTCCCATATTCCTTATGCTCATATGGCTTCTCTCCATTATGAACTCTCAAATGTCCAAAAAGAGATGGGTGAGAAATAAAGGCCTTTCCACAGTGTTCACATTTAAAGGTTTTCTCTCTGGCGTGACATCTTATATGTTCAATAAGGCCTGCAGATGTACCAAAGGCTTTACCACATTCCTTACACCCATAGGGCTTCTCTCCAGTGTGAGTTCGTACATGTTCAAGAAAGCCTGATGGCACAGTGAAGGTTTTGCCACAGTGCTTACATTTATAAGGTTTTATCCCAATGTGGGTTTGCACGTGATTATTAAGGTGGGTAGGATATCTAAAATCTTTTCCACATTCCTTACATTCATAGGAGTTTTTAATAATGTGTGTTTCAACATTTACAGCATGGCTTGTGGAGTGAGTAAATGCTTCCCCACATTGCTTCCATTCATAGAGTTTTTCTCCACTCTGAGTTTTCCTGTGTGCTTCAAGGTGTGACTGATGAACAAAGGCTTTCCCATAGTCAATGCATTCAAAGGATTTGTCTTGTATACACTTTCTCTGGACCTGAACATTTAAAATCAGGCTGAAAGATTTTCCACGCTTACTGAACACAGAAACTTTCCTTATGGTAGAAGTTTTATTGTACAGAGAAAGGAGGTCTTTTGCATACTGAATATATTCAGACGTGTTCTCTCTATTGTGAGTACTCACGTTGGTCTTAAGGCATGAATGTTTACAGAGGACATCTCCACATTGATTACAGTCATAGAGTTCCTCTCCATTTTGGTTTCTTGCCTGTTAACACAGGAATGAACAATAAAGGAAGCATTTCAGCAGACTTATTAATAGATACTACTCATCTAAGAAACATGATAATTATTATTTTGCCACTTTTATAACATGCATATAATTCCTACCCTTTGGATTTCCTTCAACTTCAATAATGGAACCCTACTGTAAAAATCCTATGCCATCTGCTCTAATCTTGGAAAGATTCGTATAGCCTTTCATGAAGTTATTTTAAAAACTTAAATGTCTAGTTATACATGTCACAATGAACATTCATGGGAAGTCTTAAGTACCAACCTTCACACTAGGTATGGGATCTCTCTCCAGATATTTCTCCCACGGGTGAATTGGGTGAATGCCGTCTCTAAAATATCTATCATTCTGCTCATTTCTTTGTTGTTGTTGTTTTTTGTTTTTTTTTTTTTGAGATGGGGTCTCACTCTGTTGCCCAGGCCTGAGTGTGCAGTGGCGCGATCTCGGCTCACTACAACCTCCACCTCCTGGGTTCAAGTGATTCTTCTGCCTCAGCCTCCTGAGTAGCTGGGACTACAGGCACACACCACTACGCCCAGCTAATTTTTGTATTTTTAGTAGAGATAGGGTTTCACCATATTGGCCAGGCTGGTCTCAAACTCCTGACCTTGTGATCCAACTGCCTTGGCCTCCCAAAGTGCTGGGATTAGAAGCATGAGCCACCGTGCCTGGCCATTTCTGCTGATTTCTACAATGCAATGTCAATCTTCTCTGAATGTGAAAAATAAACTTATTTTGTTAATCTTACCAATTGTATCCCATTTGATATTTTTAAACAAAAATTATCTTGCCAAAGGGCTGGCCCCTTGGTTTTCAGGCACATTTTCCATTCTGAAATAAAAGAGAAAAATATATATTAGAGTTTACACATGAAATGGTAGGTTAAATAAAAAGCAGATAGATTTGAGCAATTTATATATGTCTAAAATTTGGCAATCATATGGGGTCAAGTTTTAGTAGTTTTTTTTTTTTTTTTGAGACAGAGTCTGGCTCTGTCGCCCAGGCTGGAGTGCAGTGGCTGGATCTCAGCTCACTGCAAGCTCCGCCTCCCGGGTTCACGCCATTCTCCGGCCTCAGCCTCCCGAGTAGCTGGGACTACAGGCGCCCGCCACCTCGCCCGGCTAGATTTTTTTGTATTTCTTAATAGAGACGGGGTTTCACCGTGTTAGCCACGATGGTCTCGATCTCCTGACCTCGTGATCCGCCCGTCTCGGCCTCCCAAAGTGCTGGGATTACAGGCTTGAGCCACCGCGCCTGGCCAAGTTTTAGTAGTTTTTAAAACAACTTATTCTATGAAAATTAAACACAATGGTGAACAGAAACAGTACTATCAGGGAAGGAAAAGTAGGAAAAATTAGAACAAAAGCATTAAACCATAAACATAAAGAAGGTCATTTGTTAGATAACAGAGAAGTCTGGATAGAGGCAAAGCAATGGAGGATGAAACGTTAAGATACCCCAAAACATTCAAGTCCAGTGGACTCAGCCTTCTGATTCAAAGAGCATCTTTTAAAACTTCATTATGCTTCCAAACATACTGAGAACTTCTCATGGACCAGGGCTGTTCTTCACAAACACTCACCTTGGAGAACTCTTGGCAATGTGCTCAACTCTTCCTCTTCCTCCAGCCAAGAGATCAGACTGGGTTTGAAGAGCTGGTAACCTGTATACAGGGAAAGATACACCAATGGAAGAGGCTCATGCAAGAAATGGCAAACTTTTCCATGAAACAGGGCCTACGTTTCTAATTAAAACAGTGAAAAGCACTTAAATTGCATACATCCCATCTTTGTGTTCTCTGAAGACACTGGTTATCTCTGACCCCTGAAATTCACATTCAAGCTTAACCCATTTCCTGTTAGCCCCAAGAAATGAGCACTAGCAATCAGCTGCACTTTTTCTTTCTAAATGGCAAATATTAAATACAAATTTTAAAAACCACTAAAACCTTTATTAAAATAGAAACTAATGGAAGCTCAAAGAGAGATCTTGATTCTCCTGGGAAAACTCCCATACCAGTAGTTCTGAACTTTAGAGTGAATTACTCATCTGAAAACAGTCTGAAAGACTGCCCCAACAGCAGACTTTCTGATTTAGTACATCAAAGGTGGAGTCTGAGTGTGTACACATATCTAAGAGAGTGATGGTGATGCTACCGATGCAAACTACTATACAAGATTAAAACCCACTAGTACAGGAACTGTTATTTCCTATTTTATTCATGAAAAAAATTTTTTTTCAATGTGTATATATCCCACTGTATTCAGATTTGACATCACTAATCCTAGAGCACAGTAAGTACATAATTTGTATCTTGTTCCAGAAGAGGCTACAAGGGATGATGCCAGGCTTACCTACTGAGGACAGGTTCTTATAGTTTTCCAGCATCACATCACTATACAGGTTTCTCTGAGTTGGGTCCAGTAAAGTCCACTCTTCCTGGGTGAATTCCACAGCCACACTGTCAAAGGTTACCAGGTCCTAAACCATCAGACACATGTTGATTTGAGCCAAGTAACATTTCCACCAATGTTGGCTGAAGAATGAAGAAAGAGGACCCAATCCCTGTACAGGGTACCGAATGGTCCCACTATCTACACCCCAAGGTTCAATGGCCCTAGGATCTCTTCTATCCACATTCACTCACTGTCAATTTCCTCCAATAACATGGCTGTAACAGAACCTGTTAGACGTAAACTTGTCAACCACAACTAGACTGGGAGCTTTTCTCATTTGATTCCTCTGTACTGCAATATACTCCTGAGCACATGACAAATACTTGATAAATGATGACATGGAAAAATTCCTTAAGAACAGAACACTTTCAAACCCCTTGCCATCTGTCCTGGCACCCAGAAAAATAAATACATGGTTGGCACCAGGAAAATGAACATTAATTCATAACTACAAAAATACTGAGATAATTTTCAGGGTAATTCCTCACCAATATGACAGGTATGACTTTCTGGGGAAAATTCAACTAGGGTCTGTATTTGCTTTAAGGAACAAGAGAGACAGGTCTACCTACAAGAAAATGAGTCTTTGTTGGTATCATTACTCCAATTTTAGAAGGATACAACTTTCACACTAACTTTGGATCTCCCCAAATTCATCATTATCAGAATATCTCTCCAGAGACACTGCTCCCTCTTGAGTGAATGCTATTTCTCTCAATTATCTTTTATGCTTATTTTCTACATACATTGGAAGTATCAATATTCTGAGTGTGAAAAATAAGAAATACCCTTTCTTAACATTACCGTTTGTATCCCATTAGAAATTTGTATTTTCCAAAAATCCTGCTGCAGTGCTGAAACACTGGTTTGATGTTTCATTGCCCAGTCTGAAATTAAACAAAAACATAAACTGAGGGTTTAAAAAAAAAAAGGTAAAATGAAAGAGTTAAAAATTATGGCCCTCATTCATATTTGTTTTTAAAATAATAAGAAAAAAAAGAAAGTTAAATTTAAACATTTAGACCATGTCAAAAATTTGGCAATAAGAATAAAGGGTCAAAATTTTAGCTAATTTGCTACAAATTGACTCATTTAAATTTAAAACTAATGTCAAACAGAAAATGTTATCAGAACAGTAGGAAAGATCTGGGCCAAGGCCATAGTTCAAAGCAAAGAACTTGAAAAACAAAATATATAGTTTCATAAGATCATACAAAGTTGGAACAGACGGAAATTTAAAGAGTATCAGAAATTGAATATTTTCTAACTTCTGAGATAAATGGCCTTAATCTTGTGAGAGAAGGTGCATCTTGAGAAGTTCCCTCATTATGTTTCTGATGGTTTGGATGTTAGTTCCCTCCAAATCTCATATGGAAATGTAACACCAAATACTGGAGGTGGGGCCTGGTGGGAGATGCTTGGATCATGGGGGCAGATCCTTCATGAATGGCTTAGCGACATCCTCGGAGTAATAAGTGAGTTCTTGTTCTGAGCTCATGTGAGACCTGGTAGTTTAAAACAGGAGTCTCCAACTCCGGGGCCATGGACCAGACCCAGGCCACACCACAGGAGATGAGTGGCAGGGGAGCAAGTGAAGTTTCATTTGTATTTATAGCTGCTCTCCATCCCAATTGCCTCCTGAGCTCCACTTCTTGTCAGATCAGCAGCAGCATTAGATTCTCATAGAAAAGCAAACTCTATCATGAACTGTGCATGCGAGGGATTTAGCTTGCGTGCTCCTTTTGAGAATCTAATGCCTGATGATCTGTTGCTGTCTCCCATCACCCCCAGATCCCCAAATGGGACCATCTGGTTACAGGAAAACAACCTCAGGGTTCCCATTGATTCTACATTATGGTGAGTTGTATAATTATTTCTTTATTTATTACAGTGTAATAATAGTAGAAATAAAGTGCACAATAAATGTAATGCACCTGAATCATCCTGAAACCATCTCCCTGCCACCCGGTCTGTGGAAAAATTGTCTTCCAAGAAACTGGTCCCTGCTGCCAAAAAAGTTGGGGACCGCTGGTTTAAAAGACTGTGACACCACCCCCAACTTCTCTTTTACCCCCTTTCTCATCATGTAATTTGTGGGCTCCTCCTTTGCCTTCTGCCATGATTGTAAGGTTTCTGAGGCTCTCACCTGAAGCAGATGTCAGAACCATGCTTTCTGTAAAGCCTGCAGAATCATGAGCCAAAATAAACCTATTTTCTTTATAAATTACCTAGTCTCAGGTATTTCTTTCTTGCAACACAAGAACAGACTAACACAGCTTCCAACCGTACTGAACTTCTCACTGACCAAGGTTATTCTTCACAAATACTCACCTTGGAGAACTCCTTGCTGCAAGGTCCTCAACTCTTCTTCTTCCAACCAAGAGATCACACTGGGTTTAAGGAGCTGAAATCCTTTACAAGAAGAAATGATACATTAATGGAAGGCAGGCCAGGCACAGTGGCTCATGCCTGTAATCCCAGCACTTTGGGAGGCTGAAGTGGGTGTATTACCTGAGGTCAGGAGTTCGAGACCAGCCTAAGATGGTGAAACCCCCGTCTCTACCAAAAATACAAAAATTAGCTGGGTGTGATGGTGTGTGCCTATAATCCCAGCTACTTGGGGGGCTGAGGCAGGAGAATCGCTTGAACCTGGGAGGCAGAGGTTGCAGTGAGTCGAGATAATGCCACTGCATTCCATCCTGAGCAACAAGAGCAAAATTCCATCTCAAAAAAAAAATTAATGGAAGAGGCTCATGCAAGAGATGATAAACCTTACATTATAGAACTATAGTTCTTAGAGAAAGCAGTGAAATTATTTCAAATGGACTAAAACTGAAAATATCTCTTCTTTCTGTGTCCCAAAAATTGGCTATCTCTAACCTCTGAAATGCAAATCCATGCTTATGTACGCATTTACAAAGCAATAACCTTTCAGTCACAGAAATAAGGTATGTTGTCAAACTCCTGAATGAAGAAAAAAAACAAATAAAGTGAAACAAAGAAATCCTTGTATACTTGGAGAATAAAACTACACCAGTGATTCTTAATATTATAGTGTGTCAAATTGATGTGGAAGGATAGTTAAAACACAGATGACAATCCAAGTGAAGAGTTTCTGATTCAGTAGGTCAAAGGCAGAGACTAAGACTGTACATTTCTAAGGGAGTAACAGTGATGCTCTTGAAACCGGACCACACTTTGAAAACGACCACAGTAATTAAGACTTATTATGGCAGGGACAATGTCTCTGGTGAATTCAGTGTTGAACAAACCAATTCTGGAACACGGCAAGTACTCAATGTATATCTCTTCCCTAAGAGGCTACATAAAATGATGGCAGTCTTACCTACTTTGGCCACGTTCTCATAATTCTCCAGCATCACATCTCTGTATAAGTTTCTCTGAACTGGGTCCAGTAAAGTCCACTCCTCCTGGGTGAAGTCCACAGCCGTATCCTCAAAGATCAGCAAGTCCTAAACCATCACATACATGCTGACTTCAGCCAAGTAACAGATCATGTTTGTAACATGGAGTGCAGTAACAGATGAACCAATGTTCACTGAAGAATCAGTTAACAGACCCCAATGCCTGTAAAGAGTTGTGAGGTCTCTCATTATCTACCCAAAGCTTAATAATTCCAGGTGAATCTCAGGTATTCCTCTCTCTATCCTTGCTCATTCACTACTTATCAATTCCAGTTGTATGGCTTTAATGGCACATCTCAAACATGAACTTCTCATCACGAGCAGACTGTGAGTGCTTTCTCATCTTATTTCCCTCTACTAAAAGATACCCCAAAGTACACTGCATCATATACTTGATAAACAGTGATGAATGATTAGCCTTTTTTTTTTTGGAAGCAGGGTCTTGCTCTGTCACACAGGCTGGAGTGCAGTGGTGTGATCATAGCTCACTGCAGCCTTGACTTACTGGGCTCAGTAAGTAGCTAGGACTATAGCCATGCACCACCATGCCTGGCTATTTATTTATTTATTTTGTAGAGACGATGTCTCACTATGTGCCCAGGCTGGTCTCAAATTCCTAAGATCAAGCGATAATGCCACTTCTCAGCCTCCCAAAGTGCTGAGATTACAGGTATGAGCCACTGCACCTGGCCAGGATTAGCCTTTGAGTAAAGGATGCTTTCATCTTCCTTTCCATCTGCCAGACCACTCAGCAAAATAAGAAACATATATCTGGCACCATAAGGGACGAAATTAATTAACAATTACTGAAATGCTGAAATGTTTTTCAAGGATTACCTTGAAAAGGATTACCAGTATGAGAACCTCCACTCCCTGGGGAAATTCAACAAGTGACTCAGTGCTTGAGTGAGTCTTTATTTACTTAAAGAAGCTCTGGAGACACATCTGCCTAGAAGGAAATGCGTTTACCTGGTGATGCACATATGTCATTTTGTGAAAGTATACACTTTCTGCATACCTGATAACAATTTGTCAAGAAGTAAGCCATCTTCCTTTCTGCCTCTGTCTTTTCTTCATGAAGGCAGATTGGGTTCCTATAAAGAAGACCTCCTGGAAGAGAAAGAAGGCGTAAGAACCAGACATAATCACAGTTCCAACATTCACATGCATGGAAGTTATTCCATCCTGGTTCTAAATTCTCTTATAATTCATATAAACTCACACAAATATACACTACATTCATAAAATGCCACTGCAGTTCTGTCTCACCTAGAGCAAGAAAAAGGAATTGTGAGCCAAGCTGTCCGTAAGTAAAAGTATAATATCCTCATTGTACAGGTAAATAAACTTTTTTTTTTTTTTTTTGGAGACAGGGTCTCGCTCTTGTCATCCAGGCTGGAGTGCAGTGGCATGATCTTGGCTCACTGCAAACTCCTGGGTTCACGCCATTCTCCTGCCTCAGCCTCCCAAGTAGCTGGGACTACAGGTGCCTGCCGCCAAAACTGGCTAATTTTTTGTAGTTTTAGTAGAGACAGGGTTTCACCGTGTTACCCAGGATGGTCTCGATCTCCTGACCTCGTGATCCGCCCACTTTGGCCTCCCAAAGTGCTGGGATTATAGGCGTGAGCCACTGCGCCCGGCCAGATAAAGAAACTTAAGACGAGAAATGTCTTTTTGTGCCCATGGTGATATAACTCACAAATGAGATTATGCAGCACCTCTTCTCAAAGCACACACATAAGGGGGCTAACTCACACAATAGCCTTCTCTGGCCCACTTCAACACCTCAGAAAGGAACTACTAGCGTGAATATTAAGGCCTAGAGCACTGGACTCTATATTCTGTATGGGGTACTGATATGGGAGTGGCTCTGTGTCCCCACCCAAATCTCATCTTGAATTATAATAATCCCCACATGTCAAGGGCAGAACCAGGTGGAGGTAACTGAATCATGGGGGCAGCTTCCCCCATGCTATTTTCATGATAATGAACGAGTCTCACAAGATCTAATGGTGGATTTTTTTTTGTTTTTTGTTTTTTGTTTTGAAATGGAGTCTTGCTCTGTCACCCAGGCTGGAGTGCAATGGCGTGATCTCAGCTCACTGCAACCTCCGCCTCCCAGGTTCAAGCAATTCTCCTGCCTCAGCCTCCTGAGTAGCTGGGATTACAGGCGCCTGCCACCACACCTGACTAACTTTTGTATTTTTAGTAGATACAGGGTTTCACACCATGTTGGTCAGGCTGGTTCCAAACTCCTGACCTCATGATCCACCCGCCTCAGCCTCTCAAAGTGCTGGGATTACAGATGTGAGCCACCACACCCAGCCAATTTGATGGTTTTATAAGTATCTGGCATTTCCCCGGCTTGCACCCATTCTCTCTCCTGCCACTCAGTGAAGAGGTGCCTTCTGCCATTGATGTAAGTTTCCTGAGGCCTCCCCAGCCATGTGGAACTGTGAGTCAATTAAACCTCTTTTCTTTATAATTATCCAGTCTTATGTATTTTTTCACAGCAGCGAGAACAGACTAATATGGGTACCTAAAGCAGATTTTTGGAAAAACCATAGGACAAATCCATGGCTTCTATCCTGTGAGGCTGGCAGTGAAATATGTCTGGACATGCTTTTTTGTAATTCCAAGGACATGTCAGGGTAGCTTATAAATCTAAGTGGCTAACTGGCAATCTATTCCTCTTTATTATAGAGTATCTGAACTCATGTAGACATCAATCATTAATCAACAAGCATTACTTATGTCATTAAATACCTTATATTAAATCTTTACTGCTGGTGATATGTGTGAAACCCACTAGAAATGGTATATGTACTGTATAAAATGAGTATTAATAACACCAACTGCCATTTACTAGGGTCTGTTATATGTTAGACATTACATATATATACACATATATGTGCATATACATATACGTGTATATATATGCTCACTTATCTGAACAATATCCCTATTTACTGCTGAAAAAAATCTAAATTCAGAAAACACAAATGACTCTTCTAATATCATCTACTTAGGAAGTGGTGAACCAGGACTTGAATGCAGTCAAGTTTGTCCCTAAGTGTAATCCTCTGTGGTGGTTGTTACTCCCCTATAACGACCACCATATAAAGGACTCTGGGAATTGATATCTGGCTTGCTTAAAATGTGCTATTCTACTTTTGAATATAAAGAATTAGAACCAGAATGTCATGGTTTTACAAACAAGTCAGAACTCATTTCCAACTCTGGTTGCTTCAACAGGGTTCCAAGTAGAAACACTGAAGTTAGAGTTCTGAGCTCTACCCACTGCTCCTGCAAGAGGGCAAAAAACATGCAGAGCAGCAATGGAAAATCAGACTCTGCCCTACATTGACTAATTGATGGGTCTTCTCAGAAAATCATCTCTTCTTATTATTTGTGAGTTCTCTTTTTCCTAAAACTTCTGCTTGTATTTTTATTCCTTCCTTCCTTTATGGTTCTTACAAATCAAATGAAAAATGCAGTTGAGGTCATCAATAGTAGAGAAGGAAAAGAAAAAATTATTTGAACTTGAAAACAGACTATTTAGAAATACACAAAGGAGAAAAAACAAAAATGAAGAAAAATTACAGGATTCAAGGGGCATCATCAAAAGCAAATTTTTGATTTACAGGAGTGCAAGAAGATAAGAAAGAAACAAAGAGAACACATACTTAAAGAAACAACAACAACAATGTTTCCACACTGAGGAAAATATATAAATATCCATACTCAGGAAGGGCAAACATCTCCAATCACATTCAATCCAAACAAGGCTACTCTAAGATATACTCAAACAGTCAAAACTGAAAAGCAAAGTGAGGATCTTGAAAGCAACATGAAAACATGAAAAAAGATGCAAATCACATATGAAGGAGTTCCAATAAGGTTATGAGCAGACCTGTCACCAAAGACCTTACAGGCCAGGAGAGAAGAGGATGACATATATAAACTGCTGTCAGGAAAAACAAACAAACAAAAAAACTGCTCACGAGGAATACCATACCCAGCGAAGCTGTCCTTCAGGAATGAAAAGAGATGAAGATTTTCAAAGAAAAACAAAAGCAGAGGCAGTTCATCAACACCAGACCTAACAAAAAATGCTAAAGGGAGTTCTCAAGCATAAAAAAAGGACGCTAATTAGTAACAAGAAAACAAAGCGCAAAACTGAGGTAAAAATAAGCACCTAGTTAAATTCAGAATACTCAAACACTGTAATGGTGGTTTATAAGAGAATTATATCCTTACTATGAAGGTTAAGAGATAAAAGTATTAGGAACAGTAAGAGCTAAAATAATTTGTTAAGGGATATACAATATAAAAAATGTAAATTATGATATCAAAAAAATAAAATGAGGAGAGGTTGAGTTAAAGTATAGTTATTTTATGTGATCACAGTTATCAGCTTAAAATATCCTGCTATAAGATGTTTCATGTAAGTCTTACGGTAAGCACAAAGCAAAAATGTATAGCAGACACACAAGATAAAAAAAATTAAAGAATCAAAAGTACACCAGTAGAGAAAATTATTAATCATAAAAACAGACAAACAAAGAAACAAAGAATATAAAAAAACAACCAGAAAATTTAATGAGCCAGGTGCAGTGGCTGTTGCTACTAATCCCAGCACTTTGGGAGGTGGAGGCAGGCGGATCACTTGAGGCCAGAAGTTCAAGACTAGCCATGGTCAGCATGGTGAAACCTTGTCTCTACTAAAAATACAAAAATCAGCCAGGCATGATGGCAGGCACTTGTAATCCCAGCTACTCAGGAGGCTGAGGCATGAGAATCGCTTGAACGAGGCAGGAGAATCGCTTGAACCCGGCAGGCAACAGTTGCAGTGAGCCAAGATCACACAACTGTACTCCAGCCTGGGCTTTTTTTTTTCCAAGGTAGGTACTTACCTACAACGATTACCCTGAATGCACACATACTAAATTGTCCAATTCAAAGACAGAATGGCCAAGTGGATTAAAAAAACAAACAAAGACACAAATGATATGTTGTTTACAAGGGACTCACTTCACCCTTAAGGACATACATAAATTAGAAACAAAAGGACGGGGGAAAAAAACACTCCATGCAGACAGAAACCAAAAGACAGCTAGGTTAAGTATTACTTATATCAGACAAAGTAAACTTTAAGTCAAAAACCGTAACAGGACACAAAGGTCGTTATATGATAATAAAGGGATCTACTCATCAGTAAAAATAGTTATAAATATACAACTGGCCATCTGAATTCATGGGTACCACATCTCCACTTATTAGGGTAGATTCAACCTGCTATGGATTGAAAATATCCAGGAAAAAAAAAATGCATGGGTCCAACTGTATTATGCATGTGCAGATATTTTCCCTTCTCATTATTCCCCAAATAATACAGCAAAACAACTATTTACATAGCATTTACTTTAAGTATTACAGTAATCTAAAGATGTTTTAAAGTATATGAGAGGATGCACATGATTTTCAAACAAATACAACATCATTTTATAAGAGACTTGAACACGCCTAAATTTTGGTATCCATAGGTGGGGGAGGGGTTACAGGAAGGGGGATTATCCTGAAACAAATCCCCCATAGATTCCAAAGGATGACTACATATGCCAACAACAACAGAGTACATAAATATATAAAGCAAATTAATAATAGATCTGAAGACAGAGATAGATTGCAATAAAATAATGGGGGACTTTAATACTCTTACTTTCAACAATGAACAGACCATTTAGACAGAAAATCAATGAAGAAACATTAGACTAGAACTACACTTTAGACCAAAACAATCTAACAACATACACAGAACATTCCATCCAACAGCAGCAAAATACATTCTTCTCAAGTGCATACAGAACATCATCCAAGATAGATCATATGTTAGGCCACAAAACAACAACAAAGCAAGTCTTAACAAATTTAAGAAGGTTAAAACCATATCAAACATCTTTTCTGACTACAGCTGTATGGAAATAGAAATCAATAATAGGAAGAAAATTAGAAAATTCACAAATAAGTGGAAATGAAGTAACACACACCTGAACAAGCAAAGGATTTAAGAGGGCAATTAATAGCAATAAATGCCTATATGAAAAAAGAAAATCACAAGTAAACACCCTAACACTGTACCTTGAGGACTTAGAGGAACAACAAGAACTAAGCTCAAAGTTAGTAGAAGGAAGGCAATAATAAAGACCAGAACTGAAATAAATGAAACTAGAAAAACAACACAAAAAATAAAGGAACTGAAAAGTTTTCTGAAAAGATGAACAAACCTTTAGGTAGACTAAGGAATGAAGAGAAAAAAAAAAGGCTGGGGACAGTGGTTCACACCTGCAATCGCAGCACTTTGGGAGGCTGAGGTAAAAGGATCACTTGAGCCCAGGAGTTCAAGGCCAGTCTGAGCAACATAGCAAGGTCCTTATCTATACAAAAAATGTTCTAAAAAATAGCTGGGGCTGGACATGGTGGCTCACACCTGTAATCTCAGCATTTTGGGAGGCCAAGATGGGCAGACTGCTTGAGCTCAGGAGTCCGAGACCAGCCTAGGCAACACAGTAAAATCCTCTCTACAAAAAATACAAAAATTAGTTGGGTGTGGTAGTGCATGCCTGTAGTCCCAGCTATTCAGGAGGCTGAGGTAGAAGGATAGCTTGAGCCCAGGAGAGAGAGGCTGCAGTGAGCCGAGATCATGCCACTGCACTCCACCTGAGCAATACAGCCAGAGCTTATCTCAAAAAAAAAAAAAAAAAAAAAAAAGGGCCTCAGAAATAACACCACCCATCTACAACCGCCTGATCTTTGACAAACCTGACAAAAACAAGAAATGGGGAAACGATTCCCTATCCCAGCACCTAATAAATGGTGCTGGGAAAATCTGCTAGCCATATGTAGAAAGCTGAAACTGGATCCCTTCCCTACACCTTATACAAAAATTAATTCAGGATGGATTAAAGACTTAAATGTTAGACCTAAAACCATAAAAACCCTAGAAGAAAACTTAGGCAATACCATTCAGGACACAGGCATGGGCAAGGACTTCATGACTAAAACACCAAAAGCAATGGCAACAAAAGCCAAAATAGACAAATGGGATCTAATCAAACTAAAGAGCTTCTGCACAGCAAAAGAAACTACCATCAGAGTGAACAGGCAACCTACAGAAGGGGAGAAAAGTTTTGCAATCTACCCATCTTACAAAGGGCTAATATCCAGAATCTACAAAGAACTTAAACAAATTTACAAGAAAAAAAATCAAACAACTCCATCAAAAAGTGGGCAAAGGATATGAACACACACTTTTCAAAAGAAGACATTTATGCAGCCAACAGACACATGAAAAAAATGCTCATCATCACTGGTCATCAGAGAAATGCAAATTAAAACCACAATGAGATACCATCTTACACCAGTTAGAACGGCAATCATTAAAAAGTCAGGAAACAACAGGTGCTGGAGAGGATGTGGAGAAATAGGAACACTTCTACACTGTTGGTGGGACTGTAAACTAGTTCAACCATTGTGGAAGACAGTGTGGCGATTCCTCAAGGATCTAGAACTATAAAAACCATTTGACCC
The DNA here is from genome assembly GCF_008728515.1 of Papio anubis. Taxonomy (NCBI): domain Eukaryota; kingdom Metazoa; phylum Chordata; class Mammalia; order Primates; family Cercopithecidae; genus Papio; species Papio anubis. The sequence continues at coordinate 42,338,802 of NC_044995.1, read as the reverse complement.
AGCCATCCCATTATTGGGTATATACCCAAAGGATTATAAATCATGATGCTATGAACACACATGCACACGTATGTTTATTGCGGCACTATTCACAATAGCAAAGACTTGGAACCAACCCAAATGTCCATCAATGATAGACTGGATTAAGAAAACGTGGCACATATACACCATGGAATACTATGCAGCCACAAAAAAGGATGAGTTCATGTCCTTTGTAGGGACAAGGATGCAGCTGGAAACCATCATTCTCAGCAAACTATCACAAGGACAGAAAACCAAACACCTCATGTTCTCACTCATAGGTGAGAATTGAACAATGAGAACACTTGGACACAGGGTGAGGAACATCACACACTGGAGCCTGTTGTGGGGTGGGAGGATGGGGGAGGGATAGCATTAGGAGAAATACCTAATGTAAATGACGAGTTAATGGTGCAGCAAACCAACATGGCACACGTATACACATGTAACAAACCTGCATGTTGTGCACATGTACCCTAGAACAAGTGATAAAATAAACAGATGAGTGAAGAAAAGAAGAAAGAAAAGCAAGTAAGCCAGCCAGCCAGGAGTAGGCATGGTAGCACAAATCTATAGTCCTAGCTACTCAGGAGGCTGAGGTGGGAGGATCACTTGAGACCAGGAGGTCAAGGCTGCAGCGAGCCATGATTGCAGCAGCACTGCACTTCTTTTTCTCAAAAAATTAAAGGCGGAGGCCTTGGTGGCTCAAGCAATCAACTTTGGGAGGCCGGTGAATTGGATCGAGGTCAGGAGAGATCGAGAGACCATCCTGGCTAACATGAACCCGTCTCACAAAAATATCTAATAGCAAGGCCGGGTCAGGCGAGCCTGTAGTCCCAGCTACTGGGAGGCTGAGGCGAGAATGGCGTGAACCCAGGAGGCCCGAGGAGCTTTACGGTGGTCAGCGCCACTACACTCCAGCCTGGGCTGACACAGTGGAACTCCGTCTCAAAAAAAAAAAAAAAAAAGAAATTAAAAAAGAACACTCAAAATCAGATATGAGAGAGGAAACATTACAACTGTTAACTACAGAAATACGAGATTGTGAGACTACTTGGAACAATTACATGCCAACAAACTGGATAACCTAGCAGAGATGTACAAATTTCTAGACACACACAACCTACCAAACACTAAATACTAAAAAGGAGAAAATCTGAACAGACCAATAATGAAGAAGGAGACCGAATCACTAACTAAAAACCTCCCATCAAACACACACCAAAAGGACTTGACTGCTTCGTGGTTGAATTACATAAGACATCTAAGAATATCTAAACCAATCCTTCTGAAAATAGTCCAAAAAACTGAAGAAGGATGCTACAAAGAAACTTACAGGCCAATATCTCGAATGTATACAGATGCAAAAATCCTCAACAAAATACTAGCAAGCTGAATTCAACAGTACATTAAAATTATCATTCATAATGATCAAGTAGGATTTACCCCTGGAATGCATGGATGGTTCAACATATGCAAATCAATGTGGTTAGTACCACATTAACAGAATTAAGTATAAGAATCATATGATCTTGTCAACAGATGCAGAAAAAGAATGAGACCACACCACTGCACTCCAGCCTGGACGACAGAGCAAGACTACATCTCAAAAAAAAGAAAAAAAAAAAGGTGCTGAAGAACATTAACCAAAAGATTTTTTCTTTTTTTTGAGACAAAGTCTCACTCTGTCACCTAGGCTAGAGGGCAATAGTGTGATCTCAGCTCACTGCAACCTCCACCTCCCAGGTTCAAGCAATTCTCATGCCTCAGTCTCCCTAGTAGCTGGGATGACAGGCGTGCACTACCACACCCAGCTAATTTTTGTATTTTTGTAGAGACAGGGTTTCGCCATGTTGGCCACACTGGTCTTGAACTCCTGGCCTCAAGTGATCCGCCCGCCTCGATCTCCCAAAGTACTGGGATTACAGGCATGAGCCACCAAGCCCAGCCCCAAAAGATTTGTAACCTCAAATAAGTTGAGAAACATGCTCAAGTATCTTAGGGGGAGAGGGATCAAGTACTCCTTCCATTCATTTTTTTAAAAAACATTGAGCTACCATTCTCCATGAAAGGCATCTGCCATAACCCATGGAGCTGGCAGGGGCAGGGAGCATCAGCACTAAACCAGAATAGCATCGCAACATAGGAGGCACTTAGCAAGGTGTAGTTGGTGCAAATATACAAAAGAGGAGCGCAATTCTATTGCCAGGGTCCCTTCTTCAAATCAGTCACTTGTATGTGCGCTAAGAAATGCCCAATTCACATGAACAAATGACTCCAGATCCTGGAGAATAACAGTATAATCACCCCTCTTCCTGGGATCATGGTTGGTAAGCAGTATCCTGGGGTGCATTACTGGTACTAGCACAGGCTCCAAACTTCATGACAAAGACTCCAGGCCAACACTTGGAAGGGACAACACAAAGCATGGCACAGCAATACACATAAACTTCAACAAGACAGGCAGCCTTCCCAAATGGTACCGAGTGGAAAGTAAAGTTCCTCTTCAAAGTTTCCCTTCTTGTTAAAGAATAAATCATAAGTGTTAGAAATAATATTTTCTTTTAGGCAGGGTGCCGTGGCTCATGCCTGTAATCCCAGCACTTTCGGAGGCTGAGGCAGGTGGATCACCTTGAGGGAAGAGCGAGACCCTCTCATATCGTTTTATATTGTTTTATACTCAGTACCTGTTTTAAGAAGAAACAAGGAAGTGAAACCAAAGGCAGGCAGCCCAGCACCAGACACCAGATCCAAAACCAGACCCAAAACCAGGCTTGGGCCTGCCTGGCCTGAACCTAGTAGTTAAAAATCAACTCATGACTTAGCAACCGATGTTATCTATAGATTACAGACACTGTGTGGAAGAACACTGTGAAACTCCCTGCTCTGTTTTGTTTCACTCTGACTACCAGTGCATGAAGCCCCTGTCACGTACCCGCTAGATTGCTCAATCAATCACGACCCTTTCATATGAAATCTTTAGTGTTGTGAGCCCTTAAAAGGGATAGAAATTGTGCACTGAGGGAGCTCGGATTTTAAGATGGTAGCTTGCCGATGCTCCCAGCTGAATAAAGCCCTTCCTTCCAAAACTCGCTGTCTGAGGGGTTTTGTCTGCGGCTCGTCCTGCTACAACCTGAGGTCAGGAGTTCTAAACCAGCCTGGTCAATATGGCAAAACCCCGTCTCTAGTAAATACACAAAAATGAGCCAAGTGTGGTGGCAGGCGCCTGTAATCCCAGATACTTGGGAGACTGAGGCAGGAGAATCACTTGAACCCAGGAGGTGGAGGTTGCAGTGAGCCGAGATCATGCCACCGTACTCTAGCCTGGGCAACAAGAGTGAGACTCTGTCTCAAAAAACAAAAAAGAAATAACAGTTTCTTTTAAAGATTAACTTCCTTCACGCCTCCTTTCTTTGTGCTAATAACTCTTTGTTAGGCCCTATCCTATGTAGCCGTTAGATATAAGGGAATGAGTACATTCTATGTCCTTGTACTTTAACCAATATATTTGTTCTAGACATGCTCAGGCATGTCCCAACTCAGAGCTTATGCCCCTTCCTTATTTGGAAATGTTATTACTTCTCTAAGTCTTTTCATAAGCAACTTCCTCTTTTCCTTTGTTCTCCCTTGCCTTTACCTTTAGGAAAGTTTTACATTATTAGCCAGTCAGGTTTAGCTTAGATTGTACAGTCCAGCTCCAGCCAATAAAGACAGGACACAGTAGCAGGGAAAAGCTCCATAAGGGATAAAAATTGCTTCCCTCCTTCGTTTGTGTGTCCTCTCACCATTGTTTCGTCTGTGAGGAGCACCCTTTCTGCAGAAAGCAAAATTTCCTTGCTGAGAAAATTCTTTATCTGAGCGCTAGTTCTTCTCAGCACTAAGGAACAAGCATTTCTAGAGTAATAAGCGTTTTACTTATACAATCAGCAAGCCACGAAAGGTCAAAGGGCACTTACAAGAGACTTTCCACCCCAGTTCAAAGTGATCTCACACTTTTCGCCAACTGTGTTGTAAATGGGGCACTAAGTCACTTTTGTGGGATCTTTCAGGATCCCTCCAACACACTCTTGCAATTACACTTGGAGAGGCTCATGAAATTAAAGGATTTATTACACTCATAGATCCTAGAGAGGCATGCCATGCCATGCAGGGGGCCATGCTGGAGGAGGACCAAAGCAGGAGGCTCTGACAAGCAGGTAGGGAGCTAAGAGAGAAGCCTCCCTTGAGGGCAATTGCCTTTACTGGGGCTTGAGGTATAGTACTAAAGCAAAAGGCATTAGATTGCATTGGTGCATTTGAATGTTACTAGGTCATAGTCAGGGGAGGGCCAACAGAAGAACTTATAGCATAAGTACCTTATCATACTGGTACATCTTGTCACTTGAGCAGGGAGTTCACAGCCTGCTTGTTAGAATGCTAAGGCATCAAGAAAATATGAATTTTTTAAAATGTATAACGTATTCAGGGAAGAATGACAATATGGAACCTGGAATGAAGACATCTGGTTGGATCCAGATGAAAGACATGATCTTAAACCCCTGTTATGATTTGGATGTGGTCTGTCCCCATCACAACTCCTATTGAGGCTTGGTCCTCAATATCACAGCACTGGGAGAAGGGGCCTAATGAGATGTTTGGGTCGTGGGGGTAGAGCCTACATAAACTGATTAATGCTGTCAGGCAGAAGTGAATTTTAGCTCACACAGAACTGGATTAGTGCCCACAGGAGCTAACTGTTACAAAGCAAGCCTGCTGTTTGTGTTTGGTCCCTTTTGCACAAGCCTGCTTCCTCTTCTGCCTCTCCACCATGTTTTGCTGCAGCATGTGAGCCTCATCAGAAGCAGGGGAGATGCTGGGGCCATGCTCTTGGACTTTCCAGTCACTAGAATCCTGAGCCAAAGAAATCTCTTTTCTTTATAAATTACTCAGGTATTATATCATAGCAACAAAAAAGAGACTAAGACACTTTGAGCCTCCCTTATCAAGGATATAGCTTGCCTTTTGGTTTCTGAGGAGAAAGCCTTCTGCTTGAAATTTGTGACAATCTCATTTGGTCCAGATACCTTGGAAGGTAATATATATTCTCCTCAAGACCCACACCATAATCACTTATTTTTATCACTAGAGTCTTAACTAGTCCAAAATCCAGGGGCAAAGATATACAACATAATGCATGAGAAAAAAGCTCACACAACAAAAAAATTCCAACTCTGATAACGTATCACAAGAAAATAAGGGAACATATACGGGACGGATTCTAAGGGTATTAGATCAAGAAGGTTAAAATGTAACATTAGATAGGCCCAAATTCATTGATATGGAACACTGATACGGTTTGGATCTGTGTCCCCACCAAATCTAATGTCGAACGGCAGTCCCCAGTGCTGGAGGTGAGGTCTGGTGAGAGATGACAGGATCATGGGGGCAGATTTCTCATGAATGGTTTAGCACCATCTCCTTTCATACTGTCCTCATGAACTGGCCATTTAAAAGTGTACAGCACCTCCCATCATTCTCCCTTGCTCCTGGCTCCTGCCATATAAGATGTACCTACTTCTGCTTCACTCTCTGCCATGACTGAAACCTTCCAGAGGCCTCCCCAGATGGAGAAGTCACTATGCTTCCTGTACAGCCTGCAGAACTGTGAGCCAATTAAACTTTCTTTTTCATTCTCCAATTTAAAACTTTTAATTAAAAAAATAAACTTTAATGTTGAAAATGCAAACTTGGGGAGGGCAGAAAGATCACACACAAGGCTACCACTTCACACTTAGAGGGTTGCACAGTAGCTCGACAGAGGCGCTCCTCACTTCCCAGACAGTGGGGTGGCCGGGCAGAAGTGCTCCTCGCTTCCCAGATGGCGGGGCAGCCAGGCAGAGGCACTCCTCACTTCCTAGATGGTGCAGTGACCAGGCAGAGTCACTCCTCACTTCCTAGACTGGGTGGCGGCCAGGCAGAGGCGCTCCTCACTTCCCAGACAGGGCGGCGGCTGGGCAGAGGCGCTCCTCACTTCCCAGACGGTGAACAGCCGGACGGAGAGGCTCCTCACTTTCCAGACAGTGGGGCAACGGGCAGAGGCACTCATCACTTGCCAGACGGGGCAGCGGCTAGGTAGAGGCGCTCTTTACTTCCCAGACAGTTGGGCGGCTGGGAACTTCTTTATAAATTACCCAGTCTCATGTATTTCTTTATAGCAATGTGAGAATAGCCTAATACAGGTACTTACTAGACATTTTGAATTTTACATATTAGCTAATGGACCACAGCATGATTCTAATAGCTAAACTGGTTAGATGACTGAAACTTGTACTCATGACCTAGCTAACAGGGTTAATATGTAAGAGCTTCCCTGGCTAACACAAAGGAAGGAATCCTGGACACATAGGAAGGTTGCACTGGATTTATCACATGTGATCTGCACAGCTTCCCTTCTTCAACCTACATTGAGGGCCCAGAAGACACCCTCTTCACAAAGCCATTCAGAAATAGGTAACTGAAGGGAGTACCTCCATTCTTGAAAAGTTCTGTTTATTCTCTTTTACACATTTGTTAGGACTACAGGAGATACAATCACTGAGATGAGTTCCTTGTTTCAATGGGGATGATGACAACCTTGAGTGCCAAAAATCAAGTGGGTAGCACTTAACTATCCAAGACAACGAGGCTACATCGAATGTCAAGGGCACACTGAATGTACCAATAATTGGAATGCTTTGGCCTGCAGAGATCATTGATGTTAGCAAACTGATCACATTTCGTCCCTAGGATGAAACCGATAAGCACCCTACTACAACAGGGATTAATAAATCTTGTTGTAATGTGACATATAATAAATGTTATACTTTGTGAGCCACAGTCTCTGTTACAAATACTCAACTCTGCCCTTGTAGTATGAAAGAAGCCTCAGAAAATATGTAAACAAATGAATATGGTTGTTCTGTTCCAATTATAATTTACAAAAACACGTTGAAGACTAGCCATAGTTTGCCAATGTGAGTCTTGGAATATTGCTTGATCTATGTAACAAGAAATCTCAAGTCTAATGGCCAAAAACCTGATAAGAGTCACCACAGGAGAGATTCACAGCCTCTCATCAAATCACCAGACCTAGGTAACACATCACTCAGGATTGTGCAGAAGTCACATGGACTTTGGAGAATTACGGGGGACTATCATAACTTATATCAATTCTCCTGTTTTCCATCAAAATAGAGTCTTCAGAGGTTTTGATATTACACAAAACTTTGCAACACTCCATCACATTGATAATATTTTGCATATTAGATCCCATGAACAGGAAACAGTAAATAGTTTGGATACCTTTACAGGCTACAAAGTACAGGATGGGAGATTCAAGAGCCAGCTAAATCAACAAAGTTGGTTTTGTTTTGTTTTGTTGAGACAGCGTCTTGCTCTGTTGCCCAGGCTGGAGTGCAGTGGTGTGATCATGGCTCACCATAACCTCCACCTCCTAAGCTCAAGTGATCCACCTCAGCCTCCCAAGCATCTGGGATGACAGGTGTATACTACCACGACGCCAGGTAATTTTTTTTTTCTTTTAACCTTTTTTTGGAAGAGATGGGATCTTACTACCTTGGCCAGGCTGGTCTTGAACCCCTGGCCTCAAGCAATCTGCCTGCCTCGGCCTCCCGAAGTGTAAGAGTTACAGGCCTGAGCCACCATGCCCCATCCAATCAACAAAGATTTGAGGGTTCAGTTGTCTAGACCATATCAAGATATCCCCTCCAAGGTATCACTCCTAATCAATGCTCCCCAAAATTAGGTGCAACACTTGGCAGACCTATATGATTCTTGGCCAGGCACAGTGGCTCACGCCTGTAATCCCAGCACTTTGGGAGGCCAAAGTGGGCAGATCACGAGGTCAGGAGATTGAGATTATCCTGGCTAACACGGTGAAACCCCATCTCTACTAAAAATACAAAAAATTAGCTGGGCGTGGTGGCACACGTCTGTAGTCCCAGCCACTCAGGAGGCTGAGGCAGGAGAATCACTTGGATCCGGGAGGCAGAGGCTGCAGTGAGCTGAGACTGCACCACTGCGCTCCAGCCTGGGCGACAGAGCAAGACTCCGTCTAAAAAAATAAAAGTAAATAAAATAAAATTCTTTAGACAGCATATACCACATTTCAATGTGCTTCAACCCATCTACAGAGTTGGTCATAATGCTTACAAGTGAGTGAACACCAAGTGATTGCAGTGCACCAAGCTCAGGCTGCAGTACAAGATTTGTAATCACTTGGTCAAAATAATCCACCAGATACAATGATACTCAAAGTATCCATAGTAAATAATAGTTGCTGGAAGCCTCTAGCAAGCACCAGTAGGAAAATCACAGCAGTAGTTCAGAATAAATATATTCCTTCTTCTGCAGGAAACTAGTCTCCTTTTGAGTAAATAATTACCACTGGGTTCAACATATAAGTTGTACATGGTACATCAAATGACCAAGTGGCCTGAGCTATCTACCATGAACTTGAGGTTGTCTGACCCACAAAACCCCAAGTCTGGGGCAAATACAGCAGCAATCTTTCAACAAATGGAAATGGCACAGAAGACACTGAGCTCTAGAAGTTGCAGCGAGTACAAGTAAACTGCATCAACAAATGGCAAAGACTCAACACAAGCTCCATTCGCACTGCCTCATTTCCCTCAATCCATGCCTGTGGCTTCCTGAGGTATTTCTTATGCCTATCTGAGACAAGGCTTGTTTACAGATGTGTCTGCACAATATGCTAGCACCATCCAAAAGTGGGAGCGCAAACACAACAGCTCAGCTGAACAATGATGCCAAAAGACTGTAGTATCTTTCAGATAAGAATGGCATCCCAGTGGCAGAACTTCTCACAGTATATTTGACTATCTGGGTCTGGAGGACACGGCCAGAAGGACACGTAAACAATGATCCGTGAGCAGTTGCTAATGGTTTCACTGAATGGCCAAGGATGTATATGGAACAAGACTGGTAAGTCTAGAAATACATACATGGATAGATCTCTCTTAAAGGACATGGGCTGTGAAGATATTTGTGTCCCACGTAAATGTCCAGCAAAGGCAATCCACTAGAAATAAGACTCTTAATAATCAGCTGGACAAAATGATACTCTATATAGAAGTCAATTGCTTTCCCCTGCCACCCCAATGTTTGCTCCATAGGCCCTTGAATAAGATGGCCATAAAAACAGGGATAAAGGCTACTATGGCTCAACAGTATGGACTTCCATTGACCAAAGCTGATGCAGCTAACGCTACTGCTAGGTGCTTAATCTGCTAAAAGCAAAAACCAAAACTGAATATATAAGGGCATTAATTTCTTTTTTCTTTTCTTTTGGGGGGAGGGGGACAGGGTCTCACTCTGTCACCCAGGCCGGAGTGCAGTGGCAAGATCACAGCTCACTACAGCCTCAATCTCCTGGGCTCAAGCAATCTTTCTGCCTCATGCTCCAGAGTAGATGGGACTACAGGTGTATATCACCAAGCCTGGCTAATTTGGGGGGCTTTTGGGGAGCATGGTTTGATTTTTTGTTTTTGTAGAGATGGGGTTTCACCATGTTGCCCAGGTTAGTCTTGAACCAAGGGCATTAATTTCTAGAGTGACCAGGGGAGCCATCTGGTGGCAAGATGATTACACTGGACCACTCCTATCATGAAGGTGACTAAGATTCATCCTCACTGGAACAGACTCATGTTCTGGATATGGATTTGCCAGAAGCCTAACTACTAAGTAGAGAGGCAAATCCATATAGGATTTGTATAGAGACAGATTTGTATAGGCGAGAGGCAAATCCACTAGGCTTCTGCCTATACAATGCACCATCCATGCACTCACAAAATGCTTTCACTGTAGTCACAGCATTCACACAATACTGTCTTTCATCAAGGAACCCATTTCACTGCAAAGGAAGTGCAACAGTGGGAACATGTCCCTATCATCAACTGGTCTCATCCACACACCCCATCACTCAGAAGCGGCTAGTCTAAATGAAAGGTGAAATGGCTTACTGAAAATTCAAATACAGGGCCAACTGGGAGACAACCTCTGAAAGAATAGGATTCTGTTTCACAAGACACAGTGTATGCTCTGAATCAGAGATCATTAGATGCTGCTATCTCACCAGTCAGAACAAACAGGCTCAGGAATTGACGGGTGAAGGCAGAATTAGCTCCATGACAAAAATTTTGCTTCCAATCCCAGCAATGTAGAGCAGTGTAATTTGGAGATCTGAGTCCATAATGGGGAATGCTTCCCAAGGGGCAACTGTTTGGTCCCAACACATTGGAAAGTGAGATGAACATCTGGCCCTTATGAGTTTCATATCCATTAAACCAAGAAGAAAAAGAAAAATAAGGAGGTGAGAGGGAATAATCTATTAACTGAAGGGATTAATCTCAATTACCAAAGGGAAACTGGGGTACTGCTATACAACTGAGGCGAAAAGGAAGACATCTAGAACCTCCTAGCACTTCTATACCACTTAGAAAGATTAACAAAAAATTACAATAGAAAAAAGGCAGGAACATGGAGGACCAAGATCCTCTCACAATGAAGATTTGAGTCACTCCATTAGGTACAGAACCCAGAGCTGCTGAGTTTCTGGATGAGGGCAAGGAAAATACAAAAAATGTTCACTGAAAAAGTAAAACCATGGATATCAACTATAACTTCAAGATCAACGACAGACAAGAACTTCAGCAGTTCGGCAGGTTTTGTGTTTTTGCTTTTTTGAGACGGAATCTCTCTCTGTTGCCCAAGCAGGAGTACAGTGGCGCAATCTCAGCTCACTGCAACCTCCACCTCCCAGATTCAAGCAATTCTCCTGCCTCACCCTCCAAAGTAGCTGGGATTACAGGTGCCCACCACCACGCCCAACTAATTTTTGTATTTTCAGTAGAGACAGGGTTTCACCATGTAGGCCAGACTGGTCTCAAACCCCTGACTTCAAGTGATCCAAAAGTCTCGGCCTCCGAAAGTGCTGGGATTACAGGCATGAGCCACCACATCCAGCCCCGAGTTTTCTCTTTGATTTTTATGTATACATGTTAGTTTCTAAGCATGTATTTATATAAACCAACCATTCACTTCTCTTTTCTATCTTATATATGTTCCTAAAGGTTAAATTTATATATATATATATAAATTTTTTTTTTTTTTTTTGGAGACTCAGTCTCTCTCTGTTGCCAAGGCTGGAGTGCAGTGGCGAGATCTTGGTTCACTGCAAGCTCCGCCTCCCAGGTTCCCGCCATTCTCCTGCCTCAGCCTCCTGGGTAGCTGGGACTACAGGCGCCCGCCACCACACCCAGCTAATTTTTTTTTTGTATTTTTAGTAGAGACAGGGTTTCACCGTGTTAGCCAGGATGGTCTCGATCTCCTTAACTCGTGATCAGCCCACCTCAGCCTCCCAAAGTGCTGGAATTACAGGCATAAGCCACCGCACCCAGCCTAAATTTAAAATTTAGTCTTCAGGTAACAGAATATTCAAGGAGAATATGACAAAATTTCAGTAGAAATTAACATGGCTTCAGGCGTGGTGGCTCACACCTGTAATCCCAGCACTTTGGAAGGCCAAGGCTGGCACATCACCTAAGGTCAGGAGTTCGAGACCAGCCTGGCCAACATGACGAAACACTGTGTCTACTAAAAATACAAAAATTAGCTGGGCATGGTGGCACACGCCTTTAATCTCAGTGTGGGGAAAAGAAAGAGAGATCAGCCTGTTACGGTGTCTATGCAGAAAGTAGTAGACATAAGAGACTCCATTTTGTTCTGTATTTGAGATGCTGTTAATCTGTGACCCTACCCCCAACCTTGTCCTTGCAAGAGACATGTGCTGTGGTGACTCAAGGTTTAATGGATTTTGGGCTGTGCAGGATGTGTCTTTGTTAAACAAGTGCCTGAAGGCAGCTTGCTGGTTAAAAATCCTGCCCGTGCCCGGGCAATGGAACATCTCGGTGTGAGACCCGATTGTATGCTCTGTTTACTGAGATAGGAGAAAACCGCCTTAAGGTGGGACCCATAAGGACCCATAAGGTGGGACTTGCTGGCGGGACTTGCTGGCGCAATGCTAAGAGGTTTGTGGAGATGTTTACATATGCATATCAAGGCACAGCATTTTCCTTTGAACTTATTCATGTCACAGAGATCTTCGTCCATATGTCTTACTGCTAATTTTCTCCCTAAAATGATCCTATTGTCCTGCCACTCCCTTATCTTTAAGATGGTAAAGATAATTAAGGGAACTCAGAGACCGGTGCCAGTGTGGGTCCTCTGTATGCTGAGCGCAAGTCCCCTGGGCCCACTTTTTCTTTCTCTATACTTTGTCTCTGTGTCTCATTTCTTTTCTCAAATCTCTCGTTCCACCTAACGAGAAACGCCCACAGGTGTGGAGGGGCAGGCCATCCCTTCACTCAGCTACTCGGGAAGCTGGGGCAGGAGAATCACTTGAACCTGGGAGGCGGAGGTTGCAGAGAGCTGAGATCGCACCACTGCACTCCAGTCTGGGTGAAAGAGTGAGAATCCATTCCAAAAAAAAAAAAATTAATAATGACCTGTGATGAGGGGCTGTGCACCTTCTCACTTAGGGGTGAGAAATTCTCCCTTCAATCTTGTTAAGTGGAAATGCAGACTTAATCATTATAAGAGAATCAAAGTGTGTGTAGACGGGCACATGTGGATGCTGACTAGGCAAAACAGTGAACATGCCAGTTACCAATTTATCCATCTCAGCTCCAAATTCACCATCACTATCTGCTGTGGAACAAAGGGCTGTATTCTTTAAGCATTTATCTTTTAATGGAACATGTTAAGCTTTATCATGTTGCATTATAAGATGGAAGGGAGCCCAGGTGCGGTGGCTCTCGCCTGTAATCCCAGCACTTTGGGAGGCCAACGTGGGCGGATCACCTGAGGTGAGGAGTTCGAGACCAGCCTGCCCAACAAGGCGAAAGCCTGTCTCTACTAAAAACACAAAAAATTAACCAGGCATGGTGGCAGGTGCCTGTAATCCCAGCTACTCGGGAAGCTAAGGCAGGAGAATTGCTTGAACCCAGGAGGCAGAGATTGCAGTGAGCCAAGATCACACCACTGCACTTCAGCCTGGGTGACAAGAGCAAAACTCCGTCTCAAAACAAAACAAAATAAAAAATTAGCTAGGCATGGCGGCGAATGCCTGTAATCCCAGCTACTCGGGAGGCTGAGGCAAAAGAATCACTTGAACCCGGGAGGCGGAGGTTGCGATGAGCGAAGGTCATGCCATTGCACTCCAGACTGAGCAACAAGAGTGAAACTCCGTCTCAAAAAAAAAAAACCACAAAACCTGCAGGTAGTTTCTAGGAGCTGAGCACAGCTTCCAGCAACAGCCAGCAACAAGTCCTATAGCTGCAAGGAAATGAATTTTGCCTTTTGACTGAATGTGGAAATATACACTCTTCCCTAGGCAGAGGTTGCAGTGAGCCGAGATCGTGCCACTGCACTCTAGCCAGGGCAACAGAGCACGACTCTATAGCCAAAAAAAAAAAAAATTGTACTGTAGGTTTCAGCTAAGGCAATTAGATAACACACAGCATGCTTATCAAATTCGTAGATGGACTATACAATTTGATGACTGATAGAACTGGATTCAAAATTACTGTCACAGGCTGAAGTGATTCACTGAATAAACAGGATTTTTATTTTTAAAAAAGAAATAGAATATACAAGAATTAAACAACACTCATATAAAATGTTTCACACATAAAACATAAACCAAAATGCTACACTACTGGCCAGCCGCAGTAGTAGTTCAAGCTTGCAATCCCAGCACTTTGGGAGGCCAAGGTGGGCAGATCACTTGAGGCCAGGAGTTCAAGACTACCCTGGCCAACATGACGAAACCCCATCTCTACAAAAAATACAAAAATTAGCCAGGCGTGGTGGTGCATGCCTGTAATCCCAGCTACTTCAGAGGCTGAGGCATGAGAATCACTTGAACCCAGGAGGCGGAAGGTGCAGTGAACTGAAATGGCATCACTGCACTCCAGCCTGGGCAAGAGAGGAAGAATCTGTCTCAAAAACAGGGTTGGGGCGGGGGCAGGGAGAAAGAAAAGAAAGAAAGAAAGAAAGAACACTATACTTCTGAAAATATATTTGAGTATGCTTATTCAGGATGAAACTGAACAAGACACTGACTTTCTTTTTGAAAACAAGTGGCTTGCGGTTAAAACTAAAATCTATCTTCAGATGTAGCAGCAGTAAAACAAAGGATCTCGCATATTACTTTCTTATCCAAAAGGAAAAGGCTATCTTTAAAATAAAGTGCTCTGGCCAGGCGAGGTGGCTCATGCCTGTAATCCCAGCACTTTGGGAGGCCAAGGTGGGCAGACCACGGGTCAGGAGTTCAAGACCAGCCAGCCTGGCCAGCATGGTGAAACCCTCGTCTCCACTAAAAATACAAAAATTAACTGGGCACGGTGGCAAACGCCCGTAATCCCAGCTACTTGGGAGGCTGAGGCAGGAGAATCACTTGAACCCGGGAGGCGGAGGTTGCAGTGAGCTGAGATTGCGCCACTGCACTCCAGCCTGGGAGACGGAGTGAGACTCTGTCTCAAAAAATGAATAAATAAATAGATCATTCTACCATAAAGACACAGACACACAAAAGTTCAATGCAGTGCTATTCACAAGAGCAAAGACATGGGATCAACATAAATGCCCCTCAATGACAGACCAGATAAAGAAAATGTGGTACACATACACCATCGAATACCATGCAGCCATGAAAAAGAACAAGAAGATCACGTCTTTGGTGAAAACATAGAGAGAGCTGGAGGCTATTATACTTAGCAAACTAAGGCAGGTACAGAAAACCAAATACTGGCAGTTGTGTGCTAGGTCACCAAGATGTCGTTCCCAAAGTATACTCCGTCACGCCTGGCCACTCTGCCCTCGATGCTTGACCTGGCCAACTATATGACATGTCCCTGGAAACCGGGAGGGCACAAGCTAAGCAGTTGGCCATAAGAGTCCAGTTTCAGCAGAAGTACCTGCTCCAGTACAATGACCCTAACCACCGCTCGTCGAAGATCCTGCCTTGATTAGTTGGACCTGTGCAAGATCAGCAAATGTCTATCCTAATTTCAGACCCACTCCTAAAAACTCACTCCTGGAAGCTCTATGTAGAATTGGGCCTCTCTTCTTCTGGTATTATGTTTTCAAAACTGACATGGATAGGAAAGAAAAACTTATCCAGGAAGGAAAATTGGATAGAACATTTAACATCTCATATTAAGTCTGGCAATGATGACTATATTTATTCTTGCTTAAATAAATCATCTATTAATCATTAAAAAGAAAAGAAAACCAAATACCACAGGCTCTCACTTACAAGTGGGAGCTAAATGATAAGAACTTATGAATACAAAGAAGGAAACAATAGACACTGGAGTCTACTTGAGGGTGGAGGGCAGAAGGAGGGAAAGGAGCAGAAAAGATAACCACTGGGTACTGGGCTTAATACCTGGATTTCTTTACCTATGTAACAAACCTTCATATGGACTCTCAAACCTAAAATAAACGTTAAGAAAAAAAAAAGGGGCCGGGCGCGGTGGCTCAAGCCTGTAATCCCAGCACTTTGGGAGGCCGAGACGGGCGGATCACGAGGTCAGGAGATCGAGACCATCCTGGCTAACACGGTGAAACTCCGTCTCTACTAAAAAATACAAAAAACTAGCCGGGCGAGGTGGCGGGCGCCTGTAGTCCCAGCTACTCGGGAGGCTGAGGCAGGAGAATGGCATGAACCCAAGGAGGAGGAGCTTGCAGTGAGCCGAGATCCGGCCACCGCACTCCAGCCTGGGTGACAGAGCAAGACTCTGTCTCAACAAAAAAAAAGAAAAAGAAAAAACAAAGGAAATCACTATATTGAAGAGATATCTGCACTCTCGTTTGCTACAGCAGTATTCACAGTAGCCAGGATTTGGAAGCAGCCTAAGTGTAGCTCAACAGATGAGATGAATGGATAAAGAAAATGTGTGTGGTACACATATACAATGGAGTACTGTTCATCCATAAAAAACAATGAGATCCAGGCCAGGTGCGGTGACTCACACCTGTAATCCCAGCACTCTGGGAGGCTGAGGTAGGTGGATTACTTGAGCCCAGGAGTTTGAGGCCAGCCTGGGCAACTGTGAAACCCCATCTCTACAAAAAATACAAAAATTAGCCAGGTGTGGTGGTGAGCAGCTGTAGTCCCAGCTACTCAGGAGGCTAAGGTGGGAGGATCACTTGAGCCCAGGAGGTGGAGGCTGCAGTGAGCTGAGATCGCATCACTGCAATCCAGCCTCAGTGACAAGAGCTCAAACTTTCCTCAGCTGCTGCCAAGGTGCTCCGTCCTCCCGAGGACCGCGTTGCAGTGAGGCCCTCACTTCATCTGGCAACTAGCACTGCATCCGGCAGCACCAGCCCCATACTGGCCCATAACATGACCTCCATCTCCAAGCTCGCCTGCATCTACTCAGCCCACATTCTGCATGAGGACGAGGTGACCACCACAGAGGATAAGATCAATGGCCTCATTAAAGCAGCCGGTGTAAATGTTGAAACTTTTTGGTCTGGCTTGTTTGCAAAGGCCCTGGCCAACGTCAACATGGGAGTCTCATTTGCAATGTAAGAGCTGGTGGACCTGCTCCCCCAGCAGCAGGTGCTGCACCAGCAGGAGCTCCTACCCCCTCCACAGTTGCTGCTCCAGATGAGGAGAAGAAAGCCGAAGCAAAGAAAGAAGAATCTGAGGAGTCTGATGATGACACGGCCTTTGGTCTTTTTTCTTTTTTTGAGACAGAGTCTCACTCTGTCGCCCAGGCTGGAGTGTACTGGCGTGATCTCAGCTCACTGCAACCTCCGCCTCTTGGGTTCAAGCAATTCTCTGCCTCGGCCTCCTGACTAGCTGGGATTACAGGTGCCTGCCACCACACCAGGCTAATTTTTTTGTATTTTTAGTAAAGACAGGGATTCACCATCTTGGCCAAGTTGGTACGGAACTCCTGACCTTGTGATCCACCCACCTCGGCCTCCCAAAGTGCTGGGATTATAGGCGTGAAACACCGCGCCTGGCCTGGCTTCGGTCTTTTTGACCAAACCTCTTTTGAAATGTGTTCAATAAAAAGCTGAACTTGAAGGAAAAAAAGGAGGGGGGGAGTAGGGAGGAAGGCAAGAAAAAAGACAAAAAACGAGATCCTGGCCAGGTGCAGTGGCTCACGCCTGTAATCCCAGCATTTTGGGAGGCCGAGGCAGGCAGATCACGAGGTCAGGAGATCAAGACCATCCTGGCCAATATGGTGAAACCCCATCTCTACTAAAAATACAAAAATTAGCTGGGCGTGGTAGCGTGTACCTGAAAACCCAGCTACTCAAACGGCTGAGGCAGGAGAATTGCTTGAACCAGGGAGGCAGAGGTTGCAGTGAGTCGAGATCGCGCCACTGCACACCAGCCTGGCGACAGAGCGAGACTGTATCTCAAAAAAAAAAAAAATAGAATGAGATTCTGTCATTTTCAACAACATAGATAGAACTAGAGGGCAGTACATTAAATGAAATAAACCAGGCACAGAAAGACAACTTGGGCGTGGTAGGTGGTGGTTGCCGTGAGCCAGTATCATGCCACTGCACTCCAGCCTGGGCATCAGGGCAACACCCTGCCTCAAAAAAAAAAAAGCTTGAATAGAGCTCAGATCCAAAAACACTTCGTTATATTTTAGAACAATTTGGAGAATTTTCATTTATTACACAGAGCAAATATTAGATAATATTATTTGTAATTTTCTTGATGCAAATAGAATTACGGTTTTAGTAAGACAACACTCTTATCATTGAGTCAGGTATTACCCAGTACTTAAATGTCGAGCTTTTACCATCCTGGCTAACACGGTAAAACTCCATCCCTACTAAAATACAAAAAATTAGCCGGGCATTGTGGCACGCACCTGTAATCCCAGCTACTCGGGAGGCTGAGGCAGGAGAATCGCTTGAACCCGGGAGGCGGAGGTTGCAGTGGGGTGAGATGGCGCCACTGCACTCCAGCCTGGGCAACAGAGCGAGACTCCCTCTCGGAAAAAGAAAAAAAAAGAAAGAAATGTCGAGCTTCATCTCTGCAATGAATTTCCCATTTACTCTCAAACAGTTCACCATAAAATGTATTTACGAGACAGCAACTACACAAAACGCTAAATACAGGTGCAGCTACAATGGACACTTATTCGTCGTACTGGATGGTCAACATACCCATAGGTTTCAGTTTTTTCGAAAAAAAAATGCAGAAAAAATACACTTAGTACAGTCATCCTGTTAACGGTAAATTCGATTATTGTAGTATTTGTGTGTAAACCCTCCACCCTTTCTTCCAGGAAGCCTGGTTATGAAGCTCTTTGGAGACGTACAGAGCTAGGAACTTCAAATGAAAAGAATAGCTGAGTATTCTTAGCTTTCTTTAGTAGAAAGACTCGCGGTCTACAAACGTTTATATGCACATGCAGAAATACGCACACCCTAGACAGCTAAGAAAGCACCTTTCTACCTGAACGTAAAGTGTCCATAAAAAATATACAGGTTTCGCAAAGGCAAAATGCCAAAATCTCACAGGAAACACTCGTTTGCATAAAAAAGGAAGCACCTGCCTGCTTGAACCAACTTTCTCCCAGTGCTCACCCGAACACGGTGGAGTTGCCAGGTCCGTGGGGCTGCAGGATCTTGGGGACGGAGTCAATCGAACGCGAACAGCAAAATTCTTTCCCCTCTGAAAAACAATTCACAAAGGTTGCCTTGGAGACTTATGTTTTAGGCCTCAGAGTCCTTGGACACTTTTGAAGACGGGAACGCATGGCGGAAAACATCCCTCGGACGCGCCCATACTGCACTTCCCACCCGGGTCCTCTAGGGGACCGAACGTCCGAATGGCCTCTCCGACGTGGCCTCGCCCGATGGCTCCGCGGCTCCGCGGACGCAAGTGGAGTGGTCCGGGCCTCTCGAAGGAGGATCCTCGATTACCCTGGGTCGATTGTGACCTCTGCCACCCCGCGAAACAACGCCCAACCCACTAGTCTACACAAGCCTCACCAAAGTAGTGAACAACCAGACGACACAAAGAAAAAGGTGGCTCTGAGGCAATAGGCGCCAGCGACTAAAAGAGACAACTGGCGCGCCGCTAACGTCACTTCCGCCGGAGCATTGGGAGGGGCGTGCCTCGTTGCGTGGGCAGTTGGACAGGATGGAACTCTTTAGGATTCTAGTTTCCCTCCGCGTGGGTGCGGAGGTATCAAGGGGTCGGCTCAGTGCGTGGGTCGGCAGAGAGAAATGGGCCCACGGGACAAGGTGGGGGTTAAATCAGGGCTGTGGGCGGGGCTGTGGGCGGGGCCCATGTCCGGGGGCGGGGCTGGATGTGGGACCAGACCCACCGGTTGGCTTCCGTGACAGAATGGACCGGGAGGGCGAAACGTCGGGGGATGGACTCGCCCCTCAGGATGCTCATTAAAAACTTTCCCCACGTTCCTGGACCCCTTTCAGGATTCTCTCCAGTTGATAACCTGCCAATCCACAAAATGGCCTGCTTCCTCCATTCGATCACGTCTTTAGAACTTTATTTTCTCTTATTCCTTTTTATTTATCTGACCTTGCTAAATTCTAATTGTTGATTCCTCTGCGTTTTCAATGTATCGATACTTTCTGTAAATATTGCCATTTTTTTTTCTTTTCTTTCTTTCTTTTTTCTTTTCTTTTTTTTTTCCTTTGAGGCAGGGTCTGGCTCTGTTGCCCAGGCTGGAATGCAGTGGTGGGAGCACGGCTCACTGCAGTCTCGACCTCTCCAGGCTCAAGCCATCCTCCCATCTCAGCCTCCCGAGTAGCTGGGACACGGGCACACCACCACGCCCAGCTAATTTTTGTATTATTATTATTATTATCATTATTATTATTATTTTGTAGAGACAGGGTCTAACCATGTTGCCCAGGCTGGTCTGGAACTCCTGGGCTCAAGCAATCTGCCCGCCTTGCACTCCTGAAGTGGGACTACAGGCGTGAGCCACCACGCACCATGCCTGGGCTTATTGTATATTTTTTTCTTCTTCAACTATGTATTTGTTACTATTTCTCATATCTTATCAAATTATTCAAAGCCTCCCATACTACATTGTGAAATACTACTGATACCAGGCATTCTTCACTTATTCTGTGCAAAAAAAAAAAGAAGAAGAAGACTGTTGGACTTGTGGTAGAGATTTAGTTGAATCTTTGGGTTATATTGGTATCTTTATAATACTGAGTCTTCCTATGTGTGAATATACAATATCTCTCTATTTAGGTCTTCTTTAAATTCTTTCAGTAATGTTTTGAAATTTTCAGTTTACAAATACTTTACCTCTTGGAGTAAAGTTATTCCCATGTAACTTATTTGGATGCTTTTGTAAAAGGGATCACATTCTCAGTTTCCTTTTCTGATTGTTCATTGCTGGTGTATAGATACAAAACTAATTTTCATCTCTTGATGTTGTACTGTGCAACTTTACAGAATTTATTACAAGCTCTACTAGTTTTCTTGTAGATTCTTCAAAATTTTCTATATATCAAATATCACCTATAAATATACTTTTATTTGTTCTATTCTAATTGGGAAACCTTTTATTTTACTTTCTTGTGTGATTGCTCTGGCTAGAATTTCCTGTAGAGGCTGGGTGCGGTGGCTTATGCCTGTAATCCCATCATTTTGGGAGGCCGAGGTGGGTGGTGGTGGATCACCTGAGGTCAGGAGAGTTCAGACCAGCCTGACCAGCCTGATGAAACCCTGTCTCTCTCACAAAAATACAAAAATTAGCCAGGCGTGGTGGTGGGCACCTGTAATCCCAGCTACTCAGGAGGCTGAGGCAGGAGAATCACTTGAACCTGGGAGGCGGAGGTTGCAGTGAGTGGAGATGGTGCCATTGCACTCCAGCCTGGGTGACAAGAGCAAAACTTCATTTCAAAAAGAAAAGAAAAGAAAAGAATTTCCTGTAGAATGTTGAAAAACAAAAGAGAAATCAGACCTCTCTTCTTCCTGATCTTAGGGATAGTGCAGGCATTCACTGGCTGTTTTTGAGACGAGTCTTGCTCTGCCGCCCAGGCTGGAGTACAGTAACCGGATCTCAGCTTCACTGCAAGCTCCGCCTCCCAAGTTACATAATCCTCCTGCCTCAGCCTCAATAACTGAGTTAAGCGCCTGCCACCTCGCCAGCTAACTGTATTTTTAATAAAAACCAATTTCACCGTGATAGGATGGTCTGCGATCTCCTGACCTCGTGATCCGCCCATCTCGGCTCCCAAAGTGCTGCTGGGATTACAGGCTTGAGCCACAGCGCCCGGTGAGCATTCACTGTGAACAGTGTTAGCTGTGTTTTTGTAAGTGCATTTTGTCTTGTTGAATAAACTCCCTTCTAGTTCTAGTTCTCTTAATTTTTAATTTTTTTATTTTTTTGAGACAGAGTCTCGCTCTGTCACCAGGCTTCAGAGTGCAGTGGCATGATCTTGGCTCACTGCAACCTCCACCTCCAGGGTTCAAGCAATTTTCTGCTTCAGCCTCCCAAGTAGCTGGGATTATAAGTGCCCACCACACCTGGCTAATTTTTTTGTATTTTTAGTAGAGACGGGGTTTCACCAGCTTGGTCAGGCTGTTCTCCAACTCCTGACCTCATGATCCACCTGCCTCGGCCTCCCAAAGTGCTGGGATTACAGGCATGAGCCACCACGCCTGGCCAGTTTTCTTAATTTTTATCAAGGAAAAGTGTTGAGTTTCATCAAATGCCTTTCCTGCATTAGTTGAGGTGATTCTGTGGGATTTTTTGTCTTTTGTACTAATGTGAAGAATTACATTTTTAAATTTCCTTTTGTTGAAGCAACCTTGCGTTCCTGAGATAAATCTCACTAGTCATGGTGTATAGTGCTTTTAATGTGCTGTTGGATATGATTTACTAATATTTTTTAAAGATTTTTGCATCTATATTCATGAAAGATAGTCTCTAATTTCTTTTTTTTTTTTTTTTTTTTTTTTTTGAGATGGAGTTTCACTCTGTTGCCCAGGCTGGAGCGCATTGCTGCAATCTTGGCTCAATGCAGTCTCAACCACCCCAGGCTCAAGCCATGCTCCCACCTCAGCCTCTCAAGAAGCTGTGAGCACAGACGCACCACTGTGCCTGGCTACTTTGTGTGTGTGTGTGTGTTTAGTTTTGCTCTTGTTGCCCAGGCTGGAGTGCAGTGGTGTGATCTTGGCCCACCGCAACCTCCGCCTCCCAGGTTCAAGCGATTCTCCTGCCTCAGCCTCTCGAGTAGCTGGGACTACAGGTGTGCATCACCACACCTGGCTAATTTTTGTGTTTTTAGTAGAGACAGGGTTTCACCATGTTGGCCAGGCTGGTCTCAAACCCCTGACTTCAGGTGATCTGCCCATCTCAGTCTCCCAAAGTGCTGGGATTACAGGCGTGAGCCACCACACCTGGCTAATTTTTGTATTTTTTCTGTAGAGATGGGGTTTCACCATGTTACCCAGGCTGGCCTCTGCTCACCCTGGGCCTCCCAAAGTGCTAGGGATTATAGGATGATTACCCACCAGCAAAAAAAAGAAAGGAAAAAAAAAGAACGTGTTTTCTCCTGTTTTGGTTTGGTTTGGTTTGGTTTGGTTTGAGACAGAGTCTCCCTCTGTCGCCAGGCTGGAGTGCAGTGGCACAATCTCGGCTCACTGCAACTTCCACCTCCCGGATTCAAGCAATTCTGCCTCAGCCTCCCAAGTAGCTGGGACTACAGGTGCATACCACCATGCCCAGCTAATTTTTGTATTTTTAGTAGAGATGGGGTTTCCACCATGTTGGCCAGGATGGTCTTGATCTCTTTACCTCACGATCCACCTGCCTCGGCCTCCCGAGGTGCTGGGATTACAGACGTGAGCCACCACACCCAGCCTCCTGTTCTACTTTTTTGGAGGATATTGAGAAATACTGGTGTTGATTATTCTTTAAATGTTTGGTACAATTCGTTTGTGAATTGACACTTCTTTGGTCCTTGACAATTCATTGTTGGGAAGTTTTGAAATACTGATTTAATCTCTCTTCTTGTTACAGGTCTGTTGAGATTTTTCCTTACTTTTTTTTTTTTTTTTTGAGACGGAGTCTCGCTCTGTCGCCCGGGCTGGAGTGCAGTGGCCGGATCTCAGCTCACTGCAAGCTCCGCCTCCCAGATTTACGCCATTCTCCTGCCTCAGCCTCCCAAGTAACCGGGACTACAGGCGCCTGCCACCACGCCCGGCTAGTTTTTTGTATTTTTTAGTAGAGACAGGTGTCCGGAGCTGCACGCCCCGGCCATAGCAAATAATAATTAATGATTAAACGCCCAAGCTCTATTCCTTTCCACCTTCTACCTCCTCCCTAGATTTGTTGTTTCTCTTTTGTATCAATACCTCATAAAAGATGGCGCTCTTCCTGCTTCTTCTTCACTTGTTTTTCCCCGCGGCTGCGAAAATTGTTACTTTGTAGCGCAGGCACCATCCCGCGACCGGGAAAATTACCAACTGACAGCGCAGGTGCAACATGACCTTCGACCAGAGAAACCAATACCTACTTGGTCACGCCCTCTGCGATGAGATCATCTCCACCTCTGGCCCAACCCCTTCTCCTCCAAGTGTATATAAGGCACTGCATTACTGCCATTAAACGAGACGATCAGAGCACTGTCTTGTCTCCATTTCTCGTGTCTCTTGTCCCCCAAATTCCCACTCTCTCCTCCAGGGCCTGCTTCGACGATCCCGCGGGCCGGGATAGACAGGGTTTCACCGTGTTCGCCAGGATGGTCTCGATCTCCTGACCTCGTGATCCGCCCGTCTCGGCCTCCCAAAGTGCTGGGATTACAGGCTTGAGCCACCGCGCCCGGCCAGAATCCTCTTATAATCTTTATTTCTGAATAGTTTGTTGTCAGTGTGCCCCAGTTTCATTTCTAATTATTTGCATCTTCTGTCTTTTTTGTCAATCCAGGTGAAGTTTTTCGATGTTATCGATCTTTGCAAAGAGCAACTTTTAGTTTCATTGATTCTCATTGAATAGATTCTTATCTATTCTCCATTTCACATATTTCCCCTCTTTATTATTTCCTTTCTTCTGTTGGATTAGTTTACTTTCCTCGTTTTGGTAGTTCCACAAGATGTAAAATTATGTATAGGTATTTACAGCTATAAATTTCCTACTGAGGCCAGGTAATGTGGCTCACACCTGTACTCCCAGCACTTTGGGAGGCCAAGGCAAGAAGATTGCTTGAGCCCAGGAATTCAAAGCTGCAGTGAGCTGTGATCGTGCCACTGCACTGCAGCTTGGGGGACAGAGCCAGACCTTGTCTCAAATAATAATAATAATTTTCCACTGAGCACTCTCATTGCATCCTATAAGTTTAGGTCTGTCCTGTTCATTTTTGTTTCTCTCCACATATTTTCTTTTGTAATTTGTTTTTGTTGTTGTTGTTTGTGACTAGCAGAAATTTATTTCTTATAGCTCTAGAGGCTAGAAAGTCCAAGAACAAGGCACAAGTAGATTCAATGTCTCATGGGGGCCTGCTTCCTGGTTTATACATGACTGTCTTCTCACTGTGTCTTCACATAGTGCAAAGGGAAAGGCAGCTGTCTGGGCCTCTCATTAAAATTACTTTGTTTTTTGATATGTTCTGAGAAAGGATCTTGCTGTCTTGGCCAGACTGGAGCAATCCTCTCACCTCAGTCCACAGAGTAGCTGGGACTACAAGCATATGCCACCATACCCAGTTAATTTTTTAGAAAACTTTTCGTAGTGATAGGAATTCACTATGTTACCTGACTGGTCATGAACTCACAGCCTCAAGCGATCCTCCTGCATCAGCCTCCCAACGTGCTTGAATTACGGGCATGAGTCATCGTGCCCAACCTAACTGCTTTTTTTAATTGACAAATTTTCATTGTACATATTAATGGAGTATAAAATATTATAATTTATGAATGCAATACAGAATAATTAAATGAAGCTAATTAACATATCCACCATCTCAAGTACTTACCATATTTTATGGTGAAAACAGATGCCTTGAAATTTATTCTTGATCCTCTGTTTTTTAAGTGTGTGTTAATTCACACATATTTATGTATTTTAATGTTTTTCTGCCATTATAGATTCTAACTTTATTCTGTTGTGTTCTGACAAGGTACTTTATATATATTCAGTGCTTTTAAATTTACTGAGACTCAGTTGGGTGTGGTAGCTCACACCTGTAATCCCAGCACTTTGGGATGCCAAGAGTGGATGGATCATTTGAGGTCAGGAGTTGGAGACCAGCCAGGTCAACATGGTGAAACCCTGCTTCTGCTAAAAATACAAAAATTAGCCAGGTGTGGTGGTGCACACCTGTAATCCCAGCTACTCAGGAGCCTGAGGCAGGAGAATCACTTGAACCTGGGAGGTAGAGGTTGCAGTGAGCCAAAATTGCACCCCTGCACTCCAGCCTGGGCAACATAACAAGACTCTGTCTCAAAAAAAGTAAAAATTAAAAAAAATAAATGTACTGAGACTCGTTCTGTGGCATATACATTTGACATATCCTGAAGATGTTCCACATGAACTTAAGAATGTGTGTTCTCATGATATCGGATGGACTGTTCTACATGTCTCTGAGGGTTAGTTGGCTTACAGTATCTTTCAAACTCTCTATGTCCTTACTGATCTTCTATGTAGATGTCTTTTTATTAAAAATGTCATACATAACTCTCCAATTATTGCTATGGAACAATCTATTTCTCCCTTAAGTTTTGTCATATAACTTTGGGGTCTGTTTTTCATGCATACGTGTTTATGATTGCTGTATCTTCTTTTTCTAATTTTTAATTTTTTTAAAAGACAGAATCTCGGCCGGGCACGGTGGCTCACGCCTGTAATCCCAGCACTTTGGGAGGCCAAAGTGGGCGGATCACAAGATCAAGAGATTGAGACCATCCTGGCCAACATGGTGAAACCTCATCTCTACTAAAAGTACAAAAATTAGCTGGGCATGGTGGCATGCACCTGTAGTCCCAGCTACTCAGGAGGCTGAAGCAGGGGAATTGCTTGAACCTGGGAGGTGGAGGTTTCTGTGAACCGAGATTGCATCACTGCACTCCAGCCAGGCAACATAAGGAGCCTCCGTCTCAAAAAAAAAAAAAAAAGACAGAGTCTCATTATGTTGTTTACGCTGAACTTAAACTCCTAGGCTCAAGCAATCCTCCTGCCTCAGCATCCCAAGTCACTAGAACTAAAGGCATGTACCATCATGCATGGCTTGTTACATCTTCTTGATGAATTGAAGCTTATATCAATATATTGCCATCCCTTGTATATTATAAAGTCTTTGACTTTATTTGTCTGATATTATTATAGTCAATCCAATTGTCTTTTGGTTGCTATTTGCATGGAATATCTTCTTCCCATCCTTTCACTAACAACCTATCTGTTGCTTTTTATATAAAGTGAATTTCTTGTAGACAATACGATTTGATCATGGTCTTTATAATTTCATCCATTCTTCAATGGCATGACTTTTTCTTGGAGTGTTTGATTCATTTACATTTAAAGTAAAAATGAAGGATTTTCTTCCTGCCATTTTGCTATATGTGTTCTGAATGTCTTATACTTTTTAGCTCCTTATTTCCTCCACTGCTGATTTTTGTGTGTGTGTTTACTTGATTTTTAGAGTGAATCCTTTAACTCTCTTCTAATTTTCGTTTTTTTTTTTTTTGAGACGGAGTCTCGCCTGTCAGCCTAGGCTGGAGTGCAGTGGCCGGATCTCACTCACTGCAAGCCCGGGCCCTGGTCTTTCACGCTTATTCTCCCCGCCTCAGCCCGGAGTAGCTGGGACCACAGGCGCCCACCTCGGCCTCGCTAATTTTTTTGTATTTTTAGTAGAGACGGGTTTCACCGTGTTAGCCAGCATGGTCTCGACCCTCCTGACCTCGCGGATCCTCTCGCCTCGGGCCTCCCAGCTGGGATTACAGGCTTGAGCCACCGCTACCGCCTATTTTTTGTATTTAGTAGAGACGGGTTTCACCGTGGTTAGCCAGGATGGTCTCGAGACCCTCCCGATCTCGTGATCCGTTTCCATCTCGCCTCCCAGTTGGGATTACAGGCTTGAGCCACCGCCACCGGGGCCAACTCTCTCTTCTAATTTTCATTTATGTATGTTGCACTTACATTTTCTTTTTCTTTTTTTGCTTTGTTTTGTTTTGTTTTTGAGACAGAGTCTTGCTGTGCTGTCCAGGCTGGACTGCAGTAGCACAATCTCACCTCCCAGGTTCAAGTGATTCTTGTGCCTCAGCTTCCTGTGTAGCTGGGACTACAGGCTTGTGCCACTACACCTAACTAATTTTTGTATTTTTAGTAGAGACAGGGTTTCACCATGTTGGCCAGGCTGGTCTTTAACTCCTGACCTCATGTGATCCACCCATCTCACCCTCCCAAAGTGCTAAGATTACAGGTTTGAGCCACCACATTCATATTTACTTTCTTTCTTTTTTTTTTTTTTTTTTTTTTTTGAGATGGAGTTTTCTTGCTCTGTTGCCTAGGCTGAAGTGCAGTGGTGTGATCTCAGCTCACTGCAACCTCCGCCTCCTGGGTTCAGATGATTCTCCTGCCTAAGCCTCCCAAGTAACTGGGATTACAGGTATGCACCACCATGCCCAGGTAATTTTTGTATTTTTAGTAGAGACAGGGTTTCACCATGTTGGCCAGGCTGGTCTTGAGCTCCTCACCTCAGGTGATCCACCTACCTCAGCCTCCCAAAGTGTTGGGATTACAGGAGTGAGCCACTGCACCCAGTCAAAACTTTAACAGCCCTCATGAGGATTACATTTACCATTCCAAAGTTATATTAAGATTATTTGAACTCGTACCCACTTAACTTCAATAGCATACAAAAACTCTGCTATACAACTGCACACTTCTGTTGTTATTTTTGTTGCAAAATATATCTTTATATATTATATGCGTAAAACATACACTTATAATTTTTATTGATGTTTTAAAAATCCAGTAAAAAGTAAAAGCTGGAGTTACATACAAAAATACCATAAATGTGGTTTTTTTTTTTTTTTTTTTTGAGACGGAGTCTGTCTCTGTCTGCCCAGGCTGGAGTGCAGTGGCCGGATCTCAGCTCACTGCAAGCTCGGCTTCCCGGGTTTACGCCATTCTCCTGCCTCAGCCTCCCAAGTAGCTGGGACTATAGGCGCTCGCCACCTCGCCCAGCTAGTTTTTTGTATTTTTTTAGTAGAGATGGGGTTTCACCGTCTTAGCCAGGATAGTCTCGATCTCCTGACCTCGTGATCCACCCGCCTCGGCCTCCCAAAGTGCTGGGATTACAGGCTTGAGCCACCGCGCCCGGCCCCATAAATGTGGTTTTATATTTTCCAATGTACTTACCTTTACTGAAGATCTTTATTTCTCCACACAACTTGAGTTACTGTCTAGCATCCTTTTATTTTATCCTGAAGAACTCCTTTTAGCATCTCTTTTATGTTTGTTTGTTTATTTATTTATTTATTTATTTATTTAAGACAGAGTCTCACTCTGTTGCTCAGGCTGGAGTGCAGTGGCATGATCTCAGCTCACCACAACCTCTGGCTCCCAGGTTCAAGCAATTTTCCTGCCTCAGCCTCCCAAGTAGCTGACACTACAGGCATGCACCACTGTACCTGGCTAATTTTTGTATTTTTAGTAGAGACGGGGTTTCACTATGTTGGCCAGGCTGGTCTCAAACTCCTGACCTCGTGATCCACCCGCCTTGACTTCCCAAAGTGCTGGAGTTAAAGGCATGAGCTACCGCACCCAGTAGCATTTCTTGTATGGCAAGTGTAGTGGTAACCTTTCTTGGCATTAGTTTTTCTAGGAATGTCTTAAATTCTCCCTCATTTCTGAACATTTCTGGTGAGCACAGAATTATTGATTGATAGTGTTTCTTTTTCAGTTCTTAAATATGTCATCTCACCAACTATGTCCCTCATGATTTCTGATGATATATTTGTTATTAATAGTACAGAGAATCCCTTTATGTAAGGAATCACTTCTTTCAGCACTCTTTGTCTTTGCCATTTGACATTTTGATGATAATGTGATTCACTGTGGGCCTGAGTTTCTCTCTTTGTAAAAAAAAATTTTTTTTTTTTTTGAGAGACGAAGTTTTGCTCTTGTTGCCTAGGCTTGAGTGCAATGGTGCAATCTTGGTTTACTGCAACCTCCGCTTCCCAGGTTCAAGTGATTCTCCTCCCTCGGCCTCCCGAGTAGCTGGGATTACAGGCACCTGCCACCATGCCTGATTGAGTTTCTCTTACTTGGAGTTTGTTGAGCTTCTTGGATTTAAAGATTCATGTCTTTCATCAAATTTGGAAAGTTTTGCTTAATATTTCTTCACATTTTACTTCTTCCCCTTTATTTCTCTCTTATCTTTCTCCACCTTCCATAATGTGTAGTTGATCTGATGCATGGTGTACTACAGGTCCTTTAAGTTCGTTTGGTCTTCATTCTTTTTCCTTTAGTCCCTTCAGAGTTGATATTTTTCAAAAGTTCTATCTTCAAATTTGTGGATTCTTTCTTCTGCATGCTCACATCTTCTGTGAAAGAGAAGATGTAACCAGTGACCAAAGAACTAATGTTAGGAGTTTGGCTTTACAAAGAAAATAGCTCCATGTTATTCTATTTAGAATTGGTAGGTATTTTATTTAGAAAGTATTTTGAAAAGAAAATAAAAAAGGATATAATCTAGAAAGCAAAGTGCAGAAAACTTTACAAACAACACTTACATAAAAACATTTAAGAGGAATTAAAACAGTTCCTTCTCTGAGAATAAATGAAAATGTGAATAAATGGATAGACAATGAAAGGTGGAAAAGCTCATGTAATAGTGTTTTTTATCTTCTGCCATGGACCCTGGTGGACTGAACAAAGGAGGATGAACACAGGAATAAAGACAAAGATAAAAAGATCTGTTTTAAAAGAAGGGGTCGGGGGCTCCATGCTTCCAGTGAACAAGGGCCCTGAGCTTCTAGAGCCCTTTGTATTTATTGAGAGTAGGGGGTGATTGTTAGCCTGCTGCATGATTTAGTGCAGGCCTGCATGTCTGCTTTTTTTCTTTTTTTTTGAGACAGAGTCTCGCTCTGTCGCCCAGGCTAGAGTGCAGTGGCACTATCTTGGCTCACTGCAAGCTCCGCCTCCTGGGTTCACACCATTCTCCTGCCTCAGCCTCCCAAGTAGCTGGGACTACAGGTGCCCACCACCATACCTGGCTAATTTTTTTGTCTTTTTTAGTAGAGACGGGGTTTCACCGTGTTAGCCAGGATGGTCTCGATTTCCTGACCTCATGATCCACCCACTTCAGCCTCCCAAAGTGCTGGGATTACAGGTGTGAGCCACCGTGCCCGGCCACATGTCTGCTTTCTTTGGAAAGCAGGCTCCAGATGTTCCAGTAGATAACCTCAAGGAGCATGGTGCCATGGAGTGATTGCCCTCAGCATGCCTTCTGGTGGCAGGTGCAGATGTGTTTGCCCACATCCTGCATTCATGATAAACAGTTTGCTGCTTGATCATATAGCCTCCAGTGGAATGCTGAGTTGGTCACGACCCTCAGGCTTTCAGCTCCCAACATCTCCCCTTTTCTATTTTTGCATTAATTGAATGAATGTAAGGCCAGGTTGGGCAGCTCTCATTTTCTGATTGGCAGTCCATCCAAATTTACAGAGTATGAAAAGCAAACAAGGACAGAACAGCATTATTCCCAGAACAATATATAAGATGTTAATGTGGCACTTTAGATAGGTCCAAGGGTTGAGGCTCTCCAGACCTCACTGGAATTGGGTCCATGCTTCTAAAGAAGGCTGAAATTCTTGAGTTTGCTTATTTAGATCAAGAATTTTGCTTTGTGGGAGGCTGAGGCAGGAGAATGGCGTAAACCCGGGAGGCGGAGCTTGCAGTGAGCTGAGATCCGGCCACGGCACTCCAGCCTGGTGACAGAGCGAGACTTCATCTCAAAAAAAAAAAAAAAAAAAAAGAATTTTGCTTTGTAATTCACCAATATCAATGGTGATATTGGATGTGAAAGCTCCCTGCAAATGGGCTGTCACAAGGTCCCACGGATAGTCACTTTGGTTATATTCTAAGTTGGTTACATAAATATGAGTGTGATTAAAATGACAGCACAATTGCTGTTGCAATTGTAAGCTTCGTACTTGTTCACCTAACCATAGAACCATGGATTTCAACATTGCCACTTCGGTTTGTAACTCAGTGTTAATTTTACTCTGAAATTGCCATGTTTTGTTGGTGGTACGTGTCTAGTTCTCTACGTACTGAACTGTTTGAACAGAACTATGCAAAGCTACAGAGGACATTACTACAGAAGTTATTAGTGTGACCGAGGAAATAATAGCAAAAATTATCATGCCTAAGGCTTTACGGATACAATGAGTAAGCTGAGTTAGAAGAAGTTTCATGACGGGCGGATCACGAGGTCAGGAGATGAAGACCATCCTGGCTAACCTGGTGAAACCCTGTCTCTACTAAAAAATACAAAAAACTAGCTGGGTGAGGTGGCGGGCGCCTGTAGTCCCAGCTACTCGGGAGGCTGAGGCAGGAGAATGGCATGAACCTGGGGAGGCGGAGCTTGCAGTGAGCTGACATCTGGCCACTGCACTCCAGCCTGGGCAACAGAGCGAGACTCCGTCTCAAAAAAAAAAAAAAAAAAAAAGACATTTCATGAAGTGCAAAGCAGGAGTGGCAGCCCAAGGCTCAGATGGATTAACAGGAATCCATACCCCAGGGATGTGACCCAGAATTATCAAAGTAGAGATGTGTTAGCACTGTGCTATGATTAATACAGTGATAGAACTGACAAGATTTACATGTCAACTGGGTATTGTTTACCTGGAGCTGGTCCTTCTTAGCTGCCATAAAGACATAAGGATTAAAAACACAAACCATAAATTTAGTGGTGATATTCTTTACAAATGTAACATCAAAACTGCATTGAGTAGCAGTACTAGTATCAGAGAGTACCCCTACACAGATACTACCATTTGTAAATGGGACTGCTGCTTTCCATATGGTTTCTTGAATTGGACCTTTCCTACCTAGATGTTGCCACTGAAGAAGAGGTGGGCTAAAGCCTGTTCCATGCCAAGCAACCCGGGCAGCAGAATAGGATTGATCCCAGTGTGTTATAAAGAAGCATTGGCCGGGCATGGTGGCTCACGCCTGTAAACCCAGCACTTTGGGAGGCCGAGGCAGGTGGATCAAAAGGTCAGGAGATCGAGACCATCCTAGCTAACATGGTGAAACCCCGTCTCTACTAAAAATACAAAAAAATTAGCCAGGTGTGGTGGCAGGCGCCTGTAGTCCCAGCTTCTCGGGAGGCTGAGGCAGGAGAATGGTGTGAACCTGGGAGGCGGAGCTTGCAGTGAGCCGAGATAGTGTCACTGCACTCCAGCCTGAGCGTCAGAGCGAGACTCCATCTCAAAAAACAAAACAAAACAAAACAAAAAAAAAGAAGCAGCATTGAAAGCCTTCTATCAACGTCAATGAAGTTTGCGCCATGATGTCTGATTTTCATCTTTACCATCTAGTTGATCTTTAGGTCCCCAATCCACAATGTCTCCAGTTAATACAGTTTGTTTTCTTTTTTTTTTTTTGAGACGGAGTCTCGCTCTGTCGCCCAGGCTGGAGTGCAGTGGCCGGATCTCAGCTCACCGCAAGCTCCGCCTCCCGGGTTCACGCCATTCTCCTGCCTCAGCCTCCCGAGTAGCTGGGACTACAGGCGCCCGCCACCTCGCCCGGCTAGTTTTTTGTATTTTTTAGTAGAGACGGGGTTTCACTGGGTTAGCCAGGATGGTCTCGATCTCCTGACCTTGTGATCCGCCCGTCTCGGCCTCCCAAAGTGCAGGGATTACAGGCTTGAGCCACCGCGCCCGGCCAATACAGTTTGTTTTCTAACCAGTGGGCCAAGACACTGGGTCCATGGAGCGGGGGGTAGGAACTATTGAAGGGAATCCATTCCATATAGTCAACACAGTTGGGGTGATTGGGCCAGGAATGGTTGGTTAGCACACCAGTTACATTAATAGAACTAAGACCTAAAAAGCACATGACTTTTCCATGGTAACTCAACCGTGCTTGAGCTTGACTTGTAAGACAGCTACTATGGTTGAACAACATCTTTGTAGTGCTACACCAGGGGAGTCCTTCCAGTGGGACCATATAATTGATGACATTGTTCTGAGAGTCTGTTCTATGTCAGGGGGAGTTAGGGGTACTGGAGCCCACACTCCCTGATCATGATAGATTTCAGGAGGAGTGTCACTCCAAAGTACAGGCCGTACTACTGGGGGATTAGGAACATATGCCCAATATGTTTTTGCCTCTGCACAGGGAAAACATACCACACAGGACATTATGGCTAACATGGCCAAGAACATGGAATCAAGGGTTTTTGCCTGGCCCTGATGCTCCAGTAGTTTCTCAGCTTCCTGCATGGTTTTCTTGAGTTGCCCTCAGGTTATGGGGGTTGATGTCATCGTGACTCCAGTTAGCCTTCTCTCTGTCTTTGCACTCAGGCTCAGCTGGCTCATGGCCCACACTGGAAGGACCAGGCCCACGGTTGGCCACCATGGATCCCTCCAGTTTCCCATTCCATGGTCACAACGTACCTTGAGGGCACCCAAACGGTTTTGTCCACCTTCTGGAAAAACACAAGCATACCCTCATCCTCACATCAGTAAATCCACCAGACCTTTCCATTGTCCTTCCGGGGATTTCCATAACACTTTCAGAAGAACTTTCCTCTTTTCCTCTAACACTTGCCAATGTCTTTCTGCTGAAGTCTTACCACCCATACAAGGAGTCAAAAAATTTAAAGTAAATAGGGCTAAACGTAGTTTTGTTTGAGGTAGTAGCTGGTCTCCTATTTCCCCTTTCTGTTTTTTCAACATGTGTTGCAATGTTTGATGTGCCCACTCTATAATTCCTTGTCCTCAAGGGTTGTAAGAAATTCCTGTTTTGTGCATTATAGCCCAAAGCTGTAGGAAATTTTGAAAAGCATGACTAGCATAAGCAGGTTGATTGACTGAGACCAGTTCGGTCAGCGAGACCCTAACCCAGTGGTGCCAGAGGAACTAAAGGCACACACACAGAAATATAGAGGTGTGGAGTGGGAAATCAGGGGTCTCACAGCCTTCAGAGCTGAGAGCCTCGAACAGAGATTTACCCACGTATTTATTAACAGCAAGCCAGTGATAAGCATTGTTTCTATAGATTATAGATTACCTAAAAGTATTCCTTATGGGAAACAAAGGGATGGGCCGAAATAAAGGGATGGGTCTGGCTAATTATCTGCAGCAGGAGCATGTCCTTAAGGCACAGATCGCTCATGCTATTGTTTGTGGTTTAAGAATGCCTTTAAGCGGTTTTCTGCCCTGAGTGGGCCAGGTGTTCTTTGCCCTCATTCCAGTAAACCCACAACCTTCCAGTGTGGGTGTCTTGGCCATCACAAACATGTCACAGTGCTGCAGAGATTTTGTTTATGGCCAGTTTTGGGGCTAGTTTATGGGCAGATTTTGGGGGGCCTGTTCCCAACATCCATTGTCAGTTTTTAATTGTTTATGGGCCCCCATATGAGCAAATGACAGACAATGTCACTGTACCTGACCAGCTGTCTCACCTGTTTGGCATGTAGCATGCAACATATGAGAATAAGTGTCTATAGTCACATGAACATAGCTAAGCTTGCCAAAGGCTGCTATATGTGTAACATCCATTTGCCAGATTTCATTTGGAGCCAAGCCTCGTGGATTGCATCCTTCTATGGGTATAACACCAGTGACATGCTGATAAGTGGGACAGGCTTGCACAATAGCTCGAGACTGGCTGTGAGGCAGATGAAACATACGGGTAAGGGCAGAGGTGTTTTGATGCAGTAATGCATGAGAAGCTTGAGCTTGTTCAAATACAGAACCAATCAGTTTATCTGCTTTGTCATTGCCTAAAGATAATGGTCCAGGGAGTTGTGTGTGAGAACGGATATGAGAAATATGAAAAGGAGCAGCATGAGAGTTAATAGCTTGTTGAAGTCTTAGAAACAAGTTAAGCAGTTCTGGCTCTAGTGTATTTTTAATGGTAGCAGTTTCTATGTGACTGGCTACATTTACAACATAAGCTGAATCACAGACAATATTAATAGGAGTTGAAGCTGTAATCTCTAAAACTAGAATGACTCAATTAGTTTTGAGCATTAAGCTGACACCCCAGAGATCCTTATTGTTGGAGTTTGTTTAGGTCCATAAATAGCTGTGCGACCTTTGGAAAAGCCATCAGTAAAATAAGTTTGTCCATCTGGAATAGGTTTGTGAAGAGTGATCACAGGAAGAATGAAAGAATGGACTTTATAAAATTGCAAAATTTTGTCTGAGGGGTAATGATTATCTGTTGCACCTACAAAATCTGCGAGAGCAGTTTGCCATACGGTCGACATTGCCCATGATGAGGCCTGTTGCTGGGAGTCTAAAGGAACAATAATCTTATCAGGGTCACATCCTGTCAGCATTTTTGACCTATGCCTGCCCATAGTCACCATTTGTGTAATTAAGGAAAGATAGACTTGCAAAGTTTTCACTGTTTGATTAGATAAAAATAGCCATTCTGGCCGGGCGCGGTGGCTCAAGCCTGTAATCCCAGCACTTTGGGAGGCCGAGGCGGGTGGATCACGAGGTCAGGAGATCGAGACTATCCTGGCTAACATGGTGAAACCCCGTCTCTACTAAAAATACAAAAAACTAGCCGGGCGTGGTGGTGGGCGCCTGTAGTCTCAGCTACTTGGGAGGCTGAGGCGGGAGAATGGCGTGAACCCGGGAGGCGGAGCTTGCAGTGAGCCGAGATCACGCCACTGCACTCCAGCCTGGGAGCACAGCGAGACTCCGTCTCAAAAAAAAAAAAAAAAAATAGCCATTCTATCACTGTTACAGATTTCTCTAATCATTGGCCCAGGAGTCCTGTTGGAGAATGGGGGGTAGGAAAAATAAACAAAAGCAAAGGTTTTTGTGGCTGCAGCTGTGAGGCATGTCATTGTTGAAGCATTTGCTCAGTTATAACTCAGCTTCTGCCTCTTTTGTAAGCTGCTGCAGGGAATTTAAAGAAGAATCTCCTTGTGGGGTTTGATAAAGATGTGTAAGTTGATAAGTAGCAATACCTAGCATTGGTCACAACCAATTAATGTCCCATAACAATTGTTGAAAATCATTTAAAGTCTATAACCTGTCTTTATGGAGAACGACTTTCTGAGGTCAGAAAGTAACAATAGTAACAATGTAACAATAGTTCCGCCGGGCGCGGTGGCTCAAGCCTGTAATCCCAGCACTTTGGGAGGCCGAGACGGGCGGATCATGAGGTCAGGAGATCAAGACCATCCTGGCTAACATGGTGAAACCCCGTCTCTACTAAAAAATACAAAAAACTAGCCGGGCGACATGGCAGGCGCCTGTAGTCCCAGCTACTCCGGAGGCTGAGGCGGGAGAATGGTGTAAACCCCGGAGGCGGAGCTTGCAGTGAGCTGAGATCCGGTCACTGCACTCCAGCCTGGCCGGCAGAGCAAGACTTCGTCTCAAAAAAAAAAAAAAGGTCCTAAGTAATGGTATGGAGAAGTTGTTTGCACTTTCTCTGGCACAATTTTGAGCTTCCATTTAACAAGAGCTCGCTTTACTTCCCTGAATAATTGATGCAATATTTGATCTGTAGAAGCAGCCAAAAGAATATCATCCATGTAATGAATGATATATGCAGTGGGAAACATATTTCAAGGCTCTTTTAATGCTCTTCGCACAAAATGCTGACATAACGTGGGACTGTTAAGCATGTCTTGGGGTAAAACTTTCCATTGATAATGAGAGACAGATTCTTTTTTATTAATAGAAGGCACAGAGAAGGCGAATCAAGGCTTATCTTTCTCATGTAATGGTATAGTAAAGAAACAATCTTTAAGATCTATTAGTACAAGAGGCCAGTCCCTTGGAATGGCTGCGAGGGATGGCAGACCTTGCTGTAATGCACCCATTGGTTAATCTGTGCATTAATAGCTCTCAAATCATGTAGGAATCGCCATTTTCCTGACTTCTTTGGAATTACAAATACTGGTGAATTCCAGAAGCTGACTGACTCTTCAATATGTCATGCATTCAATTGCTCTTTTACTAGCTGATAGAATTGAGCTAGCTTCTCCTGCGATAGGGGCCATTGATCCACCCACACAGGTTTTTCAGTCAGCCACTCCAGCGGCAAAGCAGTGGGTAGAGGAGAAATATCAATAACCCCAATCATAAACCCTGATGTCCCAATCTTTTCCTGTCTTCCAGTTATTGATATCGGGTTAGGGTTTCCTTGTAGGAATTTTTCTAAACATTTTCCACTCTGATATCCCATGTCTTTCAAATTTTATTTTATTTATTTATTATTTATTTATTTATTTATTTATTTATTTTGAGATGAAGTCTCACTGTTGGAGTGCAGTGGCACGATCTCGGCTCACTACAAGCTCCACTTCCCAGGTTCATGCCATTCTCCTGCCTCAGCCTCCCAAGTAGCTGGGACTACAGGGACCCACCACCACTCCCAGCTAACTTTTTGAATTTCTTAGTGGAGACGGGGTTTCACCGTGTCAGCCAGGATGATCTCAATCTCCTGACCTTGTGATCCACCCGCCTTGGCCTCCCAAAGTGCTGGGATTACAGGCGTGAGCCACCATGCCCAGCTATCTTTCAACATTTTAAATCCTGGGTTATCAAAGTTTTCATTTGCAAGTCTCATATCCCAAGCTGTAAGTAAGTCTCAACCCCATAAATTCATAGCTATATTTGCAACATAAGGCTGGAAAGCACATGATTGTCCATCCGGACCAAGACAAGGTAAAATCTCAGCACTCTGTTGAATGCTTTGAGCAGCTCCTACCCCCACTAGGAATGTGGAGGTTCATCTGAGGGGCCAAGATGGAGGCCAAGCTTTACTGGATATTACTGACACATCAGCTCCTGTGTCTACAAGCTCATAAATTTTTTTTCCTTTAATTTGCACTACACAGTGGGTCTATTAGAGGCTACGGGTTGTGATAAATAGATTTCTCGTGTAGTTGTGCTCTCAAACCCCTTATTTACTCATTTCTCCTTTTGTGGAGAAGGGTGTAATTTGCAGGGGATAAGCAATAATATATTCCCCTGGGTCAAAAACCCAAAGATCTTGTGACATTAAAACTACTTGAATTTCTCCTTCATAATTGGAGTCAACTACTCTGGGGATTACTTTGATGTCTTGCAAGTTAAGGCAGTGCCTAAAATTAGTCCCATGTGTCCTGCTGGTAAAGGTCCCCAAATGCCAGTGGGAACTTTGGTAGGTTTGTCTCCTCCAACTAGTATAATTCTTTCTCTGGTGGGGAGATCTAATCCTGCGCTACGTGGTGTTCTTGGGGAGAGGGAATCAATATTCGTCCTGGGACCCACTCCCGAAGAGGGGTTGTGGTCTGAACTGGGAATGCCCTCGTTGTTTGAGGGGCTCAGGTCCAGTCCCCCTTCTCATTTCCCGACAGGTGGGGTGCCATTCTGATGAAATTCTGAGCGGCATTGATTAGCCCAATTATTTCCTTTGTTACAGCGAGGACAGAGTCCTGGCGTTTTTTCCACTGGCAGGGGCACCACATTGTAAAATCCGTTCTGTTCTGAGATCTGGTAGCATTCCTTTTTAAAACGTCCAGTTTTTCCACAATTATAACATTTTCCCACTTTGGGGTTTGAGCCTTGACTCCTTTTAGATTTGTCAACTACTAAACTAGCCATTGCTTGCACTAACATTGTAGGATGTTGAAATTCAGTCCCTACATCCTGACAAGCTTTAAGGTAATCCCCCAAGCTCTTTGTGGATCTCACAAGAGCCACTGCACATTTGCAATCTGCATTTTCGTTTTCATGGGCTAGAGTTATGGCAAGCATTTCTGTAGCAGAGGCATTGAGGAACCTGATGCCTCACTGCCTCTTGCAGCCACGTGATAAATTGTGCATAAGGTTCCCATGATCCCTGCATGGCAAGTAGAAAAGACTGCACTGGAACTCCCTCTTCAGGAATTGTGCTCCAAGCATGCTTGGCAGCTAAGGCGGACTGGTGGTAAGTAGACTCTGGGAGTGTTAATTGTTATACCAGATCTGAAAAGGGGTCACTGCCTGTCAGCATTTTCTCTGTAGTGTTTCCTTGACCAGAGGCGTGATTCTGCCTAGCCTGGTCTGTGCACATTTCTTGTCAATTTAAACTCCATGTGAGATATGCACTGGTGGATAAGCAAGTGCGAGCCAAATGTTTTATATCAAAGGGTGGGAGGCACATGGCTCCGAACATTGATTCTAACAGCCTTGCAGTAAACAGGCTTTGCACTCCATTATTAAGCACACTAGCTTTTAATTCCTTTACTAATTTAAACTCTACAGGAGTGCACTCATGTAAAAGATGTTGTGGATCATTCAGATCAGGCCTTACAGTAATAAGAAAAGTGCAAGGTCCTAAAGGTTCCCCAGCCATAGTAGCAGCATGCAAAATTTTTTTTTTTTTTTTTTTTTTGAGACGGAGTCTTGCTCTGTCGCCCAGGCTGGAGAGCAGTGGCGCAATCTCGGCTCACTGCAAGCTCCGCCTCCCGGGTTCATGCCATTCTCCTGCCTCAGCCTCCCGAGTAGCTGGGACTACAGGCGCCCGCCGCTGCGCCCGGCTAATTTTTTCTATTTTTAGTAGAGACGGAGTTTCACCATGGTCTCGATCTCCTGACCTTGTGATCCGCCCGCCTCGGCCTCCCCATGCAAAATTTTTTATACGTGGGTTTCTACTTCTGCTACTGGATGGGGTGGCAGAGGCCAATTCTCCTCGCCTATTTCCTGCTTAGCAAGCAGCCAATTCTCCTCCCCTTTCTCCTGCTCATTATTTTCAATAGGCGCTGTCAGAGGAACAAATGATGCTTTTAATTCTTGAGACTCAGAACCTGACTCTTGTTGTCAGACAGAATAAGAAGACAATGGCAGTAGGACTGTGTAAACCAAACCCCAAGTGAAAAAACAGAAGGGTCGGCCGGGCGCGGTGGCTCAAGCCTGTAATCCCAGCACTTTGGGAGGCCGAGACGGGCGGATCACGAGGTCAGGAGATCGAGACCATCCTGGCTAACACGGTGAAACCCCGTCTCTATTAAGAAATACAAAAAAAAACTAGCCGGGCGAGGTGGCGGGCGCCTGTAGTCCCAGCTACTCGGGAGGCTGAGGCCGGAGAATGGCATGAACCCGGGAGGCAGAGCTTGCAGTGAGCTGAGACCCGGCCACAGCACTCCAGCCTGGGCGACAGAGCGAGACTCCGTCTCAAAAAAAAAAAAAAAAAAAAAAAAAAAAAAAAAAAGAAAAAACAGAAGGGTCTACTTAGACCTTTTTGATGAGCCCATTTCAAACCCTCTTCTGCTTTGTCCCAATTTTCCACACTGAGAATGCCTGCCTGCAGAAACCATGGGTTATGTGTAATAAGCTCCTGCAGAAGCCTAGTTAATGTCTGTGAATTAACTTGAGCTCCAGACTGTTTAAACAGAACTTTAAGCAATTGCACATAATGTTTTTCTTCAACAGACAAATTCTGCCCCATGTTACCCTGATTCAGAAACTTCCCATTCCCAGTACTTCTTTAGAGCACTGACCTTATACTCCCTGCTGGCAGATTTTTTCCAGGGTCCTCGTTCATCTTGTTAGTTTCACTTCCTCTGCTCCAGCAGACCTTCTTCATTCATGTCCTTGAAGTCCCTGTTCGTGACACCACTTTGCCACAGACCCTGGTGGACTGAACAAAGGAGGACGAACACAGAAATAAAGACAGAAACAAAAATATTTGGGTTTTTTTATTTATTTATTTATTTATTTTTTTTTGGAGACGGAGTCTCGCTCTGTCGCCCAGGCTGGAGTGCAGTGGCCGGATCTCAGCTCACTGCAAGCTCCGCCTCCCGGGTTTACGCCATTCTCCTGCCTCAGCCTCCCGAGTAGCTGGGACTACAGGCGCCCGCCACCTCGCCCGGCTAGTTTTTTTTTTGCATTTTCTAGTAGAGACGGGGTTTCACTGTGTTAGTCAGGATGGTCTCGATCTCCTGACCTCGTGATCCGCCCGTCTCGGCCTCCCAAAGTGCTGGGATTATAGGCTTGAGCCACTGCGCCCGGCCAAAAATATTTGTTTTAAAAGAAGGGGTCAGGGGGCTGCTTGCTTCTAGTGAACAAGGGCCCTGAGCTTCTAGAGCCCTTTGTATCTATTGAGTAAAGGAAATAGGGAGGAGGGGGTGATTGTCGGTCAGCTGTTTGATTTAGTGCAGGCCTACATGACTGCTTTCTTTGAACAGTAGGCTCCAGATGTTCCAGTAGATAACCTCAAGGAGCACAGCACCAGGGAGTGATTGCCCTAGGCATAACTTCAGCTGGCAGGCACAGATGTGAGTTTGCCCACATGCTGCATTTATGATCAACAGTTTGCTGTTTGATCATATAGCCTCCAGTGGAATGCTGAGTTGGTCATGACCCTCAGGCTTTCAGCTCCCAAAAATCTTCACTATTGAGAATTCTTTCATGTAAGGAATTACTTCTTTCAGCACTCTTTGTCTTTGCCATTTGACATTTTGATGATAATGTGACTCACTGGGGGCGTCTCTGAGTTTCTCTTGGAGTTTGCTGAGCTTCTTGGATTTAAAGATTCATGCCTTTCATCAAATTTGGAAAGTTTTACCTATTATTTCTTCACATTTTAATTCTTCCCCTTTATTTCTCTCTTTCTCCACTGGCTTCTCACAAGACAGGGTTGTCCCACACAATGACACTTTTCTGCCTGGGGCTCACCTGTGCAGGTGACTTGAAGGATTCCTCTCTTCTCTGACCTCAACTTTTTGTGCTACGCCTTGTTAATCATAGTACATTTGCAGAGCTGATACCCTGCTCATGGGACAAGACACAGGATGTGGGAGTGATGAGTAGGAGACAACAACTTTGCACAAAAAGAATTCTAACACTTTGGATTTAAAGCATTCTGAATATAGACAAGTCCAATTTTAGAAACAGCAAAATAATAAGAACAGAAATTTTTCACAAGGACTCAAAAGCAAACATCCTCACTCACTACCCCATATAGAACTAATCCTTGAAAACCATGACAGAGAAAATGAAATCCGTGCAACGAACAGATTTTTATTTTCTTGTGAAGTCACTAGACTGCCTCACAAGGACAGGGACCATCCATTTTGTGTTCACTACTAACTTGCCATTATTATGGCAAATCTTGGAACACAAGACATGCTTAAGAGCAACTATTTGCTGCATTACAAATGAAGAAGTAATGAGGCCAACCTGCTCCATCAAGGTTAAGTTTCTAAAGTTCTCCAGCAACATGTCTCTGTACAGGTTTTCCCAAAGTCCAGTAATGCCCACTCCTCCAACGATAAGTCACTGCCATTTACTTGAAGGTTGAGGAGTTCCAAAGCATCACACATATATTCTGGCTCAGGCAATGAACATCTTCAAGAATGTACCAGGATGGATGTCGCAGGAGGATGATGGATGGGCTGGTAACATTAGGGAAGGAGACTCAAAACAGGAATTCAGACATGTTCTTGAGGCCTCTTATTATCTGCCCCATGACTCACTTCTCTCCTCAGACACTGAACCATCTTCTAGGCTTATGGCTTTAATGGCTTCACTAGCATATAGTTGGTTTTCCACATATAGTTGTTTTTCCACTATGTTGTAAAAACCTGGTGGCTCATGCCTGTAATCCCAGCACTTTGGGAGGCCAAGGTGGGTGGATCACTGAGGTTGGGAGTTTGAGACCAGCCTGACCAACATGGAGAAACCCCTTCTCTACTAAAAATAAAAAATTAGCCAGGCATGGTGGCACATGCCTGTAATTCCAGCTACTTTGGAGGCTGAGGCAGTAGAATCACTCAAACCTGGGAGGTGGAGGTTGTGGTGAGCCAAGATTGCGCCATTGCACTCCAGCCTAGGCAACAAGAGCGAGACTCTGTTCCAAAAAAAAAAGGAGTAGGGGAGAATGAATATTGAGAAGACAACTAGCTATTATTTGACCTGTGAGGTCAGAGAGAATTTTCTTATAAATAAGAATAAAGAAGCCAGGAGTGGCAGCTCACGCCTATAATCCCAGCACTTTGGGAGGACAAGGCAGGTGGATCACAAGGTCAAGAGATCAAGACCATCCTGGTCAACATGGTGAAACCCCGTCTCTACTAAAAATACAAAAATTAGCTGAGTGTGATGGTGCATGCCTGTAGTAGTAGCTGCAGTCCCAGCTATTTGGGAGGCTGAGTCAGGAGAATCGCTTGAACCCAGGAGGTGGAGGTTGCAGTGAGCAGAGATTGTGCCACTGCACTCCAGCCTGGCGACAGAGCAAGACTCCACCTCAAAAATGAATAAATAAAAGAATAAGGAAGCTGAGCGCGATGGTTCATGCCTGTAATCCCAGCACTTTGGGAGGCCGAGGTGGGTGGATCACCTGAGTTCAGGAGTTCCAGACCTGCCTGTCCAATATGGTGAAACCCCATCTCTACTAAAAATACAAGAAATTAGACAGGCATGGTGGCACGCCCCTGTAATCCCAGCTACTCAGGAAGCTGAGGCAGGAGAATCACTTGAACCCAGGAGGCAGAGGTTGCAGTGAGCTGAGATCGTGCCATTACACTCCAGCCTCGACAACAAAAGTAAAATTCTGTCTCAAAAAATATATAAATAAAAATAAAGGGCTGGGCACGGTGGCTCACGCCTATAATCCCAGCACTTTGGGAGGCCGAGGTGGGTGGATCACCTGAGGTCAGGAGTTCAAGACCAGCCTGACCAACATGGAGAAACCCCGTCTCTACTAAAAATACAAAATTAGCCAGGCGTGGTGGCACATGCCTATAATCCCAGCTACTACGGAGGCTGAGGCAGGAGAATTGCTTGAACCTGGGAGGCAGAGGTTGCGGTGAGCCGAGATCGTGCCATTGCACTCCAGCCTGGGCAACAAGAGTGAAACTCCATCTCAAAATAATAATAATAATAAAAAAATAAAAAAATAAAGGGCCAGGCACAGTGGCTCACGCCTGTAATTCCAGAACTTTGGGAGGCCTGGGCGGGC
Source organism: Papio anubis (assembly GCF_008728515.1). Classification (NCBI taxonomy): domain Eukaryota; kingdom Metazoa; phylum Chordata; class Mammalia; order Primates; family Cercopithecidae; genus Papio; species Papio anubis. The sequence goes on along the minus strand of NC_044995.1, from coordinate 42,294,559 downwards.
GGATCACGAGATCAGAAGATCAAGACCATCCTGACCAACATGGTGAAACGCCATCTCTACTAAAAGTATAAAAATTAGCCAGGCATGGTGGGGGGCACCTGTAGTCCCAGCTACTCGGGAGGCTGAGGCAGGAGAATCGCTTGAACCCGGGAGGCAGAGGCTGCAGTGAGCCGAGATCCCACCACTGCACTCCAGCCTGGACAACAGAGTGAGCCTCTGTCATAAAATAACATAAAATAACATAAAATAACATAAAATAACATAAAATAACATAAAATAACATAAAATAGGCCAGGTGCAGTTGCTCATGCCTGTAATCCCAGCACTTTAGGAGGCCAAAGCAGGAGGCTCTCTTGAGGCCAGTGGTTCTAGACCAGCCTGGGCAACATAGTGAGACCCCCATATCTTTTTTTTTTTTTTTTTTGAGATGGAGTCTCGCTCTGTGGCCCAGGCTGGAGTGCAGTGGTGCAATCTTGGCTCACTGCTAGCTCCGCCTTGTGGGTTCACACCATTCTCCTGCCTCAGCCTCCTGAGTAGCTGGGACTACAGGTGCCCGTCACTACGCCTGGCTAATTTTTTTGTATTTTTTTAGTACAGACAGGGTTTCACTGTGTTAGCCAGATGGTCTCGATCTCCTGACCTCGTGATCCGCCTGCCTCAGCTTCCCAAAGTGCTGGGATTACAGGTGTGAGCCACCGTGCCTGGCCCCCCATCTCTATTTTTTTAAATTTTTTTTTTAAAGAAGAAATGCAACCGTTAAGACTGCATCTATCCCATGAACACAAAGCTTTGTCCCGCCCACTGCGCCGCCTATACACGCCCGCTGGCAGCTCACCATGGATGATGATATTGAGGTGCTTGTAGTTGACAATGGCTCCAGCATGTGCAAGGCCAACTTTGCAAGTGACAGTGTCCCCTGGGCCGTCTTCCTCTCCATCGTGGAGCATCCGCACACCAGGGCATTATGGTGGGCATAGGTCAGAAGGACTTCTACGTGGGTGAACAGGCCCAGAGCAAAAGATGTATAAAGGCCCACATTTCCTTATGATGGGGTTTCAATCCACTCTAAGCTCTTCCATGCTGTGCAAGATCACCTTCTTTGATTTCATACTACAAGAAACCTCTTTATATTATTTTTTCTCACTTGATGTAAGTTCTTTCACCAGATGAGTTCGGATGCTTTAAGGGATAATAAAATGGTTTTTCACGTGCCTTAGATTCACTGAAATGGTCTACTGCGTGATCTCTCACGTTTAGCAGACCAAAGACTAAAAGGAGGCCAGGTGTGGTGGCTCACGCCTGTAATCCCAGCACTTCGCAAAGCCGAGGTGGGCGGATCACTTCAGACCAGGAGTTTGAGACCACACTGACCAACATGATGAAACCCCAGGTCTACTAAAAATACAAAAATTAGCCGAGCATGGTGGTACATGCCTGTGATCCTAGCTACTCCAGAGGCTGAGACAGGAGAATCGCTTGAACCCAGGAGGCAGAGGTTGCAGTGAGCCAAGATCATGCCATTGCACTCAAGCCTGGGCAACAGAGGCAGATTGTCTCTCAAACTCAAACACACACACACACACTACACAGACAGAAAACACTTCATTCCTTACATTCATAAGGCTTCTCTCCATTGTAACTCTGAACATGAATATTAAAGACTATGGAATACCTAAAGGTTTTCTCACATTCTTTGCTGCATTATTTTGCTAGAGTTGACAAAAAAAAAAATGAACCCCACACATTGGATGGCTTAAACAACAGAAATTTATTTGCTTATAATTTTAGAGGCTGGAAGTCCAGGATCGAAGTGTAGATAAGGATGATTTCCTCTATAATGAGCCTTAAAAGAAGCATTTCCTCCAGGAATCTCTCCTTGCCTTGCAGGTAACCGTTTCTGGTCACTTCACATAAAAATCTGTTCCTGCTACCCTGGTATCTCTTTCACTTATAAGGAAACCAGTCATATTGAATGAGGGCCCCATTCTAACTGCCTCATTTTAAAATCACCTCTTTAAAAAACCACATCTCCAAATACCACCACATCTCCAAATACCACCACATCTCCAAATACCATTCCTTGAGGTCCTAGGGATGAAAGCCTTAATATGTTAATGGGTGGATGGGACATGGGACATAATCTACAACAGTGGTACCCTAACTTTTTGGCACCAGGGACCAGTTTCGTGGAAGACATTTTTCCCACGGACTAGAGTTGGGGATTAACCTGTTCCAGTTCAGTTCATCAGGCATTAGATTCTCATAAGGAGTGTGCAACCTAGATCCCCTGCATGTGCAGTTCACAATAGAGTTCATGCTCCTATGAGAATCTAATGTCACTGCTGATCTGACAGAAAGTGGAGCTCAGGCAGTAATATTTGCTCATCCTACATTCACCTCCTGCTGTGCGGCCTGGATCCTAACAGGCCACAGACCAGTACCAGTCCATGGCCCAGGGGTTTGGGGACCCCCGATCTAGGCCATTCCACTTATTATATTCATCAAGTTCTTCTCCAGCATACATTGGTGTATGATTAAAGCTTGTGGAACATAAAAAGGTTTTGCCACACTTCTTGAATTCATAGTTTCTCTCCAGTTTGTGTTCTAAAATGTTTATCAAGGACTGAGTAGCAGGCAAGGGCTTTCCCACATTCCTTACATCAATATGGCTTCTCTCCACTGAGAATCCTGACATATACCTTAAAGCTTGAGGAATAGGTGAGGATTTTCCACATTCCTTATAAACATAGGTTTTCTCCTAGTGGGAGTTTTGTGGTATCTGTCCTAAGGAGTCAATGAAGCCTTTCCCATATTTTCCATATACACAGGGTTTCCTGCCACTGTGAATTCTTACAAGTTCATTGTGACCTGAGATAATAAAGAAGTGGTTCCAGATTCCCAACTCTCATAGCATTTTTCTACAATGTGACTTTGTTCACATCTTTCAGGTAAATGGGAACAACAGAGGGCTTTCCCACAATTCTAACATTGATAAGGTTTCTCTCCAGTGTGAGTTCTTTAATGATATGGAAAGGGACTTTAAGAATTAAAGAATTGGCTGGCTGTGGTGACTCATGCCTGTAATCTCAGCACTTTGGGAGGTCAAACCGGGTGGATCACTGGAGGTCAGGGGTTCGAGACCAGCCTGACTAACATGGAGAATCCCTGCCTCCTCTAAAAATACAAAATTAGCCAGGCGTGGTAGTGCATGACTGCAATCCCAGCTACTTGGAAGGCTGAGGCAGAAGAATCACTTGAATCTGGGAGGGGGGGCGGAGGTTGTGGTGAGTTGAGATTGAGCCACTGCACTCCAGCCTGGGCAACAAGAGCAAATCTCCATCTCAAAAAAAAAAAAAAAATTCAAGAATTTATCATACTACTTACATTCACAGGATTTCTTTACAGTGAGTTCACATACTTGAAATGAATTTAAATAACTGTAGGTTTTTCAACATTGCTTTACATTTTTAGGGTTTTTCTCCAGTGAGTTTGTTCTTCTCCAGCATACATTGGTGTATGATTAAAGCTTGTGGAACATAAAAAGGTTTTGCCACACTTCTTGATATTAAAAAGGATATTAAAAAGGAAAGATTATATAAATCCTCTCCAACATTTCTTATGCTGAAAGGACATCTTTCCGGAGTAAATTCTCACACATTCAATAAGGTTTGAGTAACTAACTAGTGATGGCTTCTCCAGAGTAAATTCTCGCACATTCAATAAGGTTTGAGTAACTAACTAGTGACGGCTTCTCAATATTCCTCACTTTCATGGGGCTCTGTTCACTATGAGTTCATGTTCAAGAAGGGCTGAGCATCGATTATGTATTTTTTTTTTTTTTGAGAGAGAGTCTTACACTGTCGCCCAGGCTGGAGTACAGTAACGAGGTCTCAGCTCACTGCAAGCTCCACCTCCCGGATTCACGCCATTCTCCTGCCTCAGCCTCCTGAGTAGCTGGGACTACAGGTGCCCACCACCATGCCCAGCTAATTTTTTTTGTATTTTTAGTAGAGACGGTGTTTCACCGTGTTGGCCAGGATGGTCTCGATCTCCTGACCTCGTGATCCACCTGCCTCAGCCTCCCAAAGTGCTGGGATTACAGGTATGAGCCACCATGCCTGGCCTTTTTTTTTTTTTTTTTTTTTTTTTTTTTTGAGTGTCTCACTGTTGCCCAGGCTGGAGTGCAGTGTCACAATCTCGGCTCACTGCAACCTCTACCTCCTGGATTCCAGCGATTCAGTCTGGTCACGAACTCCCAACCTCAGGTGATCCACCTGCCTTGGCCTCCCAAAATGCATAAGCCACCGCACCCAGAATTTTAGTCAGAGCTTCAGTGACCTGCAGGAAGGGAAATATCCAACTCCAGCCAACTCTATACATCCTGACCCAACTAAAGGGTGGGAAAAATTATGAAGTTCACAGTGCAGAGGCACAGACTCACTAAAAGAGTGACATCTAATCCCTGGACAATAGAACACTGCCCCTCTCCCCACAGCTTACCACCATTACTAGAGGCCTGCTTACAGCAGTTCCTCTTATCCAGTATGCCATGTCCAGCTAAGGAAAAATTACAAGCATACTAAAAGGCAAAAGTTAGTTTAAAGAGAAAGAGTAAGAACCAGAACCAGACAGAGCAGGATTGCTGAAATTATCAGACTGGGAATTTAAAACAATTATGATTGATATGCCCTGGGTTCTACTGGATAAAGCAAACAGCATCCAAGAACAGACAGACAGTGTAAATACAAAGAACGGAAATTCTAAGAACCACAAAGAATTGCTAGAGATTGAAGACAGCAACAGAAATGAAGAATGTCTTTGGTAGGCTTATTATTGGCCAGAAAACAACTAAAGAGCTTGAGAATGTATCAGTAGAAACACCCACAACTGAAAAGCAAAGAGAAGAATAAAAAAAACAAGATATAAGAACTGTGGAATACCTAGAAAAGTTGTATCCTACATATAAAGGAAATATCAGATGGAAAGAACAAAAAGGGAAAGAAACATTTGAAACAATAATGACAGAATTTCTCAAAATTAACTGACGCCAAAACACAAATCCAGGAGGCTAAGCAAACACCAAGCAGGACAAGCACCAAAAACCTATACCTAGGCATATCATTTAAAAGTAACAGAATATCAAAGATAACAAAAATTCTCATAGAAGCCTGAGGGGGGAAAATGCTTTAAGTTTTGAGGATCAAGTATAAGAATTACATCCAACTTTGAGCATAGAAGTGAAGTAAAATAAAAATGTTTATTTTTCTAATTCTTAATTGATCTAACAGGTAACTTCTGAAAAACAGCTACAATGTATTAGATTACATATGCTAATTTTGTGTGTGTGTATATGCATATAAGTGAAATACAGTAATGAAGGAAGATCTGAGGGAGGATTTAGGATTATTTTGATAGTATAAGGTACTAACACTACTCAAGAAACAGTACAGTATTATGAGAATTCAGGTAAATATTATGGCATGTGAAATATTTAAAGGATATACCACATTCCTTACCTTCCCAGGGTTTTGAGGTAATTTTAGATGTGTAAAAAAAAATTTCTGTGGAATTAATGTAAGGCTTCCTACATGCATTACAGGTAGAAGGCTTCTCTCCAGTTTGACTTCTTACACCTTCTAGAAGGTAGAAAACATTAACGTAAGCTTTTCCACAATCCTAATGGGGTTTCGGTCCACTCCAAGTTCCAATATGGTGTACTGGGTCACATTCCTTACTTTCACAGTAAAAGAAACTTTCTTTCCTTTTTTCCCCTCTATTTTCATACGGTCTATATCCAGACAACTTGCATGTGAATATTAAAATACAGTGAACATTCACAGGCTTTTTCATGTGCCTTACATTCATACAATTTCTCTCCTACGTAATTCCTCCTATATGTAGAAAGGACTGAAGACTCAATGAAGGCTTTCCCATGTCTTACATTCATGTAGTTTCTCTCCAGCATGGCTTTGCATGTGAATATTAAGGCTTTTGGATAATCTATAAACGTTTTTGCTTATTGCTTACTGTATTCACTTGCTAGAGCCGCCACAACAAAACATCACAGACTGGGTGGCTCGCACAAGAGAAGTTTATTTGCTCAAAGTTCTGGAAGCCCAAGATGAAGGTGCCAGCAGGGTTGGTGGTCTTGATAGAAGGATCTGTCCTGGCCCTCTGGCTTGCAGATGGCTATCATCTGATGACTTCACATCATCCCAGTTGTGTCTTTCTCTTCTTATAGGGACACCAGTCATATTGGATGTACCCTAACAGACTCAATTTAATCGAATAATTTTTTTTTTTTAGATGGAGTCTCGTCGCCCAGGCTGGAGTGCAGTGGCACGATCTCTGCTCACTGCAACCTCTGCTTCCCGGGTTCAAGCGATTCTCTTGCCTCAGCCTCCCAAGTAACTGGGATTACAGGCACCCACCACCATGCCTGGCTCAATTTTTTGTATTTTTAGTAGAGCCAGGGTTTCGCCAGGTTGGCCTCAAACTTCTGACCTCAAGTGATCTGCCCACCTCAGCCTCCCAAAGTGCTGGCATTACAATAATTAACTAATTTTCGTAGACTTTCTTCTCTCCAGAGTGAGTTCATTCATGTCTATGAAGTGAACTGGAACTAATGAGAGCTTTCCCACATGTATTACATGGACAGAGTTTCTCACTAGTGAATTTGTTCATGTCTTCGAAGTGAACGGGGATGACTGTAAGCTTTCCCGCACTGCTGACATTTATAGGGTTTCTCTTCTGTGTGAGTTTTTTCATGAATTCTAAAGGAACTGGAACACGTGAAGGCTTTCCCACACTCCTTACATTCATAGGGCTTCTCTCCAGTGTGAGTCCTTCCATGTATTTGAAATGAACTGGAATGGCTGAAGGCCTTTCCACACTGTTTACACTCATAGGGTTTTTCTCCAGTGTGGATTCTCATGTGAATTTTAAGGTGGGTGGAATAGTTAAAAGCCTTCCCACATTCCTTACAGGTGTATGGTTTCTGGGCACTGTGCGTTCGCATGTGATTATTAAGACATGAGGGATATCCAAATACCTTCCCGCATATCTTACACTCACAGGCCTTCTCTTCAGTGTGAGTTCTCAAATGTCCACTAAGATTTGAGGAAACTGCAAAGGCTTTCCCACATTCAACACATACAAAAGGTTTCTCTCCAGTGTGAGTTCTTATATGTTGAATAAGGCGTGAGGATGTAAGGAAAGATTTCCCACATTCCTTACATTCGTAGGGCTTGTCTCCACTGTGAGATCGTACATGCATACTAAGGCCCGAGTACTGAGTGAAGGCTTTCCCACATTCCTTACATACATAGGGTTTCTCTCCAGTGTGAGTTCTTCCATGTATCTGAAATGAATTGGAGTAATTGAAGGCTTTCCCACATTCCTTACATTCATATGGTTTCTCCCCAGTGTGGGTTCGCATGTGAATACTGAGGTAGGCTGGGTATCTATAGCCTTTTCCACATTCCTTACATTTGTAGGGCTTTTTTGCATTGAGGGTTTCTATAAGCACAGAAAGGCTTGTGGAGTCAATAAAACCTGGCCCATAATCCCTCCATTCATAGAGTTTTTCTCCATTGTGAGTTCTCACATGTGCCTGAAGGAATGACTCGTTAATGAAGGATTTTCCACAGTGACTACATCCAAATGACTTTTCTTGTGTGCTAGTTCTCTGGTACACAATATTTGGTGTCAGGCTGAAGATTTTTTCACTCTGATTAAACTTCTCACCAGTAGAGGTTTTCTCATGCAGAGTAAGGAAATCTTTTCCATACTGATTACAGTCATGAGTGCTCCCTGTACTTTGAGTTCTCATGTGCGTCATAAGGCATGAGTGTTCACTGAAGACTTCTCCACATTGCTCACAGTCACAGAGTTCGCCTCCATTGTGTTTTCCTTCCTGTAGAAGGGATGATGATGATTTAAGGATTTTTCTCAAACATATTAACAGACGTACCCATCTGAACCTACAAACATTATAATGGTGATTATAATTGATGCCATTTTTATTACTCGCATTCAGGTCCTGCCCTGAAGATTTTTTTTTTTTTTTTTTTTTTTTTTTGAGACGGAGTCTCGCTGTGCTCCCAGGCTGGAGTGCAGTGGCGTGATCTCGGCTCACTGCAAGCTCCGCCTCCCGGGTTCACGCCATTCTCCTGCCTCAGCCTCCCGAGTAGCTGGGACTACAGGCGCCCGCCACCTCGCCCGGCTAGTTTTTTTGTATTTTTTAAGTAGAGACGGGGTTTCACCATGTTAGCCAGGATGGTCTCGATCTCCTGACCTCGTGATCCGCCCATCTCGGCCTCCCAAAGTGCTGGGATTACAGGTTTGAGCCACCACGCCCGGCCGCCCTGAAATTTAAGTGGTACAACTTAACTCTTATTCTAGAATGTTGTGCCATCTACTTTAATCTTGGCTAGGTGTGGTGGCTCACGCCTGTAATCCCAGCACTTTGGGAGCCCAAGTTGGGGCAGATCACCTGAGGTCAGGAGTTCAGGACCAGTTTGGCCAACATGGTGAAACCCTGTCTCTGCTAAAAATACAAAAATTAGCTGGGCTTGGTGGCACATGCCTGTAATCCCAGCTACTTGGGAGGCTGAGCACAAGAATCGCTTGAACCTGGGAGATGGAGGTTGCAGTGAGCGAAGATTGTGCCACTGCACTCCAGCCTGGGCAACAAAGTGAGATGCCATCTCAACATAATAATAATAAAAAAAAATATTTCTGTAGAATTCCAAGAAATTGTTTTTGAAATTCAGGGTCTAGATGGGTGCAGTAGCTCACATTTGTAATCTCAGCATTTTGGGAGGCAAAGGTGGGTGGATCGTTTGAACCCAGGAGTTAGAGACCAGCTTGGGCAACACGGCGAAACTCCATCTCTACAAAAAATATCCAAAAATTAGCTGGGTTGGGCGCGGTGGCTCACACCTGTAATCCCAGCACTTTGGGAGGCCGAGGCGGGCGGGTCACAAGGTCAGGAGATGGAGACCATCCTGGCTAACACGGCGAAACCCCATCTCTACTAAAAATACAAAAAAATTAGCCAGGCCTGGTGGCAGGCGCCTGTAGTCCCAGCTACTCGGGAGGCTGAGGCAGGAGAATGGCATGAACTCAGGAGGCGAGTTTGCAGTGAGCCAAGATCATGCCACTGCACTCCAGCCTGGGTGACAGAGCAAGACTCCGTCTCAAAAAAAAAAAAAGTTAGCTGGGCATGGTGGTGGTGCATTCCTCTAGTCCCAACCACGTAGGAGGAGGCTGAGGTGGGAGGATCACTTGAGCCAAGAGGTCAAGGCTTCAGCGAGCCATGTTTGTGCCACTGCACTCCAGCCTGGGTGACACAGCAAGACCTTGTCTCGACAAAAAAAACAAAAACAACTCATAGCCTAAGCCAGATGTGGTGGCTCATGCCTGTAATTCCAGTGCTTCTGTAAACTGAGGCAGAGGATCACTTGAGCACCGGAGTTCGAGACTAGCCTGGGCAACACAGCAAGACCCTGTCTCCACAAAAATTTTAAAGAATTAGCTGGGTGCGGTGGTGCATGCCTGTAGTCCCAGCTACTAAGGGAGGCTGAGGTAGGAGGATCGCTTGAGCCCAGGAGTTCAAGACTATACTGAGCCATGATTGCACCACTGCACTCCAGCCTGGGTGACAGAGCAACACTTCGTTTCAAAAAAACACCAAAACAAAACTCAATGCCTAGTTACATATGTGGGAATGGGTAAAAGCTCTGAAGAAACAAGTTTCACAATACATTTGGAGCATCCCCAGATTCTTCGCTTCCTCTTGTGTGTATGCAACTTCTCTCAAATATCTCTTATTTTTGCTGACTTCCCATAATAGAATCCCTGATTTTCTCTGAGGGTGGAAGATAAAAAATATCCCTTGCAAATCTTACCAATTGCAACCCGATGGATGTCTGACCCGTCAAAGAGTCCTGCTGAAGTGCAGACCATTGGGTTTCAAGTTGCATTTCCCATCCTGAAATAAAACAGACAAACAAAGAAAAGGACTCAGTTTAGGCGCTGGTGGCTCATGCCTGTAATCCCAGCACTTTGGGAGGCTAAGGCAGGTGGATCACTTGAGGTCAGGAGTTTGAGACCAGCCTGGCCAACATGGCAAAACCCTATCTCTGCTAAAAATACAGAAGTTAGCTGGGCGTGGTGGTGAGCACCTGTAATCCCAGCTACTTGTGGGGCTGAGGCTGAAGAATCTCTTGAATCTGAGAGGCAGAGGTTGCAAGGAGCTGAGATCACACCACTGTACTCCAGCCTTGGCAACGAGTGAACCACAACAAGTACAAATGAAAGGATTTGCAGAAAGAAATGGAAAGAGTTGAAAACAATATGACTCGTTTCTATTTGTTTCAAATTAAACATGGCAAGAAAAAGCAGAAAGACATTTGGGGATCTGGGCTACATTAAAAATTTGGTTTTGATGTAAACGATCCAAAGGGGGTAAAACTGGCCAAGACAAGGACATGGGGTAAAACTTTTCAGTCGTTTATTACAAATTGATGCTATGAAAATTAAAACTGATAGTGAATAGAGAGTATCAGGAAATGAAAGCAGGAAATTTCTGAAAAAAGAGCGTATATCTAAACAAAGAAATGTTCTAAGACCCCAGGTGGATGCCTGAATCATGGCTAGTTCTGAACCCTGTACATACTGTGATTCTTCGATCTGGTAACTGAGATGACCACTACGTGACTGACAGGTGGTGTACACAGCACAGATATATTGGACAAATGGATGATTCACATCCCAGGCAGGATGACATAAGATTTCATCATGCTACTGAGAACGATGAGAAATTTAAAACTTATGAATTGTTTTATTTCTAGAATTTTTTTTTTTTTTTTTTTTGCAGAGTGGGGGTCAGTGGCGGGGGTCTTACTCTGTCACCCAGGCTGGAGTACAGTGGTGCAATCACATCTCACCACAGCCTTGACCTCCCAGTCTCAATCAATCCTCACAGCTCAGTCTCCTGAGTTGCTGGGACAGCGGGTGCATCCCACCACCTTTGGCTAATTTTTGTATTTTTTGTGGAAACAAGGGTCTCGGTATGTTGCCCAGGCTGGTCTTGAACTCCTGTGCTCAATGATTTCACCCACCTAGGCCTCCCAATGTGTGGGGATTATAGACGTGGGGCACCATGCCTAGCCAAGTTCTCCATTTAATATTTTTGGAGCATGGTTGAATGCAGATAACTGAAACCGTGAAAAGTGAAATCACAGACAAGGGGGGACTGTTCTGTAAGTAAAAGCGTGTGGGATGTTAAATATTTCCTAACTTTATCTAAACCTGCATGGAGAAAGTACATGTTAAAAAGTTTCCTAATTATGCTTCCAAATGGACTGAACTTCTCATCAACCAGAGTTGTTCTTCATGAACACTCACCTTGGAGAACTCCTCCCCGAACTGTCCTTGACTCTTCTTGTTCCAACCAAGAGATCAGACTGGGTTTGATGATCTGACCTCCTGAGCACAGAGAAATACATTAATGGAAGAGGCTCATACAAGAGATTACAAACCTTTCTATGATTCAGGAACTACAGACCTAATGACAGTGGTGAAGCTATTTCAAAAGGGCTAAAAATGCAAATAACAACTCTGACTGTGCCCCAAACAGTCTGGTTACTTCTGTCCCCTAAAACCGAAATCCAGGCTTATGTACACATTTAAAAAGCACTAAGACTTTTGATCAAACACAAAATAATGGCCAGGTGTGGTGGCTCATGCCTGTAATTCCAGCACTTTGGGAGACTGAGGCAGGAGGATCACTTGAGGTCAGGAGTTTGAGACCAGCCTGGCCAACATGATGAAACCCCATCTCTTCTAAAAAAAAAAAAAAAAAAAATTAGCCAGGTGTGGTGACGCACGCTGGTAATCCCAGCTATTCCCAGCTGTTCGGGAGGCTGAGGCACAAAAATTGCTTAAACCCAGAAGGCAGAGGTTGCAGTGAGCCGAGATCATGTCAATGCACTCCAGCCTGCATGACAGAGTGAAACTGTCTCAAAACAACAAGAACGACAACAACAAATACGAAATAAGGAAGTATAACAGAGATCTTCGTTCTTCTGGGGAAACAACTACCCCAGTGTTTTCGAAAACATTATTATGCATCAGAGTCATCCAGAGAACTTTTCTTTTTTTTTTTTTTTGAGACAGAGTCTCGCTCTGTTGCCCAGGCTGGAGTGCAGTGGCCGGATCTCGGCTCACTGCAAGCTCCGCCTCCCGGGTTTACGCCATTCTCCTGCCTCAGCCTCCCGAGTAGCTGGGACTACAGGCACCTGCCACCTCGATTGGCTAGTTTTTTTGTATTTTTTAGTAGAGACGGGGTTTCACTGTGTTAGCCAGGATGGTCTCGATCTCCTGACCTCGTGATCCGCCCGTCTCGGCCTCCCAAAGTGCTGGGATTAAGAGAACTTTTCACATACAGATAATTGGACTCCAACTCCAGGTTTCTGGGTGCAGAAGGAAAATGTACATTTCTAACAGGCAGATGGTGTTGCTATTAATCTTGGACCACATTTTGAGAACGGTCACAGTAGATTAAAATCTATTTAGGACAGGGACTATGTCTCTATTATTTCTCTTTGTATTCGGAGTTGACATTGCCAATGCTGCAAAACAGTAAGTACATATCAGTTCCATAGGAGGCTGCAAGGGATGAGGCCAGTCTTACCCACTGTGGCCAGGTTCTTGTAGTTCTCCAGCATCACGTCACTGTAGAGGCTTCTCTGAGTTGGGTCCAGTAAAGTCCACTCCTCCTGGGTAAAGTCCACAGCCACATCGTCGAAGGTCACTGAATCCTAAAGCATCACATAACGCTGGTTGGAGCCAAGTAACAAGTCCATCAGCGTTCACTGGAGAATGAGGAAGGGGGACCCAATGCCTATGCAGGATTCCAAGGGCTGCAATGACCAGCCCCAGGGTTTAGGGTCCTAGAAACTCCTCACTCCCTAAACATACTCACTGTCATCTCCTCCACTCATAGCTCATTAATGGCACTCCTTGAATATGAATTTATCTCAGCACAGCCAGACTAGGAAGATCTCATCTTTTTTTTTTTTTTTCCTGAAATGGAGTCTCACTCTGTCACCCAGGCTAGAGTACAGTGGTGCGATCTCAGCTCACTGCAACCTCCACCTCCCGGGTTCAACTAATTCTCCTGCCTCAGCCTCCCAAGTAGCTGAAATTACAGGCACGTGCCACCATTTCCAGCTAATTTTTTGTATTTTTAGTAGACATGGGGTTCCACCATACTGGCTAGGCTGGTCTCGAACTCCTGACCTCATGATCTGCCCCCTTTGGCCTCCCAAAGTGCTGGGATTACAGGCATGAGCCACCGTGCCTGGCCGAGATCTCATCTTATTTCCATCTATTTGAGCACATTGCTCAGCACGTTCCAGACATCTGATCAATGCTGATAAACAACTTGAGGAAAGGCCACTTTATTTTTTTTTATTTTTTTGAGACAGAGTTTCGCTCTGTTGTCCAGGCTAGAGTGCAGTGCTGCAATTACAGGTCACTGCAGCCTCAACTTCCACGGCTCAAGTGATCCTCCCACTTCAGCCACCCAAGTAGCTGGGAGTCCCGTCATGCACCACTTTGCCCAGCTAATTTTTAAATTTTTTGTAGAGACAGTGTCTCACTATGTTGCTCAGGCTGGTCTTGAACTCCCGTACTCAAGCAATCTGCCCGCCTCAGACTCCTAAAGTACTGGGATTATGGGTGTAAGCCACCATGCCCGGCCTGGGATGATTTCCAAGTTAACACCTTCCTATATGGGAGGCCCCATTCTTTGGGTAAATTCAAATGGGGATTCAGTCCTTGAATGACTCTTTATTTGCTTTAAGAAGCGTGGAGACGCCGGGCGTGGTGGCTCACTCCTGTAATCCAGCAGAAGAGGCTGAGGCAGAAGCGGGGATCCACGGAGTCAAAGAGATCAGAGAGACCGCCGTTGAAACCCGTCCTGCTACTGATTAGCAGTGGTGGTGGCCTGTGATCCCAGCTACTGGGAGGAAGCAGGCAGGAGAATGGTGAACTGGGAGGGCGGAGCTTGTGATGGGGAATCGCCACCACCTCCAGCATAGGAGGCCACAGCCGAGACTCCGTCTCAAAAAAAAAAGAAAAAAAGAAACCCGTCTCTGCTAAAATGCAAAAAAGTGCTGGCTGGTGCGTGGTGAGCCTGTAGTGCCGGAGGCTGGTGGGAGAATGAAGCGTGAACCTGGGAGGCAGAGCTTGCAGTGAGCGAGGTCGTCTCCCCACTCCAGCCTGGAGCAAGGAAGACTCGTGTAAAAAACAAGCCTGGAGACAAGTCTGTCTAGAGGGAAATGTGTCTACCTGGTGGATGCAAGTATGTCACTACGTATAAGGATACAGCTGCTTTTTACCTGATAACAACCTGTTAGGCAGTCAGACGCTATCCTTCCTGCTGGTGTCTTTTCTTCATGAAGGCAAACTGGGTCCCCAGAAAGATAATGTCCTGTAAGAAAACGAAAGGCATGAGAACCCCGAGCTGACCATAATCCCCACATCCACCTACCTAGAGGTCATTACCTCCTAGTATGAAATTCCCATATATTCCTGCAAAATCAGGAAAACACACATGAGGCCAGTTGCAGTGGCTCACATCTGTAATCCTAGTGCTCTGGGAGGTTGAGGTGGGAGGACTGCTTGAGGCGAGGAGTTTGAGATCAGCCTGGGCAACACAGTGAGACTCTGTATCTACAAAAACATTTTACAACGAGCCCGGCGTGGTAATGCACACCTGCAGTCTCACCTCCCTGGGGAGGCTGAGGCAGGAAGATTGCTAAGCCTAGGAGTTCAAGACCACCCTGGGCAACATAGTGAACATAGACCCCCTCATCTCTACAAAAATAATTTTTTAATCAGTCAGGCACGGTGGCATGTGCCTGTAGTCCCAGGTACTTGGGAGGTGGAGGTGGGAGGATTGCTTGAGCCCAGGAGTTTGAGGCTGTGGTGAACTATGAACACACCACTGCACTCCAGCCTGGGCAAAAGAGTGAGACTTTGTATCAGAAAAAAGAAAGAAAGAAAGGCGGCCGGGCGCGGTGGCTCAAGCCTGTAATCCCAGCACTTTTGGAGGCCGAGACGGGCGGATCACGAGGTCAGGAGATCGAGACTATCCTGGCTAACACGGTGAAACCCCGTCTCTACTAAAAAAATACAAAAAACTAGCCGGGCGAGGTGGCGGGCACCTGTAGTCCCAGCTACTCGGGAGGCTGAGGCAGGAGAATGGCGGGAACCCGGGAGGCGGAGCTTGTAGTGAGCTGAGACCCGGCCACAGCACTCCAGCCTGGGCGACAGAGCGAGACTCCGTCTCAAAAAAAAAAAAAAAAAAAAAAAGAAAGAAAGAAAGAAAACACAAACATACAACCTACTGCCATACAATGCCAGAGCAGTCCTAAAGGTGACGATGAGCCGTGCTGCCCATCAGGAAAAGTACAATGGTGTCATCTCACCCATAAGAAAACATACACCCAGAGCATGTGACTCTAGCATGCTGATTAAAATTCATGCAGGAGATTATGCAGTACTCTTTCCAAAACTCATAGCCAGGCAAGGGCTAACTCACAAAAGAGCACGTTCCGGCCCCGCTCAGCACCTCCCAAATGAATTAGCAACATGACCAGCAGCCCAAACCACTAGACCCTATATTGTGCAGAGAGAACCTAGGGCAGGATATCCAAAAAAGAGCAACAGGGCTTACCATGGGACAAATCAACAGCTGCCATCCTGTGAGATGAGAATGTGCCAGAACCCTCCTTTCATTGATGCCAACATCACTTCAGGACACCTCATTAATCTAAATGGACAGTGGCAATCTCCATTCCTCTTTAAACTGGGTTACTGGGATTCCTGCTGGTATTAATCAATAATCAACAAGCAATACTTCATCATCAGTCATCAAAACATATACATTGGCTGGGGCAGTAGCTCATGCCTGTAATCCCAGCATTTTGGGAGGCTAGGGTGGGAGGATTGCTTCAGCCCAGAAGTTTGAGACCAGCCTCGACAACATAGCAAGACCCTATCTCTAAAGAAATAAAAATAAAAATAAGTAAAAAAAAAAAAAAAAAAAAAATTGAAGCGGTAAACCAGAACCTGAATGCAAGTACAAGTTTTGCAAACACACATTAAAAAAAAAAAAAAAACCTCACAATACACTTTTAAGTATTGGGTAGCCTCAACAGGGCCTTGATTGGAAACACTCAAATCAAACAAACCTGCACTCCCAGGTCACACTGTCAGAGAGGCAAGGCCAAACCGCTCTGTGCCTAACACTGGTCTGTTATATGGGTCTTCAAAGAGAAGACCTTTTCACAGTATTTATCTGGTTAATTTTTTTCCACCAAAGTTTGGTTTTACTTGGCCAGGCAGGGTGGCTCACACCTGTAACCCTAGCACTTTGGGAGGCCAAGGCCAGTGGATCATGAGGTCAGGAGTTCAAGACCAGCCTGACCAACACAGTAGAAACCCCATCTCTACTAAAAATACAAAAATTAGCCAGGCATGGTGGCATGCACCTGTAATCCCAGCTACTTAGGAGGCTGAGGCAGGAGAATCGCTCAAACCTGGGAAGTGGAAGTTGCAGTAAGCCGAGATCGCGCCACTGCACTCCAGCCTAGGTGGGTGACAGAGCAAGACTCCGTCTCAAAAAAAAAAAAAAAAAAATTAATGACAATCATTAAACATGAAACAGTGGCTCAAACAATGACCTACAGAATGGGAGTCAAATAATGATAAACAGTGAACGTTCCACAGTTAATTATCCATGAACCAAATTCACAACAACTCTACAGGCCTCATTCTACCAATAAGACTAAAATCCTAAAGTCACAAAAACCACAGTTCTGGACTCCCGGTATGGATCACACCTACTCCCAGTGGTCTCAAACTGGGGGTCCTAGGGCTGACTAAGCCCACAAATATTCAGTTTGGTGGCATCCGTATAGAATATTTTACTTTCTTTCTTTCTTTCTTTCTTTTTTTTTTTTTTTTTTGGAGAGATGGAGTCTTGCTGTGTTGCCCAGGCTGATCTTAAACTCCTGGGCTCAAGAGATCTTCCTGCCTCAGCCTCTCAAAGTGCTGGGATCACAGGTGTGAGCCACTGTACCCAGCCAACTTTTTTTTTCATTGATATATAATCAATGTAGCTTAAAATACACACATCCTTTGTTTTTTTGTTTGTTTTTTTGAAACAGAGTCTCACTCTGTCACCCAGGCTGGAGTGCAGTGGCACGATCTCGGCTCACTGCAACCTCCGCCTCCTGGGTTCAAGTGATTCTCCTGCCTTAAGCCTCCCAAGTAGCTGGGATTACAAGATACCACCACCACACCCAGCTAATTTTTTTTTTTTTTTTTTGGATTTTTAGTAGAGACGGGATTTCACCATCTTGGCCAGCCTGGTTTTGAACTCCTTAATCCAACCACCCAGTTAACTGTAAATTTGATGATTGTGACACTAAAATAATAAAGCCTTCATCCTTTCCTTCTGGAGGTCTGATTGTGAAGCTCTCTTGGGAGGCACGGGCCTAGGAACTCCATTCGAAGAGAATAAGTTATTATTTTTAGTATTCTTTAGCACAAAGACTTGGCGGTCTACAAACGTTAGTATTCACATACACAAATATGCACACCCTATAAACCTAGTAACTTTATCTTTCGCCATGAAAGTAATAGTCAAAAATAAAATACAACGCACAAAGACGAAACCAAACTTACAGATGAAATATTCGTTTGCATAAGAAAAGACAGAAAAGGCCCCCTAGAACCAACTTTCACCCAGTGCTTACCGAACTCAGAAATCGCCAGGTCCCTGAACCGGAAGGACCCTGGGGACGGAGCCAACGTGGATGCAAAAGGCGGAAATTATTTTCCTGCTGGAAAAAAATTCACAAACGCTGCTTTGGAGGCCTCTGGAGAGGGGAGCACAGATGAAAACACCCTGCGGACACCGCAACTAGACGCCCAGCGACGGTCCGAGCGGACGCCAGCGGCCCCTACGGACGCGAGAGGAGTGGCCCAGGCCTCTCTAAGGTCCGGGCCAAACCGGTCCTTTACCCCTAAACCACTTCATCTCCGCGGAACTCACCAACGACAGAGAGGCCCTAACTCTGAAAGGCAAAAAGACTCTCAGGCGCTCACAGCTGACGTCACAGAATGAAGGGCGCCCCGCTGACGTCATTTCAGCTCTCCGCCACGGGCCGGGCGGGGTTTTGGTACTAGAGTTTCTGCCACGTAAGACCTCCTCGAGGCAGAAAAATTCTAGTTTTCTCCTGCTTGGCTGCGGAGGACGTTCGGGTGGGCTCAGCGCGGGGGCTGTAGGCAGAAGTGGGCCCAGAGGACAAGGTCGAGGTTAGAGCCAGGCCTGTGGGCCGGGCTACGGGCAAGTGGCGGGGCCCACTCTCGGGGGCGGCGAGGAAGGTGGGGCCAGGCCCAGAGGAAAAGGTTGAAGTTACAGCCAGGCCTGCCGGCGAGGCCACAGGGCGACGGGCCGTAGAGGAAGGAGCCGATGTGTTATGCATCTAGAAAATACATAACTACGTATTTTGCTGTGTTACTATTTCAACATTTGATGTAAAACACATTTTCTATGCAGCCAAAAGAATTGATTTTAAAAATAATTTCTGGGTTTTTTGCCTTGCTTTAAAACGTCTTTGCTTTTTTTTTTTTTTTTGAGACAAAGTCTCACTTTGTCACCAAGGCTGGAGTTCAGTGGAGCCATCTCAGCTCACTGCAACCTCTGCCTCTAAGGTTCAAGCGATTCTCCTGCCTCGGCCTCCCAAGTAGCTGGGATTACAGGCACGTCCAACCACACCCTGCTAATTTTTGTATTTTTAGTAGAGACAAGGTTTTGCCATGCTGGCCAGGTTGGTCTTGAACTCCTTGTCAGGCTTCTGGGCATAAGCTAAGCCATCATAACCCCTGTGACCTGCACGTATACATCCACATGGCCAGGAGCAACTGAAGAACCATAAAAGAAGTAAAACAGCCAGTTCCTGCCTTAACTGATGATGTTCCACCGTTGTGATTTGTTCCTGCCCCACCCCAACTGATCTCTTGACCTTGTGACATTCTTCTCCTGGGCAATGAGTCTCAGGAGTTCCCCACCCAGCACCTTGTGACCCCCGCCCCTGCCTGCAAAAAATAACCACCTTTGACTGTAACTTTCCCTTACCTACCTAAATCCTGTAAAACTGCCCCACCCCTATCTCCCTTTGCTGACTCCTTTCTCAGACTCAGCCCACTTACACCCAAGTGAATAAACAGCCTTGTTGCTCACACAAAGCCTGTGGCGATCTCGACACACGGATGCGTGTAACATTTGGTTCCAAAACCCAGGACGGGAGACTCCCTCAGGAGACCAGCCCCCTGTCCTCACCCTCACTCGGTGAGGAGCTCCACCTACAACCTCGGATCCTCAGATCCTCAGACCAGCTATGTGGGAGGCTGAGGCAGGAGAATCGCTTGAACCCAGGAGGCGGAGGTTGTAGTGAGCTGAGATTGTGCCATTGCACTCCAGGATGGGCAACAAGAGCGAAACTCTGTCTCAAGAAAAAAAAGAAGAACAGCTCAGAGGAGACCCATAGTGAGTAGCTCCCCTCTGTGGGCAGGCAGGTTGTCCGTCGAGTGTTCAGTTCTCAGCAGAGAGGAGGCGCTGGAGAGGGTAGCTCTTCTCCTCAGGCAAGTTGTTCGGTGGTCTCTGTGGGTCTCTGAGGGTCTCAGCAGAGACACTAGCCTCCTCTCTTCTGCTAGTGGCACTGCTCAGCTCTAGCTGAGCCAGGGGGACTTTGTGAGCCTCAGAGGGCAGGAAGTGCATGCCAGTTTGCCCATGGGTGGCCATGGGCAGGCCTGGAAAAGGCACCAGTTGCCACTCCAGTTTGTGGGACTGGTGGCCCGGCCACCAGCTTTCAGGCCTTCCCTGGCCAGAAGGAGAAACCTTACCAGGGACCTACCCCTTTGCCCCGGGACTCTCTCATGTCTGTCCCACTGTTCATGGCGAGCCGGCTTGGCCTGACTTTGCTCCAAGATAGGAGGAGGTGTGGACAGCAGGGAGAAGCCAGGCAGCTGGGGCAGGCATTAAACATTAGCCAGGCACAGTGACGCACATCTGTAGTTCCAGCTGCTCAGGAGGCCGAGGTAGGAGGACTGCCTGAGCCCAGCAGGCTGAAGCTGCAGTGAGCATTGATCACACTGAGGTAGGAGGCAGAATTTGACTCCAGAGGTGGGGCTCAGACCTGGACAAAATTGAGGACTAGCTAAAACAGGGATGGGGCAGAAGCAGCTTTCCATAAGAAACACCCACCAGTGAGCCATGTCAGTTTACCATTGTCATGGCAACACCCGGAGTTACCACCCCTTTCCATGGCAACAACCCGATGACCAAAGTTACCACCCTTTTCCTAGAAATTTCTGCATAAACTGACCCTTAATCTACATGTAATTAAAAGTAGGTATAAATATGACTGCAAAACTGCCCTGAGCTGCTACTCTGAGCTGCTACTTTCAGCACACTGCCTATGAGGTTCCCCATAAGAGCAGTCACAAAGCTGTAACACCACCAGAGCTGTAACACTGCTTCTTTGATAAAGCCTCTTTCTTCTATCATCAGCTCACCCTGAATTATTTCCTGGCCAAAGCCAAAAACCCTCGTGGCCTAAGTCCCAATTTGAAGCTTGCCTGTCCTACAGCAGCATGACTACACTCCAGCCTGAGTGACGGAGCGAGACCTTGGCTCACAAAAGTATACTTTATCAAACAGATGTATATTAGAGGTAAGTTAAGATAGAACAGTTTCTTAATTCCAAAAAAACAAAACATTTGAGCAAAGAACAGTCTTTTGAATAAAAGTCATAAAAACAGACCAGACATGGTGGCTCATGCCTGTAATCCCAGCACTTTGGGAGGCCAAGGCAGATGGATCACCTGAGGTCAGGAGTTCAAGACCAGCCTGACCAACATGATGAAACCCCATCTCTACAAAAAATACAAAAATTAGTTAGGCATGATGGTGGGTGTCTGTAATCCCAGCTACTTGGGAGGCTGAGGTAGGAGAATTGCTTGAACCTGGAAGGCAGAGGTTGCAGTGAGCTGAGATCATGGCATTGCACTCCAGCCTCGGCAACAGCACATGACTCCGTCTCAAAAAAATAAAAAATAAAAAAGAAGGCCAGGAGTGGTAGCTCATACCTGTAATCTCAGCACTTTGGGAGGCAAAGGCAGGAGAATCAACTGAGGTTGGGAGTTCGAGACCAAACTGACCAACATGGTGAAACCCCACCTCTACCAATAATACAAAACTTAGCCAGGCGTCATAGTGCATACCTGTAATGCTAGCTACTCGGGAGGCTGAGGCAGGAGAATCACTTGAACCCAGGAAGCAAAGATTGCAGTGAGCCAAGAGTGTGCCATTGCACTCCAGCCTGGGTGACAGAGCGAGACTCTGTCTCAAAAAAATAATAAATAAAATAAAATAGGCCGGGCGCGGTGGCTCAAGCCTGTAATCCCAGCACTTTGGGAGGCCGAGGCGGGCGGATCACAAGGTCAGGAGATCGAGACCATCCTGGCTAACATGGTGAAACCCCGTCTCTACTAAAAATACAAAAAACTAGCCGGGCGTGGTGGCGGGCGCCTGTAGTCCCAGCTACCGGGAGGCTGAGGCAGGAGAATGGCCTGAACCTGGGAGGCGGAGCTTGCAGTGAGCCGAGATCGCTTCACTGCACTCCAGCCCGGTGACACAGCGCCGAGACTGGCCTCAAAAAAAAAATAATAATAAAATAAAATAAAATAAAAAGAATTTGCATTTGGGGAAGTTTGTCAAAGATGTTAAAAAGGCTCAAAACATTTGATTAAAATAAGATAACAGGTCACTTGTTAGTAATCTATGTAAATACAGCAATAATCAAAAGTCATTAACAGGAATATAGAGAGTTACTGGGAAAAAATGAATTCTTTTAAAGCGCAGAGTTTTTTGTTGTTTCTTTTTATTTATTTTGGGGTAGATGGGGGACAACATCTCACTCAGTTGCCAAGGCTGGAGTGCAGCAGCACAAAAGCTCACTGCAGCCTTGATCTCCCAGGCCTAAGTGATCTTCCCACCTCAGCCACCTGAGTAGTTGAGACTACAGGCACATGTTACCACACCCAGCTAATTTTGTGTGTGTGTGTGTGTGTGTGTGTGTGTGTTGTGGTGAGATGGGCTTCCATCATGTTGCCCAGGCTGGTATCGAACTCCTGAACTCAAGCGATCCTCCCACCTTGGCCTCTCAAACTGCTGGGATTCAGGCATGAAACACCATGCCCAACCAGATTTTTTTTGTGTGTGTGTTTTTTTTTTTTTTTTAAGTGATAAAAAACTTAATAAAGGCAACACAGGAGATTATCTCGATAATTTCTTGTAAAACCTTTCTTAGACCAGCTACCAAAAAGGCAAAGAAAAACCTTCTACAGTGTGATTATTTCTCCTTATGTGAAGCTCATTTAGATAACCTGGAAGTTGGCCAGGCACGGTGGCTCAAGCCTGTAATCCCAGCACTTGGGTGGCCGAGGTGGGTGGATCACTTGAGGTCAGGAGTTTGAGACAAGCCTGGCCAACATCGTGAAACCCCTTCTCTACTAAAAATACAAAAATTAGCTGCGGTTGGTGGCATGCACCTGTAAACCCAGCTACTCAGGAGGCTGAGGCAGGAGAATCACTTGAACCCAGGAGGCAGAGGTTGCAGTGAGCTGAGATTGTGCCACTGAAGTCCAGCCTGGGTGAGAGAGTGAGAATCCATCTCAAAAAATAAAATAAAAATAAAAATAACCTGGAAGTTGAAGCTGAAGAAAAGCGTGCTTGAATTTAGTTAGCAATATGTCCAAGGTTATGCGTGTAACAATTTAGATACATCAAGAAAAGCCAAGAATACAGAATCAAGTTACACAGAAGAAATACATTGCTTTTCTAGGCCTTCATGATAAATATTTCAGTGTCAGGCCATAATAACCAATTTAGAACCGGCCGGGCGCGGTGGCTCAAGCCTGTAATCCCAGCACTTTGGGAGGCCGAGACAGGCGGATCACAAGGTCAGGAGATCGAGACCATCCTGGCGAACCCGGTGAAACCCCGTCTCTACTAAAAAATACAAAAAACTAGCCGGGCGAGGTGGCGGGCGCCTGTAGTCCCAGCTACTTGGGAGGCTGAGGCAGGAGAATGGCGTAAACCCGGGAGGCGGAGCTTGCAGTGAGCTGAGATCCGGCCACTGCACTCCAGCCTGGGTGACAGAGCGAGACCCCGTCTCAAACAAAAAAAAAAAATAATAATAACCAATTTAGAACCAAAGAACAAACTTACAGGAGCAGACAAAAAAGTTGGAGACAGTCACCATCCCAGGCCTTCTCTATGTGAAAAAAAAGAAGGCAATGATGTATGACCTGCAAATGTCATACACTGAGATGCAAGAAAAGTTGATCCTCTGAGATATGAATGAGAAATCTGAAAACCAAAACTCTACCTCAACCAATTGGCTGGTTCTGTTTATGGTGGCTCATTCCTGTAATCTCAGCACTTCGGAAGGCTGAGGCAGGAGAATAACTTAAGGCCAGGAGTCTGAGACCAGCCTGGGCAACATAGCAAGATGCCATCTGTATTAGTCTGTTCTCGCATTGTTATAAAGAAATAACTAACAGTGGGTAATTTATAAAGAAAAAAGGTTTAATCGGCTCACAGTTCTGCAGGGTGGACAGGAAGCAGGTTGCTGGCATGAGCTCGGCTTCTGGGGAGGCCTCAGGAAACTTACAATCATAGCAGAAGGCTGAGGAGCAGGCATGTCACGTGGCCAAAGCAGGCGCAGGAGAGAGGGGGAGGTGCTACACACCTTTAAATGACCAAATCGAGTGACAAGAACTCACTATCTATCACGAGGACAGTACCAAGGCAGGTAGTGCTAAATGACCCATGAGAAATCCACCCCCCAAGATCAAGTCACCTCCCACCAGCCCCTACCTCTAACATTGGGAATTACAGTTGAACATGAGATTTGGGTAGGGACACATACCCAAACCATATCATCATCTCTACAAATTTTTTTAACCGTGTGAAATTCCAGCTCGATAAATAAAATTATGGTTTTAAATGACGAGGATAGTATTTAAAACCTGAAAACTACAGAAATTAAATCAATCTCAGGAAAAAATGTGGCAGAAATTGAAACTAAAGCTTAGAAGATGGCTTCTAACAGAAGCCGGCCTAAAATTGTTTTTAATACTTGGGCTCCAGGTATATGGGGGCTCTCATAACCTAATTTCAGAACTGGCTTACCAGAACTTCTGCCATATTCTGGTGGTTACACACATCAATCAGGGTACAATATGAGAGGATTACACAAGGGTAGTCCTCAAATACCAGGAAGCAGAGACTGGGGGCCAATGTGGAGGCTGCCTAGCACAGAGAATTTGGCAATGGTTTGTAGCCGGGAGCGCCAGGAGCCAATCCCTCAACTTCAGCATCTAGAGGTCGAAGGAAACAGGAGACGGTGACCATCCTGAGCATCGATGGTGAAACCTCGTCTCTGTTAAAAAATAAGCTGGCAGTGGCGGGCGTTTCGTAGTCCCAGTTGGCCGGGAGGCTGGCAGGAGAATGGCGGAACCTCGGGAGGCGGAGCTGCAGTGAGCCGCAGATCGCCGCCTACCGCACTCCAGCCTGGTGACAGCGCAGACTCCGCCTCAAAAAAAAAAAAAAAAGAATTTGGCAATATCTAACACGCTACCTATTTAATCCAGCAATCCTAATTCTGGGAATTTGTGCTGAACATAAATGTCTAAATATACAAAAATACACATGCTCAAGAATACCAACTGTACCCGTTAGTAATTGCAAATTTGAATTCTCTAATTGATGACATGTAGTAAAGCAGCTGAATATTACATAGTACATCCACAAAAGGGTATTATGCAGCTATAAAATGAAGGTGAAAACGGAAGATATATATCTATGAATTTATATGGAGTGGCTACCAAGATACACTGTAGGCAAAAATAGAAACTGCAAGAGTATAGTATGAAACTTTCTTTTTATTTATTTATTTATTTTTTTTGGAGACGGAGTCTCGCTGTGTCACCCAGGCTGGAGTGCAGTGGAGCGATCTCGGCTCACTGCAAGCTCTGCCTCCCAGGTTCGCACCATTCTCCTGCCTCAGCCTCCCGAGTAGCTGGGACTACAGGCGCCCACCACCACGCCTGGCTAATTTTTTGTAGTTTTAGTAGAGACGGGGTTTCACCGTGTTACCCAGGATGGTCTCGATCTCCTGACCTCATGATCCGCCAGCCTCGGCCTCCCAAAGTGCTGGGATTACAGGCATGAGCCACCGTGCCCAGCTGAAACCTTTTTTTGAATGGGCAATAACAAATGTATATACACATGTTCATTTTTGCTAAAAGAAAACACAGGATTATTCAGAAAACAAGGTTCATTACCTATAGGGGATGTATAGGAACAGGTTGAAAACGACAGCAAGATGAGAACAGAGTGGAAAGGATAAGCCAAGAAAAACTTTTGTATTTAGTTCTAATGTTTAAAATATGCAATTAGGTGGGCATGGTGGCTGATGCCTGTTATACTAGCACTTTAGGAGGCCAGGGTGGGAGGATCCCTTAAGACCAGGAGTTTGAGGCCAGCCTGGGCAACATAGCCACATCCCATCTACAAAAATTTAATAAAATTAGCCGGGCCTGGTTGTGCACGCTGGTAGTCCTACCTACTCAGGAGGCTGAGGGAGGATTGCTTGATCTCAGAGGTGTGAGGCTGCAGGAAGCTGACTGCGCCACTGCACTCCAACCTAGGTGACAGAGCAAGACCCTGTCTAAAAAAAAAAATAAAAGGGTAAACAATTTAAAAACTGCCTGCACCTGGTGGTGCATGCCTGTACTCCCAGTCTCTTGAGACACTAAAGTGGGAGGAGTGCTTGAGCTCAGGAGCATAAGGCTGCAGTGAGGTACAATCAGGCCACTGCACTCCAGTCTAGGTAAACAGCAAAATCCTGACTCCAAAAAAAAAAAAAGATAAGTCAGTATGAAATAAAACATACTTTTTTTTTTTTTTTTTTTTTTTGAGATGAAGTCTTGCTCTGTCACCCAGGCTAGAGTGCAGTGGCGTGATCTCGGATTAATGCAACCTCCGCCTCCCGGGTTCAAATGATTCTCGTCTCAGCCTGATGAGTAGCTGAGATTACAGGTGTATGCTGCCACACTCGGTTAATTTTTGTATTTAGTAGAGACGGGGGTTTCACCGTGTTGCTCAGGCTGGTCTCAAACTCCTGAGCTCAGGCAATCCGCCCACCTCAGCCTCCCAAAGTGCTAGGATTACAGGCATGAGCCACCGCGCCCAGCCAAAACATACTATTGTTTCACATATTTATTTACTTAATTTTCTTGAGACAGTCTCTCTCTCTCACAGGCTTACTGCAACCTCCACCTCCTGGGTTCAAGCGATTCTTCTGCCTCAGCCTCCCAAGTAGCTGGAATTACAGATGGGTGCCATGACGTTCTTTCTTTTTTTGAGACAGTCTTGCGCTGTCACTTAGGCCGGAGTGCAGTGGCGCAATCTTGACTCATTGCAACCTCCACCTCTGGGGTTCAGCAATTCTCCTGCATCAGCCTCCCCAGTAACAGGGGCTACAGACACCCACCACCATGCCTGGCTAATTTTTGTATTTTTAGTGGACACAGGGTTTCACTATGTCGGCCAGGCTGGTCTTGACCTCCTGACCTCGAGATCTGCCCACCTAGGCCTCCTAAAGTGTTGGGATTACAGGCATGAGCCACTACGTGCGGCCTTTTTTTTGAGACAGAGTCTGTCACCCAGGCTCGAGTGCAGTGGCACCATCTCAACTCACTGCAACCTCCGCCTCCGGGTTTCAAGTGATTCTCCTGCCTCAGCCTCCTCATTAGCTGCCACCATGCCCAGCTAATTTTTGTATTTTTAGTAGAGACAGGATTTCGCCATACTGGCCAGGATTGTCTCGAACTCCTGGCCTCGTGATCTGCCTGCCTCAGCCTCCCAAAGTGCTGGGATAACAGGCATGAGCCACAGCACCCAGCCGCCTGGCTAATTTTTTACGGTATACAGGATAATAATTTACGGTAGACAGGATTTCACCATGTTGGCCAAGTTGGTCTCCAACTCCCAGTCTCAGGTGACCCACCCACCTCAGCCTCCCAAAGTACTGGGATTACAAGCATAAGCCACCATGCCTGGCCTGTTTTATATATCTAATTTTTAAAAAATCAACAAGGGTAACAGTGTGACACAAAATGGAAAATGAACAGGAATTACTGAAATGAACTATCAAATGGATAAAAATTCAACAATGAAAAGGGGGAAAAAACACAAAATTGACCCAAGTAACTTTTCTTTTATTACAATTTTTATTATGATAAAAACACATAAAATTTACCCTTTCACATACTTTGTGTGTACCGAACATTATTAACTATATGCATATTTTTATACAACAAATCTCAAAAAGCTTTTCCATCTTGCATGACTGACACTCAATACCCATCGAACAACTTATTTTCTCCTCCACCAGCTTGTGGCAAATACCGCAGTACTTTGTTGCTTCTGAGTTTGACATTAGATACCCCATGTAAGTGGAATTGGGTGGTATTTGTCCTTTTGCAACTGGTTTCACTTAGCATAATGTCCTCAAGTCACATCCATGTTGTAGCATATGGCAGAATTTTGTTAAGGCTAAATGATATTGCATTGTATGTATTTTGTTTACCAATTCATCTGTCAATGGACATTTACTTTGCTTCCACCTCTTGGCTCTTCTGAATAATGCTGCAATGAACACAGGCAGGCATTCACACATTGAGATGCTTTCTTCAGTTCCTTTGGACATGTACCTAGAAGTGGATTGCTGCTGACCAAGTAAGTTTTAAACCTAGTGCTTTTACATTATGCCCTGAGCTAAAGATAAGAGCTGTGAATAAAAACTGAATTCTGGTTAGCAGATTTTTAAAAACAGTGGTGTGAGTTATCAATTCTGAGAGTAGCTTATATTTTAATCTAGGATTGAGCAAGCGCTATTTTTTGCAAGTGATGAAAGATAGCTACAGAGAAGGGAATTTGGAAGGCAAGAAGTAACCCAGTAGTGTTGCAGTGGAATTAAAAGTGTTGGCATGTGGTCACATTTTTAATATAGAAATATAGGTATCAATGTGTGTGGATACATATAATTATGTATGTTTCCCACATCCTCCAGATAGGACCTAAAAGCCAGGGCACTATTACCTAGGAACACCACCCCACACAGAGACTGCAGCTTCTAAATAGTATTCTCCATTAAAAGAAACTAGATTTTTCTGATTCTAGGGTGGAGACAAATGTACCATGAACAGACTGTTGCCCAGAAAATAATTATATACCCACGAAATTAGGAGAATACATTTTTAGATTCAGAAGATAGCTTGATGGGGATCCTACTTATTGAATCTGGAAAAATATCTGCATCAAATTTACAGTAGCTAACTATACCCCATAGAGTAAGAATTTATGATACATGCTCCTACAAGTAAATGGGTAAATAAATGAATAAGGATAACTCTTCCTTACAAAATTCCAGTTAAGAAATGTAGAAGAAACTATGGAATTAGAAAAATCACTTTTTGGGCTGGGTGCAGTGGCTCACACCTGTAATCCCGGCACTTTGGGAGGCTGAGGCAGGAGGACTGCTTGAGCCCAAGAGTTTGAGACCAGTCTGGGCAACATAGTAAGACCTTGGCTCTACAAGTAAAAAAATTAACTGGGTGTGTTAGCATGTGCCTGTGTGGTCCCAGGTACTCAGGAGACTGAGGTGGGAGGATCACTTGAGCCCAGGAGGTCAAGGCTATAGGGAGCCATGATCGTGCCCCTGCACTCCACACCCTAAGCAACAGAGCAAGACCCCATTGCAGACCAACAAAAAGAAGAAAAAAAGAAAAAAAAGAAAACCACCATTTGGGGCCGGGCGCGGTGGCTCAAGCCTGTAATCCCAGCACTTTGGGAGGCCGAGACGGGCGGATCACGAGGTCAGGAGTTCGAGACCATCCTGGCTAACACGGTGAAACCCCGTCTCTACTAAAAAATACGAAAAACTAGCCGGGCGAGGTGGCGGGCGCCTGTAGTCCCGGCTACTCGGGAGGCTGAGGCAGGAGAATGGCGTAAAAACCCGGGAGGCGGAGCTTGCAGTGAGCTGAGATCCGGCCACTGCACTCCAGCCTGGGCGACACAGCGAGACTCTGTCTCAAAAAAAAAAAAAAAAAGAAAACCACCATTTGGAAACCACTACAGCAATAACTAGACATACCTCATGCTACTTCACTTTGCTTCATCACACTTTACAGATATTTTTCACAAGTAGAAGTCCTGTGGCAATGTTATGTTGAATAAATCTGTAACACCATTTTTTCTAACAGCATGTGCTCACTTTGTCTCTCACATCCTGGTAATTCTGACAATATTTCAAGCATTTTCCTTATTATTATACTTATCGTGGTGCTCTGTGATTTTTTTTTTTTTTTTTTTTTTTTTGAGACGGAGTCTCACTCTGTCGCCTGGGCTGGAGTGTGGTGGTGCGATCTCAGCTCACTCTAACCGCCACCCCCCGGATTCAAGCGATTCTCCTGCCTCAGCCTCCCGAGTAGCCAGGACTACAGGTGCCTGCCACCACGCCTGGCTAATTTTTTGTATTTTTAGTAGAGACGGGGTTTCACCATGTTGGCTGATCTTGAACTCCTGACCTCGTGACTTACCTGCCTCAGCCTCCCAAAGCGCTGGGATTATAGGTGTGAGCCACCGTGCCCGGCTGCTCTGTGATCTTTGATGTTCCTATTGTAATTGTTTTGTGGTACCACAAACCACAACCTAGAAGACAGCAAACTTAATAAATGCTATGCTCTCACTCCTCCAACTGGCCACTCCCCCCTCCCTTCCCAGGCCTCCTAATTCCCTGAGCCACAACAATATTGAAATTAGGCCAATTAATTACCCAACAATGGCCTTTAACTGTTCAAGTGAAAGAAGAAGTTGCACATTTCTCACTTTAGATCAAAAGCTGGAAATGATTAACCTTAGTGAGAAAGTCATGTCAAAAGCCAAGATAAGGGCCAGGTGCGGAGGCTCACACCTGTAATCCCAGCGTATTGGGAGGCAGATAGGGGAGCATCACTTGAGGTTTTGAGTTCAAGATCAGCCTGGTAAACAGTAAAGTCCTGCCTCTTTAAAAAAATAAAAACAAGCGGGGCGTGGTGGCTCAAGCCTGTAATCCCAGCACTTTGGGAGGCCGAGTCGGGCGGATCACGAGGTCAGGAGATTGAGACCATCCTGGCTAACCCGGTGAAACACCGTCTCTACTAAAAAATACAAAAAACTAGCCGGGCGAGGTGGCGGGCACCTGTAGTCCCAGCTACTCCGGAGGCTGAGGCGTAAACCCGGGAGGCAGAGCTTGCAGTGAGCTGAGATCCGGCCACTGCACTCCAGCCTGGGCGACAGAGCGAGACTCCGTCTCAAAAAAAAATAATAATAATAATAAAATAAAATAAAAACAAAAAATTAGCTGGCCATGGTGGTACACACCTGCAGTCTTAGCTACTCAGAAGACAGGAAGATCACTTGAACCCATGAGTTTGAGGTTGCAATGGGCTGTAACTGCACTACACTCCAGCCTGGACAAAAGCGAGACTATGTCTCTTTAAAAAAAACAAAAAAAACAAAAAAAACAAAAAAAACCACTGGAATAGGCCAAAATCTAGGCCTCCTGTGCCAGTTAGCCAAGTTGTGAATGCAAAGTTCTTGAAGGAAACTAAAAGTGCTACTCCAGTGAAAACACAGATAATAAGAAAGGAAAACAGCCTCACCACTAACTAACATGGAATAAGTTTTAGTGGTCTGGATAGATCAGACCAGCCACAACATTCCCTTAAGCCAAAACCTAATCCAGAGCAAGGCCCTAACTCTAATTCTATGAAGGCTGAGAGGTGAATTAGCTGCAGAAGAAATGCTGGAAACTGGCAAAGATCAGTTTGTGAGGTTTAACAAGTCATTTCTATAACAAAAGTACAAAGTGAAGTAGCAATTGCTGATGTGGAAGCTGCAGCAAGCATTTCCAGAATATCTAGATCACTGGCAGAGGTAGCTCTACTAGAATTTTAACAGAGACAAAACAGCCTTACTTCAGGAGATGCCATCTAGGACTTTCATAGCTCTAGGTAAGCCATATCTGACTTCAAAGCTTCAAAGGACGGGCTGACTCTTTTTTTTTTTTTTTTTTGAGACGGAGTCTCGCTCTGTCGCCCAGACTGGAGTGCAGTGGCTGGATCTCAGCTCACTGCAAGCTCCGCCTCCTGGGTTCACGCCATTCTCCCGCCTCAGCCTCCCGAGTAGCTGGGACCACAGGCGCCCGCCACCTCGCCCGGCTAATTTTTTGTATTTTTTAGTAGAGATGGGGTTTCACCGTGTTAGCCAGCATGGTCTCGATCTCCTGACCTCGTGATCCGCCCGTCTCGGCCTCCCAAAGTGCTGGGATTACAGGCTTGAGCCACCGCGCCCGGCCCAGACGGGCTGACTCTTTACTTTGTAGAGACAGGGTCACGCTCTGTTGTGCTGGTTGGGCTTGAACTCTTGACCGCAAGTGATCCTCCAACCTGAGCCTCCCAAAGCACTGGAATTGCAGGTGTAAGCCACTTTTCCCAGCCTGCGCTGGCTTTCTTGTCAGAGGCCAATGCAGTTGGTGACTTTAAATGAATGCCAATGTTCAATTACCATTCTAAAAATCCAAGAGCCAGTTAAGAATTATGCTACATCTACTCTCCTTGTGGTGTCTATTTACATCTATTTACAGCATGGTTTACTGAATATTTTAAGCCCACTGTAAAACATACTGTTCAGAGATTCCTTTCAAAATATTACCACTGATAATGCACCTAGTAACCAAGAGCTCTTATGGAGGTATAGAGAAGATTAACGTTTTCATGCCTGCTAACTGCAGCCCATGGATTAAGGAATAATTCTGACTTTCAAGTCTTATTTAAGAAATACATTTCGTAAGGCTAGAGCTGCCACTAATAATGCTTCTTCTGACGGATCTGGATAAATTAAATTGCAGACCTTGCAAAAAGGGTTCACCATTCTAGATGCCATTAACAACATTTATGATTCATGGAAGGAGGCCAAAATACCAACATTAAGGCAGGTGTGGTGGTGTGTGCCTGGAGTCTTGGCTACTCAGGAGGCATAGGCAGGATTGCTTGAGGCCAGGAGTTCAAGGCTACCGTGTGCTCTCATCGTGCTGGTGAATACCCACTTGTACTCCAGCACAAACAACACAGCAAGACCTTGTCTCTAAAAAAATATATAAAAAAAATAAAACCCAACATTAACCAGAGTTTGGAAGAGGTTGATTCCAACCTTCATAGGTGACTCTGAGGGGTTCAAGTCTTCAGTGGAAAAAGTAACTGTGGATGTGATGGAAAAAAGAGAACTAGAATTAGAAATGGAGCCTCAAGATGTGACAGAATTGTTTCAATCTCATGAAAAAACTTGAACAGATGAGAGGTTGCTTTGTATAGATGAGCAAAGAAAGTGGTTTCCTGAAATGAAATCTACTCCTGGTGAAGATGCTGTGAACACTGTTGAAACGACAACAGACTTAGAATATTACATCAACTTAGTTGATCAAGCAGTGGCGAAGTTTGAGAGATTGAGTCCAATTCTAAAAGAAGTTTCACTATGCGTAAAATGTTATCAAACAGCATCGCAGGATACAGAGAAGTTTTTCATGTAATGAAGAGTCACTCAATGCAGCAATCTTCACTCCTGTCTTATTTTAAGAAACTGCCACAGCCACCCTGACCAACAGCCATCAACACTGAGGCAAGACCTACCACAAGCAAGAAGATTACAACTGGCCAAAATCTCACATGATCATTAGCACTTTTTGGCAATAAAGTATTTTAAAGTAAAGTACTTAAGACGTAACACAACTGCACACAAGAGACTACCATATGATGTAAACCTAACTTATATGCACTGGGAAACCAAAACATTTGTATGATTCGTTATTGTGATACTCGCTTTATAGTGGTAGTCTGGAATCAAACTCGCAATATCTACGGGGCATGCCTGTATCTTGTATCAATAGTGTTTCTCTCCATTGCAACATCTTACATACTTAGAAAGGCCTAAGGAAATAATGAGGGCTTTCTGTGTTTCCTATATTGTATGGCCCCAGGGTGAGTTCTCAAATGTTGGATTGTGATCACAATCCAATCTCTTGAGAAGAGAAGAATGTGTATTAACAACAACTAAAAAAAAAAAAAAAAAAAAGGCCAGGTGCAGTGGTTCATGCCTGTAATCCCAGCACTCTGGGAGGTTACGGCGGATCACCTGAAGTCAGGAGTTCAAGACCAGCCATGGCCAACTCCGTCTCTACTAATAAAATACAAAAATTAGCTGGGCGTGGTGGAGGGCGCCTGTAATCCAAGTTACTCAAAAGCTGAGGCAGGAGAATTGCCTGAACCCAGGAGGCAGAGGTTGCAGTGAGCTGGGATCATGCCATTGCATTCCAGCCTGGGTGATCACAAGAGCAAAACTCTGTCTCAAAAAAAAAAAAAAAAAAAAAAATCCAATGGCGCCCTAACATTCCTAAAATTTATGGGGGACACAGAGAGTATGAGTTCTTTCATGTCTTCAAAATGAATGGGGATAACTGAAGGCCTCCCCACATTCTTTGTACCAATAAGATTTCTCCTCAGTATGAATTCAAATGTGGTAATTATGGTATGAGAAATTCCTAAGATTTCCACATTCCTTACATTCAGAGTTTTTCTTCAGTGTGTTTTTAAATGTTTAGTAAGTAAATAAAATCTATTGTAGGCTTTCCCACATTCATTACATATATAGGGTTTCTCTCCAGTGTGAATTCTAACATGTTTCTGTAGGTGTGAAGAAGCACGGAAGGTTTTCCCACATTCCTTACATATATACGGTTTCTCTCCAGTGTGAGTTCTTATATGTTCGATGAGTTGTGAAGATGTAGCAAAGGCTTTCCCACAGTCCTTACATTCATAGGGCTTCTCTCCAGTATGGATTTTTACATGATTATGTAAGCTTGAGGAAACAGTGAATGCTTTCCCACACTCCTTACATTTATAGGGTTTTATTCCAGTGTGAATTCTAAAGTGATTCTTAAGGCATGAAGAGCTTCTGAAGGATTTTCCACATACCTTACATTCAAAGGGCTTCTCCTCTGTGTGAGTTTTAAAATGTTCAGTTAGTAGATAAAACCTATTGTAGGCTTTCCCACATTCGTTACATTCATAGGGCTTCTCTCCAGTGTGTATTCGTACATGTTTAGTAAGGCCTGAGCGCCCAGCGAAGGCTCTTCCACATTCCTTACACTGATAAGGTTTCTCTCCAGTATGAATTCTTACATGTTCAACTAGGTGTGAAGAAACAGTGAAGCATTTCCCACATTCCTTACATTCATAGGGTTTCTCCCCAGTATGGGTTCGCATGTGACTATTAAGATATGAAGAATATCTAAAGAATTTTCCACATTCCTTACATTCGTAGGGTTTTTCTACAGTATGCACTTTAACAGACACAGCATGGCTTGTGGAGTAAGTAAAAGCTCTCCCACATTGCTGCTGTTCATAGAGTGTTTCTCCATTGTGAGTTATCCTATTTGCCTGAAGATGTGACTGATCAACAAAGGCTTCCTCACAGTCACTGTATTCAAAGGATTTGTCTCCTATCCATGTCCTCTGGTGAACATTTGGTGGCAGGCTGAAGGCTTTTCTGCACTGATTCAACACAGAAAGCGTCTCTCCAGTAGGGGCACTGTTGTGTAACATGGGAAAGTTTTCTCCATACTCATCACAGTCATAAGTGTCCCCTGTATTTTCAGTTCCCATGTGTGCATTAAGGCATGAGTGTTCACTGAAGAGTTCTCCATTTTCCATAAAGTCACAGAGTTCCTCTCCATTGTGGATTTCTGCCTGTTAATAAAGGAATGAATGATGATTAAAGGATTTTTCAGACTTATCAATAGATTTTACCCATCTGAAATCAGACACATTATAATTTTTGCAATTTTCTTTTTTTTTTTTTTTTTTTTTTTTGAGACGGAGTCTCACTGTGTCTCCCAGGCTGGAGTGCAGTGGCGCGATCTCGGCTCACTGCAAGCTCCGCCCCCCGGGTTCACGCCATTCTCCCGCCTCAGCCTCCCAAGTAGCTGGGACTACAGGCGCCCGCTACCGCGCCCGGCTAGTTTTTTGTATTTTTAGTAGAGACGGGGTTTCACCATGTTAGCCAGGATAGTCTCGATCTCCTGACCTTGTGATCCACCCGCCTCGGCCTCCCAAAGTGCTGGGATTACAGGCTTGAGCCACCGCGCCCGGCAATTTTTGCAATTTTCATTACATGAATACACTTGCTGCCCCATGGATTTTTTACAAGTTGAATGAAGAAAACCTGCAAGAACCCTGTGCCATTTGCTCTAAGAACCCTGAAATAATTCCTATATATTTTCATGAAATTGTTTTTATTATCTATCTAGCTACATATGTGATAATCTGTACTTGTGAGAATGCTGAAGCACTAAGTTTTAAGATAGAATTAGGGTATCCCCAAATTCATTATATTTAGAGTATCCCTCTACAGCAGAGGTCCCCAACCTTTTTGGTACCAGGGACCAATTTCGTAGGTGACAATTTTTCCACAAACAGGTGGAATGGGGGTGGGACAGGGATGGTTTCAGCATGATTCAAGGACATTACATTTACTGTGACTTTATTTCTATTATTATTACATTGTAATATATAATGAAATAATTACACAACTCACCATAAAGTAGGATCAGCAGGAGACCTGAGCTTGTTTTCCTGCAACTAGACAGTCCCATCTAGGTGATGGGAGACAGTGACAGATCATCAGGCTCATAAGGAGCATACAATCTAGAACCCTCACATGGGTGCTTCACAGTAAGGTTTGCGCTTCTATGAGAATCGAATGCTGCTACTGATCTGACAGGCAGAGTAATAAGGCAGTAATACGAGCGATGGGGAATGGCTATATGTACAGATGAAGTTTTGTTCACCTGCCGCTCACCTCCCGCTGTGCAGCCCAGTTCCTAACTCTAATAGAAACAGTGCCGGTGGGGACCCTTGCTCTAGAGACATTCCTCCTGCTTGAGTAAACGTTACCTCTCTCAAATATCTCTCATTTGTGCTGATTTTTTATAACTGTATTCCCAATCTTTTTTGAGTGTGGTAAATAAGAAATCTTAATCTTACCATTTGTATGCCGTTTGATGTTTTAAGCCAAAAAAAAATGTTGTTGAAGTGCTGACACTTTGGTTTTAACTTGCCATTCTGAAGTAAAACAGAAAAAAAGAAAAAAAATAGGATCTGAGAACAAAACGGTAGGTTAAATAAGTCAGAATTATAAAGCTCATTTGTGTTTTTCATATTCAGCACACTCAAAAAAATTAAACAAACATAGATTTGAACAGTTTATCCATGACTAATATTTGGCAATCATAAGGACTTGGGGTCTAAACCCAGTAATTTCTTTTTTTTTTTTGGAGACACAGTCTCGCTCTGTCACCCGGACTGGAGTGCTGGAGTGCAGTAGCTCACTGCAACCTCCGCCTCCTGGGTTCGAGCGATTCTCCTGCCTCAGCCTCCCAAGTAGCTGGGATTATAGGCATGCGCTACCACATTCGGCTAATTTTGTAATTTTAGTAGAGATGGGGTTTCTCCATGTTGGCCAGGCTGGTCTCGAACTCCTGACCTCAAAAGATCCACCCGCCTCAGCCTCCCAAAGTGCTGGGATTACAGGCATGAGCCACCACGCCCAGCAATTTAGTAACTTTTTAAACAATTTATTCTATAGAAATTAAATGAGATAATGAACAGAAATAGTATTATTAGGGAAGGAAAGTAGAAATGATCTGGATAAAGAGCACACGTTAAAGTCATAAGCAAAAAGATATAAGAGCAGATCATTTGCAAAATCACATGAAAGTCTGGGTTAGACGAAAAAGAGAAATATGGAAAGTTGAAGATACCCTAAAACTTCCAAGTCCAATGGTCCCATGTTCTGTGACAAAGTACATCTTTTAAATATATCTTCATTATGCTTCCAAACATACTGAACTTATCATTGACTAGGAATGTTCTTCACACTCACCTTGGAGAACTCCAGTTGGCAATGTGCTCAGCTTTTCCTCCTCCTCCTCCAGTCAAGAGACAGAGTTTGAACAGGTCCTGTACAGAGGAACAGATACACCAATGGAAGAGGCTTATGAAGGAAACGACAAACGTAACCAAGAAAAAATAACTATATTCCTAAAGAGAGTAGTGAAACTACTTTAAAAGAGCTCAAATTTCATATATCTCATCTTTTTGTGCCCTGAGGAGACTGGTTATCTATGACCAAATACCCACTATTCAAACTTAAATACACATTTAAAACCATTAGAGACTGGGCGCAGTGGCTCATGCCCGTAATCCCAGAATTTTGGGAGACTGAGGTGGGAGAATCACCTGAGCCCAGGGAGGTTGAGGCTGCAGTGAGTCATGATTGTGCCACTGTACTCCCAGCCTAGGCGACAAAGTGAGACTCTGTCTCGAAAGAAATTAAATAAAAACCATTAAAACGTGTATCCAAATAGGATATAATGCAAGTGCAAAGAGAGATCATTATTTTATTTTTTGGTTTTTTTCTGAGACAGAGTATCACTCTGTTACCCAGGCTGGAGTACAATGACACGGTCTCAGCTCACTGCAACCTCCACCTCCCAGGTTCAAGTGATTCTCCTGCCTCAGCCTCCCGAGCAGCTGGGATTACAGGCACCCACCATCAGGTCTGGCTAATTTTTTTTTGTATTTTTATAGAGACAGGATTTCACCACGTTGGCCAGGCTGGTCTTGAACTCCTGACCTCAGGTGATCCGCCCACTTCAGCCTCCCAAAGTGCTGGGATTACACGCGTGAGCCACTGCGCCTTGCCGAGATTTTTTTTTTTTAAATAATATTGTCAATAGTTTGAATATTGTGTCTTTTGTAGCTTTTTTAATATCATGGGTAGTATTACATCTCTCTCTCCAGGCTGGAGTGTAGTGGCACAATCTTAGCTCACTGCAACCTCTGCCACTGCCAGCCCTGGTTCAAGCAATACAAAAATTAGCCAGGCGTGGTGGCACGTGCCTGTAGTCCCAACCACTCAGGAGGCTGAGGCAGGA
This sequence comes from Papio anubis, assembly GCF_008728515.1. NCBI lineage: Eukaryota > Metazoa > Chordata > Mammalia > Primates > Cercopithecidae > Papio > Papio anubis. The sequence goes on along the minus strand of NC_044995.1, from coordinate 42,256,250 downwards.
GAATCACTTTTACTCAGGAAGCAGAGTCTGCAGTGAGCCAAGATCATGCCACTGCACTCCAGGCTGGGCAACAGATCAAGATTCTGTCCAAAAAAAAAAAAAATCAGAGAGCTTCTTTAGGACACCCCTGAAATAAAGCTATTTCTTATGTTCTCAGGGCTGAAATTTTTTGTGTTTCCATTTCCATTTCCGGGCTGGGATCCTTTCAGGATTGTGGCTGGGATCTCCATTTCCTTTCCACCCCTCCACCTCAGCCACCTTTTCAGGCCTCCTCCATTGGATTCCATATTCAAAATAAAGTTTTTCACCGGTGTTAGCCGGGATCGGATCTCGATCTCCCGGCTTCTCGTGATCCCGGCGCCCGAATCCCAAAGATGCTGGGATTACAGGCGGGCCACAGCATGACCTGGGGAATTGTTATAATTAATGGGAGGGCTCATATGCGAGATCCCTGGCATAATGTGAAGAAGAGAATCCTAGAGAGACAGGAGTGTTGCACTGGATTTACTATGTGTCATCTGTATAGCCCACTCCCCCACCCTTTGTTGACAGAGCAGAAGACACTCTCTTCACAAAGGTTATCGAGAGTAGTGGAAGGAGAATCGTAATCCTTGAAAGGCCCTGTTGGTATTCTCCTTCATAGGACAGGTATGACTGCAAAGAACACCATCAGTGAGATGAGTTCCCTGTTGTGTTTTGTTTTGTTTTGGTTTGAGATGGAGTTTTGCTTTTGTTGCCCATGTTGGAATGCAATGACGCAGTCCAGGCTCACTGCAACCTCTGCCTCCTGGGTTCAAGTGATTCTTCTGCCTAAGCTTCCCAAGTAGCTGGGATTACAGGCGCCTGCCACCACACTCAGCTAATTTTATTTTATTTTTTTTGTATTTTCAGTAGAGACAGGGTTTAACCATGTTGGCCAGGATGGTCTCGAACTCCTGGTCTCAGATCCTGCCCTAGGTCTCCAGAGTGCTGGATTTCAGAGCGTGGTACAGCTGGCCCAGTTCCCTCACTTTCAATCAGCTGAGATGAAAGGGGACCCAGAATAAGCAAGAAATCAAGAGGGTAGTATTTAGTCACTGCAAAGACAAGGTGAGAAAATCAGCCTTCTCAGGCCTTGATGGCTCAAGCCTGAAATCCCAGCACTTTGGGAGGTGGCGAAGAGGCGGAGAGGCGGATCCGGAGTCAGAGAGACCAGAGACCATCCTGGCCTAACAGTGAAAGCCCCGTCTCTAAGAAATACAAAGCAACTTGAGGTGGCCAGGCGCCTGCTGAGACCAGCAGGAGTAGGGCGGGAGAAAATGCGTGAACCAGGGGCCAGGGAGCTTGCAGTGAGCAGAGATCTAGCCCGCAGCCTGGGCTACAGAAGCCGAGACTGTCTCAAAAAAAAAAAGAAAAATCAGCTATCAAAGACAGTGGAAACGTACCAGTAATCAGAATGCCCTGATCTACAGAGGTCTGTGGTGGTGGCTAACTGATCGTGGTGTCCCCAGAAATGAAATAGATAAGCAGTTAACAAATCCTACTCTAAGGAGCCACAAAATATATGTTAGGCATTAGAGGCCACATGGTCTCTGTTGCAGCTACTCAACTCTACTGTTGTAGCATGGAAAACACCATAGAAAATGTAAACAAACGAACATGGTTATGTTCTGATTAAACTTTATGTATAAAAAACACGCGGAGGGACAGACATGGCCCATGGGCCACAGTGTGCCAATCTCTGCACTTGAATACTGCTCTATCCATGTAAAAAAGTCTAAACTGCAATAGCCAAAAACTAGACTTATCCCAGTGGAGAATCATAACCCCTCACTCAATTACCACACCAAAATCATTCATAAATCATGAACTTAGCCATTTTTCAAAAAGTAATGTCTTCACTAGATAAATCAACATAATTTCTGTCACTTGGTATGCAGGCACTGACATAGCTAATGTCTCTTCTCCATACCAATTTGAAAAAAACAAGACTCAGTTACCTTTCACCTGGCAGGCCCAACAGTGTATCTACAGAGCATTGCCCCTAGCATGTGTCAGTTCTCCAGGTCTCTGTCATAACTTAGTCCCCAGAGAAAATGACACTCCATGAAACACCACACTGGTACACTATGTTGACACCACTATACTGATCATATCCAATGAATAGGAAGTAAAAACACATTTTTAAAAATTAGAGACAGGATCTTACTCTGTCACCCAGGCTGGATTAGAGTGGTGCGATCATAGCTCACTGCAACCTCATATTCCTGGGCTCAAGCAATCCTCCTGCCTCAGCCTCTCAAGTATGTGGGACTACAGGCACATACTACCACACCTGGCTAATTTTTTTAAATTATTTTATTATTTTATTTTATTTTATTATTTTTTTTTACTATAGACCTGAGGTTTCACTATGTTGCCCAGGCTAGTCTCAAACAATTCTCCCACGTCAGCCTCCCAGTGTATAGGATTACAGGCATGAACCATTGTGCCCTGTCTGAAAATGCACCCAACCAAGACAGCTTTATTTTTTTTTTTTTTTTTTTTTTTTTAGACGGATCTCGGCTGTATCTTGGGCTGGAGTGCAGTGGCGATCTGCGGCTCACTGGCCTCCGCCTCCCAGGTTCAGGCCATTCTCACCGCCTCAGCCTCCCGAGTAGCTGGGACTACAGAGCGCCACCCGCCCGGCTTCAAGTTTTTTGTATTTTTAGTAGTGGGGTTTCCCTCATGTTAACCAGGATGGTCACCGATCTCTGACCTCTCTCATCCGCTCGGCCTCCCAAAGTGCTGGGATTACAGGCTTGAGCCACAGCCGGCTAGACAGCTTTTATTAGAGAGCGTACGGCGTTTATGGTTCCAAAATGGTAGTACAGAAGCAAGCCGGTTTCAGTCCTCCCAGAAAACCAAAACCAAACACACATTGGGAAAATTATCACCAGCAATGTCCCTGATCTCAAATATAAACATTAGGCAGTTTCTGGGGCTACAAAGAAGTGAAAAAACTCCAAGGAGACGTTAAGAGAATCAAATTTCCAAGAACGTGGAAAATTTCTACCAATTCACAGTTTCTACACTGGAAAAAAAATGAGATCAAGGTGGACAACTGCCTTCTCCACCATCCTGGGTTCCCTGGTAAAAGATCAGTCCCTCCCTGTCTCAACCCACAGGAAGCATCACACAAGTGTCTGAAGGAGAAATATCCCTGAGGACATCCAGGGACAAAGAGGGGAGGCAAGACTACCATCCCCAGCCCTGGAAACTCTGTTTTATATCTCGGCCAAAGGAGAAAGTCAAATCAGAGTGGCTGTTCAGGAGCACCATACTGTAGGGGTGCTACACAGGTCACCTGGGCATGAACACACAGCCAGCCTGCCCACAGTGCTGGAATATGCCCTTTAGGACTCCCTCATTCTGGATGGACAGTATTCTTGATAGTTTGCTAGAGCAGAGGCAAACGTGGGTTTAAGATTCCATCTAGTGCTGAAAGGGAGGCAGTGACCTAGGGAAATTTTAAAGAAAGAAAATCACTTTGGGAGGCTGAGACAGGCAGATTGCTTAAGCTCAGGAGTTCAAGACCAGCCTGGGCAACAGGATGAAAACCCGTCTCTACTAAAAAGTACAAAAAGTAGCCAGGTGTGGTGGCATGTACCTCACCTACTCAGGAGAGGACTGCTTCAGCCTAGGAGGCAGAGGCTGCAGTAAGCCATGATCACACCACTGCACTCCAGCCTGGGTCACAGACAGAGACCTTGTCTCCAAAAAAAAAAAAAACAAAAAAAAAACAAAAAACACCACACACAAAAAAAAACAAAAACCAAAACAAAACAAACAACAAAAAAACAAACAGGTAAAGAAAACATATCCAATAAAAACCACCAGCCAAAGATTGTAATAAATAATCCTTCAATGCAGACACAGATGTACATCCACAAGAAACAGCAAATGGGAACCATGACCTCCCAAAATGGACAAAAAAATTACCAGTGACTGAACCTAATGAAATGACAATACGTGAGCTCCCTAAGAATTCAAAATAGCACTTTTAAGGAAATACAGTGATCTCCAAGATAACATAGAAGAGCAACTCAGAAATGTATCAGAAAAAAACTTTAGAATATATTAACAACAAAAGAAATCTTATAACAGAAATACTCAACTCAAAAATTCACAGCAGAGGCTCTCAACAGCAAAATGGATCAGAGGAAAGATTCACTAAGCTTGAAGAAAGGCTATTTGAAAATATAGCCAGAGGAGAAGAATGAAAAGGAACTAAGACTGTCTGCAAGATACAGAAAATTACCTTGAAAGACCAAACCTAGGAATCACTGGTGTTCAAGAGGGAATGCATCAAGTGCAAGGGTAAGCTTTGAAAGCTTATTAAAGAAATAACCAAAGATTGCAAAAATTGAGAAAAATATAAATATCTAGGTACAGGAAGGTAAGACGACACCAAACAGATTCAACCCAAATATGACTACTACAAAGCATACAATAATCAGACTCTCAAAGGTCAAGGACAAAGAAAGGACCTAAAAAGCAGTAAGAGAAAAGAAGCAAATAACATATAAAGGACTCTAATTGGTCTGGCAACAGGATTTCTCAATGGAAACCACACAGGCCAGAAGGGAGTAGGATGACATTTTCTTTCTTTCTTTTTTTGTGAGACGGTCTCGCTCCATTGCCCAGAATGGAGTACCATGGCACAAACATGGCTCAATGCAGCCTTTATCTCCCAGGCTCAAGCCATACTCATCAGCCTCCCAAGTAACTGGTACTACAAACGTGCATCACCATGCCTGGCTAATTTTTCTATTTTTTTGTAGAGACGGGGTTTCACCATGTTTGAAATGCTTGTTTCCCGGTGCGGAAAGAAATAGCATGTGAACACAAATTTAATTTATTTAGCAAGGCCATTTTTATATTTTCTGCAGAAAGGGTACACTCCCCAGCAGTTTTGCCATGAGAGTACACCGAGCAAAGGAGACAGGGTCATTTACAACCTGACACATCCACCCCACTGCTGTGTCCAGTTTCCACTGGCTGGAAAGGGACCTCACATTTTGTATTTGTTCTGACTGGCTAGCAACTTAGAACTTTTTAAAAGAGGCAAAGGCACAGGAGACCAAAGGAAGAAGTAACTTGTGGAATGCTGAGAAGGGTAAAAACCCCTTCGAATAACGAAGAAGAACAGGCTATGACCAATGCTTGCCTGGACCAGTATAAGCATGCCAGGGCAAATATTTAGGCTAAACTGTGAGAGCGAAGAACATAAAGTACATGATTTCTTTATTACAGCTAGCAGATATTTAAGAATGTTAACACAGGTCTTTGAATAAATTTTGCTTCTAAAAAAAGTTATTTATTCCTCATTAGACGGAAAAAAAAAAAAAAAAAGTCTTTAAAGAAAAACCTCTACTTTACTTTCTACAACCAAGTTGCCCAAGCTGGTCTCAAAGTCCTGAGTTCAAGCAATCCACCTGCCTCAGCCTCACAAAGTGCTGGAATTACAGGCATCGGCCACCTTGCCTGCCTGTGGGATGAAATTTTCAAAGTGTTGGAAGAAAAAAAAAAATTGACATCTAAGAATACAGTATTCAGGCTGGTGTACTGTCTCACACCTGAAATCCCAACACTTTGGGAGGCCTAAGCGGGCGGATCACCTGGGGTCACAAGTTAGAGACCAGTGTGGCCAATATGGTGAAACCCCATCTCTACTAAAAATTTTTTAAAAAATTAGCCTGGTATGGTGGCACATGTCTTAGTCGCAGCTACTCAGGAGGCTGAGGCAGGAGAATCGCTTGAACCCAGGAAGCGGAGGTTGCAGTGAGCCGATATCGCGCCACTGTACTCCAGACTGGGTGACAGAGCAAGACTTCATCTCAAACAAAAACAAAAACAAAAAGAGATAAAGAAGGTCACTATAGCTGGTCATTGTGGCTCACGCCTGTAATCCCAGCACTTTGGGGACACCGAGGTAGGCATATCACAATGTCAGAAGTTCAAGACCAGCCTGGCCAACATGGTGAAACCCCGTCTCTACTAAAAATACAAAAATTAGCCGGGCGTGGTGGCGCATGCCTGTAATACCAGCTACTCAGGAGGCTGAGGCAGAAGAATCACTTGAACTCAGGAGGCGGAGGTTGCAGTGAGCTGAGATCACACCACTGCACTCCAGCCTGGGAGACAGAGTAAGACTCTGTCTCAAAAATACAAAAAAAAAAAAAGAAAGTCACTATATAATGATAAAGGGGTCAATTCAGCAAGAGGATATAAAAACTGTCAATATTTATGCACCCAACACTGGAGCACCCACGTATATAAAGCAAATATTAATAAATCTAAAGGGAGATACACACTGCGATACAGTAATAGTAGGGGATTTTAACGCCCCACTCTCAGTGATGGACAGATCATCCAGTTAGAAAATCAACAAAGAAACACAGAAGAAGTTAAGCAATACACTAAACCAGAAAGGCCTAACTATAACAGGACATTTTATCCTACTGCTACAGAAGATTTATTCCTTTTCTCAGCATATGGAATATTCTCCAGAATAGACCATATCTTAGGCCACAAAAAAAGTCTCAACAAATTCAAAAATGTAGAAATCATATCATTTTTTCTGACCACAAAGGAATAAAACTAGAAATCACTAACAAGAGGAACCTTGATTCACAGTCTCAAAATGGTGGCTCATGCCTATAATCCCAGCACTTTGGGAGGCCGACACAGGAAGACTGCTTGCACCCAGGACTGAGACCAGCCTGGGCAACATAAGGAGACCCTGCCTCTTCAAAAAAAAAAAAAAAACAACGGAACATTGTTTTGGTATGTTGACATATCAAACTCCATGGGACAAAAGCACACAGAAATTTGGCAATTACAACATTTCCAAAAACAAATGAAAGTGAAAATACAACATACCAAAATCTATGGGATAAAAACAGTACTAAGGGAGTATTTTACAGCAATAAACACGTACATACAAAAAGTAGAAAGATTTAAAATAACTGGATGATACCCCCTAAGATACTAGAAAAGCAAAAACAAACCAGACTCACAATTAGATCAAAAGGATAAAGACCATAGCCAAATAAACAAAATTGAGAATAAAAAAAATACAGACTATCAATAAAACATAAAGTTGATTACTTGAAAAGATAAACAAAATCAACCAACCTTTGGCTAGACTGAGGGGAAAAAATGACCCAAATAAAATAAAAAATGAAAAAGAAAACAGAACAGAAACCACATAAATACAACCAATCATTAGAAACTATTGTGAAAAACTATATGCCAACAAACTGAAAAGCCTGGAAGAAATAGACAAATTCTTTTTTTTTTTTTGAGACAGAGTTTCACTCTTTTTGCCCAGGCTGGAGTGCAATGGCGCGATCTCGGCTCACCGCAACCTCTGCCTCCAGGGTTCAAGCGATTCTCCTGCCTCAGCCTCCCGAGTAGCTGGGATTACAGGCATGTGCCACCACCCCGGCTAATTTTGTATTTTTAGTAGAGACGGGGTTTCTCCATGTTGGTCAGGCTGGTCTTGAACTCCCGACCTCAGGTGATCCACCTGCCTCGGCCTCCCAAAGTGCTGGGATTACAAGCGTGAGCCACCGCGCCCGGCCTGAAATGGACAAATTCTTGGGCGCATACAACCACCAAGATCGAACCATGAAGAAATAGAAAACCCCAACACACCAATAACAAGATTGAAGCCATAACAAAATGAATCCCATGAAAGAAAAGCCCAAGACCTGATGGCTTCACTGCTAAATCCTACCGAAAACTTAAAGAATACTACTACTCAAACTCGGCAAAAAATATTGAAGGGAAGAGAGTATTTCCAAACTTGGTCTACAAAGTGAGCATTATTCTGATAGCAAAACCAGACAAGAGCACAACAACAAAACTACAGGCTAGGCCGGGTGCGGTGGCTCACGCCTGTAATTCCAGCACTTTGGGAGGCTGAGGCGGGTGGATTACCTGAAGTCAGTTCAGGAGTTTGAGACCAGCTTGGCCAATATGGTGAAACTTCGTCTCTACTAAAAAAAAAAAAAAAACACACAAGTGGCTCACGCCTGTAATCCCAATACTTTGGGAGGCCAAGGCAGGCAGATCACAAGGTCAGGAGATCAAGACCATCCTGGCTAACATGGTGAAACCCCATCTCTACTAAAAATACAAAAAAATTAGCCGGGCATGGTGGCAGGCGCCTGTAGTCCCACCTACTCAGGAGGTTGAGGCAGGAGAATGCATGAACCCGGGAGGCGAAGCTTGAAGTGAGTAGAGACTGCACCACTGCACTCCAGCCTGGGCAACAAAGCGAGACTCCGTTTCAAAAAAAAAAAAAAATACAAAAGTTATCCGGGCATGGAGGCGTGTGTGCCTGTAGTCCCCACTACTCGGGAAGCTGAGGCAGAAGAATCGCTTGAACCGGCCGGGCGCGGTGGCTCAAGCCTGTAATCCCAGCACTTTGGGAGGCCGAGACGGGCGGATCACGAGGTCAGGAGATCGAGACCATCCGGGCTAACATGGTGAAACCCCGTCTCTACTAAAAATACAAAAAACTAGCCGGGCGTGGTGGCGGGCGCCTGTAGTCCCAGCTACTCGGAGGCTGAGGCAGGAGAATGGCGTGAACCTGGGAGGCGGAGCTTGCAGTGAGCCGAGATCGCCACTGCACTCCAGCCTGGGTGACACAGCGCGAGACTCCGTCTCAAAAAAAAAAAAAAAAAAAAAAAAGAATCGCTTGAACCCGGGAGGCGGAGGTTGTGGTGAGCCAAGACTCCTGTGGTGAGCCAAGAGTCATGTACTTCAGCCTGAGCGACAGAGCAAGAAGACTCCGTCTCAAAAAAGAAAAACAAAGAAAAAGAAATAAAAGTAACCAAAAATGTGAAGGAGCTATGCAAGGAAAACTGATGAAACAAACTGTAGAGGACACAGAAAAAAATTGGAAGATATTCCATGCTCATGGATTAGAAGAATATTGTTAAAATGACAATACTACCCAAACCAATTTACAATTCAGAGCAACCCTTCTCAAAATACCAATGAAATTCATCACAAAAATAGAAAAAAAAAAATCCTAAAATTTATATGCAATACAAAAAACCTTAAACAGCCAAAGAAATACTGACCAAAAAAAACAAAGCTGGAGTGACCGGGTGCGGTGGCTCACACCTGTAATCCCAGCACTTTGGGAGGCTGAGGCAGGTGGATCATGAGGTCAGGAGTTCAAGACCAGCCTGGCCAACATGATGAAACCCTGTCTCTACTAAAAATACAAAAATTAGCCAGGGTGGTGGTGCGTGCCTGTAGTTCCAGCTACTAGGTAGGCTGAGACAGGAGAATTCCTTGAACTGGGAGGCAGAGGTTGCAGTGAGCCGAGATCGTACCACTGCACTTCAGCCTGGGAGACAGAGGACTCAGTCACAAAAAAAAAAAAAAAGAAGAAGAAAAAAAAAAAAGCTAGAAGCATCCAACTGCTTGACCTCAAAATATACTACAAAGCTACCATAACCCAATCAGTATGGTACTGACATAAAAACAAACACATAGGCCGGGCGCGGTGGCTCAAGCCTGTAATCCCAGCACTTTGGGAGGCCGAGACGGGCGGATCACAAAGTCAGGAGATCGAGACCATCCTGGCTAACATGGTGAAATCCTGTCTCTACTAAAAAAAAAACAAAAAAAAAAAAAATTAGCCAGGCAAGGTGGCAGGCGCCTGTAATCCCAGCTACTCGGGAGGCTGAGGCAGGAGAATGGCGTGAACCCGGGAGGCAGAGGTTGCGATGAGCCGAGATCTCACCACTGCACTCCTCCGTCTCAAAAACAAACAAACAAACACATAAGATCTATGGAAGAAAACAGAGAACCTAAATATAAATCTACACATTTATATAGACAGCTCTTTTTCAACAAAGGCACCAAAAGCATACAATGGGAAAATAGCAGTCTTTTCAATAAATGCTGCTGGGAAAACTGAATAACCATATGTAGAATGAACTAGATGCCATCTCTCAGCATAAACAAAGTCAAAACAGATTAAAGATATGCAACACCTGAAACCATAATGCTACTAGAGGAAGAAACTGGGGAAACAATACAGGACATCGGTCTGGGTAAAGATTTCTTAGGTAAGACCTCAATAGCACAAGCAACAGGAGAAAAAATAAACATATGAGATTACATCAAACTAAAAACTTCTCCACAGCAAAAGAAACAACCAACAAAGTGAAGAGACAATCTACAGCATGGGAGAAAATATTCACAAACTATTCACCTGACAAAGATTAGTAATCAAAATATATAAGGAACTCAACTTGATAGCAAAAAAAAAAAAGAAATCCGATCAAAAAATCGGCAAAAGGTTAGAAGAGTTGTTTCTCATAAAAAAGACACACAAATGGCCAACAAGTGTACGAAAAAATGCTCAACATGGCTAAACATCAGAGAAATACAAATCACACATAACCACAATGAGAAGTCATCTCACCTCACAGAATGGCTTTTATAAAGACAGGGAATAACAAGTACTGATGAGGATGTGGTGAAAAGATAATCCTTGTATGCAGTTGATGGGAATGTAAATTAGTACAGCCACTATAGAGAACAATATTCAGGGCCGGGTGTGGTGGCTCATGCCTGTAATCCCAGCACTTTGGGAGGCCGAGACGGGCGGATCACGAGGTCAGGAGATCGAGACCATCCTGGCTAACACGGTGAAACCCCATCTCTACTAAAAATACAAAAAACTAGCCGGGCGCGGTGGCGGGCGCCTGTAGTCCCAACTACTCGGGAGGCTGAGACAGGAGAATGGCGTGAACCCGGGAGGCGGAGCTTGCAGTGAGCTGAGATCCGGCCACTGCACTCCAGCCTGGGCAGCAGAGCGAGACTCCGTCTCAAAAAAAAAAAAAAAAAGAGAACAATATTCAGGTGTGGTGGCTCATGCCTGTAATCCCAAAACTTGAGGCTGCGGTGGGAGGATCACTTGAGCCCACAAGTTCGAGACCAGCCTGGGCAACACAGCAAGACCTGTCTGCACACACATGCACACACAAAACCTGTCAGGCACAGTGGATCATGCCTGTAATCCCAGCACTTTAGGAGCCCGAGGCAGGTGAATCACTTGAGGTCAGGAGTTCGAGACCAGCCTGGCCAACATGGTGAAACTCCGTCTCTACTGAAAATACAAAAATTAGCTGGGCATGGTGGCATGCGCCTGTAGTTCCAGGCAGCAGAATCACTTAAACCTAGGAGGCGGAGGTTGCAGTGAGCTGAGATCATGCCACTGCATTCCAGCTTGGACAACAGTGAGACTCTGTCTCCAAAAAAAAAAAGAGAGAGAGAGAGAGGTTGAGTCATGGGTAAAATACACAGGTAGAAGAAATTAGACCTGGTGTTCAATAGATCAGTAAGGTGACTACGTTTAACACTCATCTCCTGTACATTTCAAAACAGTTAAGAGAATAATTTGATGTTCCTGCAATAAAGATAAATATTTAAGGTGACAGATATCCTACTTACCCTGATTTGATAATATAAATGTATCAAATTATCACATGTACTCAGAAAATATGTACATCTATTATGAATCAAAAACTTTTTTTCAATTGTAAAATAGGAGGTTGGAGATTCTGGGGCCGCCATGTCTGTGGGTAAAAACATTCCCTTGTCTGGATCATGTAAAGACATCCCTGCAAGATGTCACTCCAGGTTATTTCACCTAATACCGCCTACCACTAAAAAGGAGCAATGAGCCATGACTATGCCACTGCACTCCAGCCTGGGTGATCCAGCAAGACTCTGTCTCAAAAACAAAAAAAAACCAAAAAACTCAGGATGGAGGTTTCTCAAAAAACTAAAAATAGAACTATCAATAGAACTATCATCCGCAGACCTCTTGAATTTTGGAGGCAATATATACATTTGCATATGCTTGTTTAACGCCCCACAGACTTGCCTGTAAGGATTCTAGTAGTTCCAACTGTAGACAAGAGCAATTTCAGGCTGCAGTGCAAGCTTCCCAAGCACTTGGTCCGCCTGATTAAGCAGACCCAATGATACTCAAAGTGTACATGTTAAACAGCATCCTATTTATTGGAATGCTCTGGCATGCACCAACAGAAGATGTAGAGTACAGCCCTCTGGTATTCCAGAGTCAATCCATGTCCTCTTGTGCAGATTAACTGTTTTCCTTTTGAGAAACAGGTTGTGGTTTGCCATTAGCACATGATAGAGAATGAACAACTAATCATGGGACATGAAGTAACTAAGGCAGAACTGAGTAATTTGAGACTTTATGGTTCCCAAAGCATGAAGTACATACTGTCAGACCTTATCAAACAATGGTTGTCAGCTTCTCCTCTGGACCCAATTCCAAGTTTGTAGGAAATCGCATGAAATAAAGGAATATTTACACACACCATGAGAATCCAATCAGAAATATCTGATTGTATGACTTTCTAAAAGAATGAGTGTTGTTAGAAATAACACTCAAAATCCTAAGGAAGTTGAACACTCGAACAAAGAATTATTAGCAAAGCAATTTTACTTCTGTGCAGAGGGGTGCCTTCTTGGCCAGTCGCCATGAGAGCACACCTGAACAAAGGGGCACGAGAGCCTTTATTCCAGATGCAAGTCCTGCCCCTGTACCCTTTCCCCATTGGCCGGGGTTGGGTTGTACAATCTAAACTAATCCCGGTTGGCTAAACATTTGATTTTTTTTTTAGATAGGGTGGGCAGGCAAAAGAAAAGTGGAGAGGAAGGAGAAGGGATGTCTGTAACGAGCTAGGAAGTTAGTCCTCTTTCCAAATGAGGAAAGGCATGTGAGCTGGTACTGATAACGCTTGGTACTGTGGTGTGCCTGGGCATCTAACAAAGGCAAAAAAGAGAAAAAAGGAGAAGAGTAGGGGGTACTATGAATTAAAGAATAAAAGATTGATGAGATTATTTGAAGAGAAATCTCATCATACCCCACAGTGTGACTCTCTGAAAGTCAATATAATATACAATAACTGTTTTAGATAAAAAGACACTGAAAACATTAACAATTTGCAATGTAAAAATGGATACACTTTGAATGGATCTTAGACCAAAAAATATTCAAGAGCATACGTTGAATCAATGCAGAGAATTTTAGTTATTAAGCAAAGTAGACATTAGATAACATTATTTTTTATTTAAGTGAAATACTAGTATTGTGGTTTCAGAATGACAATGCCTTTTTTTTAGGAGACGCTTTATCAAGTATTTAAAGGTCAAGCATCAAGTGTGCAATTATGCTCAATTTACACTCAAATTGTTCACCATAAGACATATTTACCTGAGGAGAAAGAAAACAAGCACAATGCTAAAAAAGTAAGTGTTTGGGCACGGTGGCTCACACCTGCAATCCCAGCACTTTGGGAGGCCGAGGCAGATGAATTGCCTTGGTTCAGGACCAGCCTGGCCAGGTTTAGTGAAACTCTACTAAACTCTACTAAAATACAAAAAAAATTTAGCTGGGTGTGGCGGCGTGTGCCTGTGTCCCAGCTATTAGGTGTCAGGCCTCTAAGCCCAAGATAAGCCATCATATCCCCTGTGACCTGCACGTATACATCCAGATGGCCTGAAGCAACTAAGAACCACAAGAAGCGAAAACAGCCAGTTCCCGCCTTAACTGAGGATATTCCGCCATTGTGATTTGTTCCTGCCCCACCCTAACTGATCAATTGACCTTGTAACATTCTTCTCCTGGAGAATGAATCTCAGGAGCTCCCCACTGAGCAGTTTGTGATCCGCGCCCCTGCGGGGATCTCTGTAAAGAGAACAACCTCCTTTAACTGTAATTTTCCACTACCTACCCAAATCCTATAAGACTGCCCCACCCCTACCTCCCTTTGCTGACTCCTTTTTCGAACTCAGTGCCCCTGCACGCAGGTGATTAAAAGTTTTATTGCTCACATAAAGCCTGTTTGGTGGTCTCTTCACATGGACATGCCTAACACCTGGGAGGCAGAATTACTTGAACCTCGGAAGCAGAGGTTGCAGTGAGCCAAGATCGCACCTCTGCACTCCAGCCTGAGTGGCAGAGTGAGACTCTGTCTCAAAAAAAAAAAAAAAAAAAAGAAAGAAAGAAAGAAAATCCAGACTGGGTGTGTTAGATGTTCAAGTTTTCCTTAGGATCAAATTTTTCAGAAAAAAACATGTAAAAACTACACTTAGTCCAAACATGCTAATAAATTCAATAGATACTAGAAACTTTATTACACTAATACTAGAATAATATTCTGATTTTAATAAATAATTCTAGTATCAGCATAATAAAGCCTCCATCCTGGTGGCCAGGAGCAGAGGCTCACTCCTGTAATTCCAGCTCTTTGGAGGCTGTCGGGTGGATCACAAGGTCAGGAGTTCAGGGACAGCCACAGCCAGCATGGAGTGAAGCCCATCTCTACTAGAAATACAAAAAGAAGCTGGGCATGGTAATTCCCCACTACTCAGGGAGGCTGAGGGCAACAGAATCCCTTGAACCCAGGAGGAGGTGGAGGTTGCAGTGAGCGGGAATCCCGGCTCCCTGCACTCCAGCCTTGCCCTAAGGCGGAAGGAAACAAGACTCCCTCTCAGAAAAAACAAAAGCCTCATCCCTTTTCTTCCTGTAGGCCCTGTTTTGGGCTCTGTATGGGAGAGTACAGGGCCTAGGAACTTCAGATGAAGAGAAGAGCTGTGTATTACTGCCTTTCTTTCTTTCTTCTGAGATGGAGTTTCGCTTTTGTCGCCCAGGCTGGAGTGCAGTGGCAGATCTCGGCTCACTGCAACCTCGGCCTCTCAGGTTCAAGCAATTCTGCCTCAGCCTCCCGAGGAGCTGGAATTACAGGGGCCTGCCACCACGCCTGGCTAATTTTTGTATTTTTTACTGAAAATACAGGGTTTCATCATGTTGGCCAGGCTGGTCTCGAACTCCTGACCTCAGGTGATCTGCCCGCCTCCACCTCCCAAAGTGCTGGGATTACAGGCGTGAACCAGCACGCCTGGCCTGCCTTTCTTTTGTAGAAAGGATTGTAGCTGGTAACAACAAAAAATTAAGTCCAAGAAAATAAAAATAAGAAACTAAAGGCTTACAGTCTACACGTGTTCATATTTACATGCAGAAATAGGCACGCCCTAAACGACTATATTTTTTTCCATCCGAAAGTAATGAGTCAAAAATAAGTAAAGGACACCAAGACAATGCCAGATTCTCAGACGATACATTTTTTAGCAAAGAAATGGAAGTCGGAGCCCTCTTGAAACCAATTTTCTGCCGGTGCTCACCAAAAACACGCCGGAATCGCCAGGTTTCTGAGGCCGGGGGATGCGGGGCCGCAGCCAACCTGACTGGAACGCAGAAATCCTTTTACTTTCGGAAAGAAAAAAAAATCCACAAAGGTTGCTTTCCAAGCTTTTGAAGAGGGGAGCACAGCGGTTGAAAGCACTCCAGGAAACACCGTGCGAAGGCGGGACAGACACACTTCCCGACCTGGCTCCTGACCGGGACCGACTGAGCCTGCGGCCTCTCGCAACTGGCCGCGCCCGGAGGACCGACAGCCCCTGGAGAAGACAGTGAAACGAGGCGGATCCCACAGGCTCCTGGGCGACCGCGCCCAATCGTTCCTTTGCCACCCCCGCTACTATCTCAGGGATCCCCAAGCAGGCAGAACTCACCACAGCCACGGTGGACTCCACCACGATAAAGGCGAAATGGCACTGACCATGCGGAGCCAGCGCCGGAAAAGATGGCGATGGCGCGCTGACGTCACTTCCGCTCGGAGCCTGGGCCCGGGCGGGGCTCCTGGGTTCGAGTTTCAGCCACGTAGGACCCAGCCCAACACAGAAATTCTAGTTTCCTCCCGGGTGGGTGCGGACAGGCCTGGGGCTGGCTCAGGGAGGGGGATGCAGAAACAGGTCCAGAGCAAAAGGTGAGGTTAGAACCGGGCCTCTGGAAGGACCTGTGGGCGAGGGGTGGGGCCCATACTCGGGGGCGATTTAGAGGTGGGACCAGGCCTAGCCATCGGTTCAGGTGGCCAGACCCACTGGAAGGGCGGGGATGGGGGATGGGGGATGGGACGCACTCCAGGGGATGCTCCTGCAGAGCTTTTGCCTGTTGCCTGCAGTGGCGAATACCTGTAATTCCAACACTTTGGGAGACTAAGGCACGTGTATATAGCTTGAGTCCAAGAGTTCAAGTCAAGCGTGGGCAAAATAGCAACATCCTTTCTGTGGATGGCAGGCCACCCAGGTGCTAAGTCAAGAGACCAAGGCATGAGCTGTTCTGGTATAATAAAATATATAAAATAAGAATAGTTAAACTAGATATAGATCATAGATATGATTATATACGAATATAATTAATCATTAGTTTGTAGCAATTACTCTTTATTCCAATATTATTATAATCCTCGCTCTATAATCGTAACCTAGGAAAAACCAGGCCATACAGAGATAGGAGCTGAGGGGACATAGTGAGAAGTGACCAGAAGACAGGAGTGTGAGCCTTCTGTCATGCCCGGGCAGGGCCACCAGAGGGCTCCTTGGTCTAGTGGTAACGCCAGCATCTGGGAAGATGCCCGATGCCAAGCAGACCGTGGTCTAGCGGTAGCGTTAGTGTCAAGGAAGAACACCCGCTACTTAGCAGACCAGGAAAGGCAGTCTTCCTTTCCCCGGGGGAGTTTAGAGAAGACTCTACTCCTCCACCTCTTGTGCAGGGCCTAACATCAGTCAGGCCCGCCCACAGTTATCCGGAGGCCTGTCTCCCTGTGATGCTGTGTTTCAGTGGTCACGCTCCTAGTCCGCTTTCATGTTCCATCCTGTACACCTGGCTCTGCCTTTTAGATAATAGTAGCAAAATTAATGAAGGTACTAAAAGTCTGATATGCAGAAATAATGGTGTAAGCTGTCTCTCTCACTCCCTCTCTCTCTGCCTCGGCTGCCAGGCAGGGAAGGCCCCCTGTCCAATGGACACATGACCCACGTGACCTTACCTATCATTGGAGATGGCTCACACCCCTTACCCTGCCCCTTTGTCTTGTATCGAATAAATATCAGCACAGCCTGGCATTCGGGGCCACTACTGGTCTCCGCTTCTTGGTGGTAGTGGTCCCCCGGGCCCAGCTGTCTTTTCTTTTATCTCTTTGTCTTGTGTCTTTGTTTCTACAATCTCTAGTCTCCGCACACGGGGAGAAAAACCCACCGACCCTGTGGGACTGGACCCTACACCATTCTCTATTAAAAAAATATGTGTGTGTGTGTGTGTGTGTGTGTGTGTGTGTGTGTATAGCTTTTTTGTATATATCTCCTCATGTTCCTAGAGCCTTTCCACAATTCTTCCATATTGATAAACCTGCCAGTCCATGGCATGGTCTATCTCTTCTATTCAGTCATGCTTTCTATAGGCCTTTATTTCTTCATTCTTTCTTTATTTATGTATTTATTTGAGATGGAGTCTCGCTCTGTCGCCAAGGCTGGAGTGCAGTGGTGCGACCTGGGCTCACTGCAAGCTCCGCCTCCCGAGTTCAAGCAATTCTTCTGCCTCAGTCTCCCGAGTAGCTGGGATTACAGGTGCCCACCACCACACCCAGCTAATTTTTTGTATATTTAGTAGAGACAGGGCTTCCCCATGTTAGCCAGGATGATCTTGATCTCCTGACCTAGTGATCCGCCTGCCTTGGCCTCCCAAAGTGCTGGGATTACAGGTGTGAGCCACCACGCCTGGCCAAAAACAAGTATTTCTATTATTTTTCTGACCTTACCACATGGGCCAGGACCACATTTCCTACATTATAAAATAGCATTGACACTAGACATTCTCCCCAGGTTTATTCAGAAATGTAACATAATCCCAATAAAAACATTAAAAGTTTTTTCTGGGCCAGGCGCTGTGGCTCAAGCCTGTAATCCCAGCACTTTGGGAGGCCGAGATGGGCGGATCACGAGGTCAGGAGTTCGAGACCATCCTGGCTAACACGGTGAAACCCCATCTCTACTAAAAAATACAAAAAACTAGCCGGGCGAAGTGGTGGGCGCCTGTGGTCCCAGCTACTCGGGAGGCTGAGGCAGGAGAATGGCGTAAAAACCCAGGAGGCGGAGCTTGCAATGAGCTGAGATCTGGCCACTGCACTCCAGCCTGGGCGACACAGCGAGCCTCCGTCTCAAAAAAAAAAAAAAAAAAAAAAAGTTTTCTGGAGTTAGGTACATTGATACTAAAGTTTATGTGGAAGAACAAACATCTGATAATAACCAAGAAAAGAAAAACAAAAGCAATGATGAGCAGCAGACGTTAAAACATACTATTGACAGTTTTCACACAAGGCAAATAATTAAATTATATTAAAATAAGACATACTATAAAGCCTCTATAATTAAACCTATGTGGTACTAGCACATGAAGCAGAAACAGACTAATAAAATATCTAAAAATAGACCCAAGAACACGTAGAAATTTGGTTCATAAATGTATTTTGCCAAGTGCGGTGGCTCATGCCTGTAAACCTAGCAATTTGGGAGACCAAGGCAGGAGGATCACTTGAGGTCAGGAGTTCAAACCCAGCCTGCCCAACATGGTGAAACCCTGTCTCTATTTAAAATACAAAAAAAATTTAGCCAAGCGTGGCCGGGCGTGGGGGCTCACGTCTGTAATCCCAGGCCGAGGCAGGCGGATCACAAGGTAAAGAGATCGAGACCATCCTGGCCAACTTGGTGAAACCCCGTCTCTACTAAAAATACAAAAACTAGTGGGGTATGGTGGCGGGCGCCTGTAATCCAGCTACTTAGGAGGCTGAGGTAGGAGAATCGCTTGAACCCAGGAGGCAGAGGTTGCAGGAGATCGCTCCCCTGCACTCCAGCCTGGCGATACAGCAAGAATCCATCTCAAAAAAAAAAAAAAAAAAAAAAAAAAATTTAGCCAAGCATTGTGGTGGGCGCCTGTAAGCCCAGGTACTCCAGAGGCTGAGGCAAGAGAATTGCTCAAACCTGGGAGGCAGAGGTTGCAGTGAGCCTAGATTGCGCCATTGCACTAGAGCCTGGGCAACAGAGCGAGACTCCATCTCAAAAAAAAAAAAAGAGGCCGAGTGTGTTGGCTGACACCTGTAATTCCAGCACTTTTGGAGGCAGAGGTGGGTGGATCACCTGAGGTCACAAGCTAGAGACCAGCCTGACCAACATGGAGAAGCCCCGTCTCTACTAAAAATACAAAATTAGCCGAGCATGGTGGCACATGCCTATAATCCCAGGTACTCGGGAGGCTGAGGCAGGAGAATAGCTTGAACCCAGAAGGCGGAGATTGCGGTGAGTGGAGATCGTGCCATTGCACTCCAGCCAGGGCAATAAGAGCGAAATTCCATCTGAAAAAAAAAAAAATGGCATTTCAGATAAATGGGACAAAAAATGCCATTTGTAATGAAAAGTCTAAGATAGCTGGTTAGCTATCTGAGAAAAGATGAAATTAAATCCATACTTCACAGCATATACAAGAATAAACTCCAAATGGACTAGGGATCTAAATGTAAAGAATAAAACCATACATGCATTTAGGGTGTTCAAGTGATTTCTTGGCTGAGTGAGGAAAAAGATGTGACCACAAGGCGGCAGTAGCACACAAGCTTTATTTGGGATGTGCTTTGACAGGTTACCAGTGGGGGAGGTAGCAAACAGCAAGAGAGTATCCACAGGCTTCTTCTACCTGTGGGTCGCTGCTTAGAAAGGATGGAAAGGAAGAGAGACTCCCAGAGGAGAAGGGGAATCAAAGAGGGGGCTTATAATGACTAAATGACGATACTCACCAGACTGGCAGCATATCTTCCAGTTAAAAAGCTCTGAAGGATAAGTCTGGCCAACATGGTGAAACTCCGTCTCTACTAAAAATACAAAAATTACTTGGGTATGGTGGCAGGTGCCTATAATCCCAGCTGCTTGGGAGGGTGAGGCAGGAGAATCACTTGAACCCAGGAGGTGGAGGCTGCAGTGAGCCGAGATTGTGTCACTGCACTCCAGCCTGGGTGACAGAGCAAGACCCTGTATCCAAAAAAAAAAAAAAAAAATAGCTCTGAAGGACAGCAGGGATATGGGGTTTTCATAGCCCTGAAGTTATCTTATCTATGGCTATCAGATATTGGACATAATTTCAGAGACTACAAAGCAGGCACACTTGAAATGACTCTCAACAGTTTTGGATATATATGCCAAAGTGAAATATCTGGATCACATAGTAATTCTGTTTAATCGTTTTTGTTTGTTTGTTTTTGTTTTTGAGACAGGGTCTCACTCTGTTGTCTAGGCTGGAATGCAGTGATGTGATCATGGCTTACTGCAGCCCTCAACTTACTGGGCTCAGGTAATCCTCCCACCTCAGCCTCCCAGGTAGCAGGGATTACAGGTGCATGCCACCACCATCCTTGGCTGAATTAAAAAAATTTTTTTTGCAAAGACCAGATCTCACCATATGCCCAGGCTGGCCTTGAAGTCCTAGCCTCAAGGAATCCCCCTTGAGATTTTCATGATGTTTACTGACATATTAATTCTTTGAAGAGAAATTTTGAATTTATATTCAACAACTTCCTCCTCTTGCTTTTTTTTTTTTTTTTAACGACTTTCTCTTCAAATTTATTTAACATGTCTTGACTTAGTTGTTCTGCTTGATTTTCTGAAAGAAGAAGCTTCTCTGGATAAGGTGGAGGATAGTTAAAGGAAGTTTTAGTAAGTGCTGTTTCTATGAACCTCTGCACCAACGTACGGATGCATGGTGTGACACAGCACTTGACAAAAATAAGTACCCCCATTATGGCTACGAGGGAGGTAAGAATTGAGGCTATTATTCCTTTCCATTTACAGAACCATTTTTCCATTTACAGAACCATATTCTGTAAAGGGGTCATTTACCCCTGAGATGCTGGCCAACTCATTGGATAGAGCAGTCAGACCTTGCAATGCCTTTGTTATACTTCATTAGGGGCGGTGTCATTTGGGATGAAGGTGCAACTTTGAGTTTTCGTTTGTTTGTTTGTTTTTGAGACGGAGTCTTGCTCTGTCGCCCAGGCCGGAATGCACTGGCGCGATCTCGGCTCACTGCAAGCTCTGCCTCCCGGTTCACGCCATTCTCCTGCCTCAGCCTCCCGAGTAGCTGGGACTGCAGGCGCCCGCCACCACCCCCGGCTAATTTTTATTTTATTTTATTTTATTTGTATTTTTAGTAGAGACGGGGTTTCACCGAGTTAGCCAGGATGGTCTTGATCTCCTGACCTCGTGATCTGCCCGCCTCAGCCTCCCAAAGTGCTGGGATTACAGGCTTCAGCCACTGCGCCTGGCCGCAATATTTAGTTTTAATCATGAGGCAAACTCCTCCTCTTTCTGCTAATATCATGTCTAAGGCTATCCTATTTTCCCAAACCATCTGGCTAGTAGCCCCCAATTGCTCAGCTATTCCTTTAACAGCATCTCTAGTGTAGTTAATAAATCACTGTTGGTTGTAATAGATGTAGTTTATCCAATCTACACTTTTATTTTTTATTTATTTATTTATTTATTTACTTTATTTTTATTTTTATTTATTTATTTCTTTTTTTTGAGACGAAGTCTCGCTCTGTCGCCCAGGCTGGAGGGCAGTGGCTGGATCTCAGCTCACTGCAAGCTCTGCCTCCCCGGTTTACACCATTCTCCTGCCTCAGCCTCCCAAGTAGCTGGGACTACAGGCGCCCGCCACATCACCTGGCTAGTTTTTTGTATTTTTTTAGTAGAGATGGGGTTTCACCGTGTTAGCCAGGATGGTCTCGATCTCTTGACCTCGTGATCCGCCCGTCTCGGCCTCCCAAAGTGCTGGGATTACAGGCTTGAGCCACCGCGCCTGGCCTTATTTATTTATTTTTTGAGACGGAGTCTCGCTCTGTCACCCAGGCTGGAGTCCAGTGGCTCCATCTTGGCTCACTGCAAGCTCTGCCTCCTGGGTTCATGCCCTTCTCCTGCCTCAGCCTCCTGAGTAGCTGGGACTACAGGCGCCCACCACCTCGCCCAGCTAATTTTCTTTTTAATCCAATCTACATTTTTATTAACTGTCACCTACCAAAATATTGACTCAAATCCTGCAGCTATTTGATTTCTGGTTTTAATTGATCTGATATTCCCCGTGGGACTCCAGTTGCATCTAAATAGCCCCGAGAGTCGAAAGACCTGTAAGGGGCCGGGCGCAGTGGCTCAGGCCTGTAATCCCAGCACTTTGGGAGGCCGAGGTGGGCTGATCATGAGGTCAGGAGATCAAGACCATCCTGGTTAACATGCTGAAACCCTGTCTCTACTAAAAATACAAAAAATTAGCTAGGCCTGGTGGCGGGCACCAGCTACTCGGGAGGCTGTAGTAGTCCCAGCTACTCGGGAGGCTGAGGCAGGAGAATGGCAGTAAACCCGGGAGGTGAAGCTTGCAGTGAGTGGAGATTGCGCCACTGCACTCCAGCCTGGGCAACAGAGCGAGACTCCGTCTCAAAAAAAAAAAAAAAAAAGAAAGACCAAAGACCTATAAGGGGCTTCTCTTACTTTACGATGTCTTATCTTTCCTCCCTCTGGTTGATGAAATGCCAGGGTGAAAGGGATAACCAACTGGACTAAAGCACAAGTGCCACTCCAGTTATTGGGCAGACTGTCCAGTAAAGGTCCACCACGATACCACCACACATCCACTCGGGGATGAACAAGGGCTGACTGATGGGTAAGCTCTTGAAAGTTCTTAAGCTCACTGTACCCCTTCAGGTCGCCAAGGAACACTAAGTTTCCTCCCTGTCATGAAAGACACGAAGTGAACTTAGCGTTGGGAGACGGAAGCTGGATGGCCTTCAGGGGCTGACCCGCATGGTGGTGACCTTCGGGATATAGCAGAGAGAGAGCTTGGCACGACTTGTTACCCTAGGCTGTAGAATCCTGGAAAGAGCTACCATGCAGCCCATGCCCGGTCTATTGGAGGACCACCCTAGTGGAAAGGGGACAGTCTGGGCCTCTGGCCTGCCGTGGGCACCAGCATAACAATTGCTTTTGTTTGGCACATATACACCATGGAATACTATGCAGCCATAAAAAAGAATGAGTTTGTGTCCTTTGTAGGGACATGGATGCAGCTGGAAACCATCATTCTTAGCAAACTATCACAAGAACTGAAAACCAAACACCGCATGTTCTCACTCATAGGTGGGAAACTGAACAACAGATCACTTGACTCAGGGAAGGGGAACATCACACACCGGGGCCTATCATGGGAGGGGAGGGATTGCATTGGGAGTTATACCTGATGTAAATGACGAGTTGATGGGTGCAGAACACCAACATGGCACAAGTATACATATGTAACAAACCTGCACGTTATGCACATGTACCCTACAACTTAAAGTATAATAATAATAAATAAATTTAAAAAAAAATTGCTTTTGTTTAACATGCGGATGGAATATTTGATCCCTTCCAACCAGGCATCTACATCTTGGTATCCTGTCTCGATTGCCAAAGTTTAAGTCTTTAACTTCTACCATCACTATCTTGGCCTTGTTAGATGAAGAAGGAACAATGGTTCCATTGTGAGAGGTTTTGGAAAACAGCTTAGAGGCAGGTGCAGGTAGGGGGGGGATCAAAGAAATGCATTTCAAAGAATCCAATAGGGTCTGACCTTGAAACTTCAGCCCCTATACCATAAAACCGACTTAGAGAAGGGAACTGGCTTAGAAAAAGGGGGAGAACTTTGGTGGCTCGAAATAATAACCTGTATGGTTGCACTGGTTTATTGACAGTGTGGCTGGGGTGGGGCAATCGTCCCTTTGTGCAAAATGTGAATGTACGGTTTTAGGGAAATTACAAAAATCAAGCCAGGGGCAGTCCATCCTTGCTCTTTTGGTGTATTCAAGCAGAACGCTGGACCAACCACGCATAAAAGCCCACATAGTGGGTGGCAAGACCCTGGCCGCCACAATTGGGTGTTTATCGAAATCTCCCCGGATTAAATGGTCCTAATTCACTAATGCCCAGTCTGAGGAGAGCCAGGATGGACAGAGGTACTTTTCTGAAGTAGAGAGCTGCCTTAATTTGACAAATCCCACAGTGGCATAACAAGGAAGCATTAAACGCAACAGTTTGAGGTGAAATTGACCTGGCTGTGTTAATAACTAGATGGTCGGGCCGGGCGCTGTGGCTCAAGCCTGTAATCCCAGCACTTTGGGAGGCCGAGACGCAAGCGGATCATGAGGTCAGGATTGAGACCATCCTGGCTAACCCGTGAAACCCCGCCTCTACTAAAAAATACAGAAAACTAGCCAGGCGAGGTGGTGGGCACCTGTAGTCCTGCAGCTACCCGAGGCTGAGGCAGTGAGAATGGCTGGAACCCGGGAGGCTGAGCTTGCAGTGAGTTGAGATCCCGCCACTGCACTCCAGCCTGGGCGACAGTGCCAGACTCTGTCTCAAAAAAAAAAAAAAAAAAAAAAAAAAATAACTAGATGGTCAGCAGCAGAGTGAGGAAAGAAGAAAGAGTAATAGAATAGATGAAGGAGAATTAAATTCTTCTTAGCTTTAGTGTGGTGGGGTTTTCCCCTGGGACTATGGCCCACCACTCTGGAGGGGCGGCACTTTCTTGACTCCAGTGTGATGAGTCCATCCTCTCTCTGCCGACCGGACTGAGGTTCCAGTAGTGAGGAGCACCCAGTAACGACATTCCCAGGCTGGCTCAAGCTTCTCCTCTTTCCAGCTCTTGGTGAGGATGTGATCCTTAGGCTGATGTTGCACCGGGAACTCCAAGGGCGGTGCCTGTGCTAATAGAACTTTAGTTTTAAGAGAAGAGAAAAATAGAAGATAGACCAAGTATATAATTTTTAAGGAATTGGTCTTTTGTTTCAAAGGTAGGAATATCAGCAGTGGAGTGCAAATAAGGTAACCCGTAAAGCATCTCATAAGGAGAAAGACCAACGTCTGTGGTGCAGTTCGAATTCAGCAGGGTGATAGGAAGACACTCTTGGTCCATGGCAATCGAGTCTCTAAGACTAATTTGGTTAAGTGGGTTCTCGAGTCTGATTCATTCTTCTACTCTCCCTGATGAGGGGTGCCAGGGAGTATGGTGTCTCATTTAATGCTCCCAATATTTGGGATAGCTTTTTTGAGACTGAGTCTGGAGCTGTCGCCCAGGCTGGAGTGCAGTGGCTGGATCTCAGCTCACTGTAAGCCCGGCCTGGAAAGCGAGCGCGAGTTTCCTGTACTCAGCCTCCGAGGCTGGACTACAGGCGCCGCTACTACCAGCCAGTTTTTGTATTTTTTAGTAGAGATGGGTTTCACCGTGTTAGCTAGGATGGTCTCGGGTCTCCTGACCCTGCGGATCCCGGCCTCGCCCGGCCTCCCAAAGTGCTGGGATTACAGGCTTGAGCCACCGCTCTCGGCCTGGGATAGCCTTTAATGTGCAGTGAAATGACGCCTGTAATCCCAGCACTTTGGGAGGCCGAAGCAGGCAGAACACTTGAGCTAAGGAGTTCCAGACCAGCCTGGCCAACATGGCAACACCCCATCTCTACTAAAAATACAAAAATTAGCCCAGCATGGTAGCACATGCATGTAATCCAAGCTACTTGAGAGGCTAAGGCAGGAGAATCACTTGAGTTCTGGAGTTGTAGGTTGCAGTGAGCTGAGATCGTGCCACTGCACTCCAGCCTGGATGACAGAGGGAGACTCTGTCATTCATCAATAACAATCTCTAATTAACTTTAAAAATGACCCCTAGGCCAGGCGTGGTAGCTCACAATCTGAAATCCTGCACTTGGGAGGCTGAGGCAGGCCGATCACCTGAGGTTAGGAGTTTGAGACCAGCCTGACCAACATGACAAAACCCTGTCTCTACTAAAAATACAAAATTAGCCGGGTGTGGTGGTGCATGCCTGTAGTCCCAGCTACTCGGGAGGCTGAGGCAGGAGAATCGCTTGAACCTAGGAGGTGGAGGTTGCAGTCAGCTGAGATCAAGCCATTACACTCCAGCCTGGGTGACAGAGACAGACTCCATCTCAAAAATAGAATAGAATAGAATAGAATAGAATAGAATAGAATAGAATAGAATAGAATTGAAATAATGCCGAGTGCAGTGGCTTAGGCCTGTAATCCTAGCACTTTGGGAGGCCAAGGCAGGCGGACTGCCTGAGCTTAGAAGTTCAAGACCAGCCCAAGGCAAACACGGGTGAAACCCTGTCTCTACTAAAATACAAAAAAAAAAAAAAAAAAAAAAAAAATTAGCTTGGGTGTAGTGGGTGTGCCTGCTAGTCCCAGCTACTTGGGAGGCTGAGGCAAGGAGAATTGTTTGAACCCTGAGGCGGAGGCTGCAGTGAGCCGGACATTGTGCCACTGCACCCAACCTGGGTATCAGGAGCCAGACTCTGTCTCCAAATAAAATAAAATAAAATAAAATAAATAGAAGGGCCAGGCGCTGTGACTAATGCCTGCAATCCCAGCACCTGGGAGGCTGAGGCAGGCAGATCACGAGGTCAGGAGATCATGACCAGCCTGGATCAACATGGTGAAACTTTGTCCTCTACTAATCCATACAAAATGAGCTGGGATGCTGGCACGCGTTTGTAATCCCAGATGCCTCGGAAGGCTGAGGCAGGAGAATCGCTGAACCCGGGAGAAGGAGGTGGTTGCAGGAGTCGGTGATCGCGGCTACCGCAGATCTCGACCAAGCATAGAGCAAGACTCCATCTCAAATAAATAAATAAATAAATAAATAAATAAAAATAAAAAATAAACAAAACAAATAAAAACAAAATGCATCAATTTGAAAGAAAGGCTCCTGTAAACACCTACATCTGGCTCCCCCTTCACTTTGTTAGGGGCAGCATTGCTAGTCACTCTGCTACTGATCCTTAATATAGGTAGAGGCTCAAGACAGATCACAATGGAAAGGAAAAAATAAAACAAGAACTGACCCAAGTAACTCTGGGCTTTTGTTGTTGTTGTTTTGTTTTGAGACAGAGTTTTGCCCTGTTGGCCAGGCTGGGAGTGCAGTGGCACAATCTCAGCTCACTGCAGCCTCCACCACCCGGTTCAAGTAATTCTCATGCCTCAGTCAGCCGAAGCCTGCTGGGACGAGAAAGTGCACGCCACCAGCCCCAGCTAACTTTTGTATTTTAGTAGTGACAAGGTTTTCACATATTGGCCAGGCTGGTTCAAATTCCTGGCCTCAAGTGATCCACCCATCTCCCAAAGTGCTGATTTCAGGCATGAGCCACTGTGCTCGGCCAGTAACTTCTGTTTTATTATTTCTTTTACTGTGATAAAAAGCACATAAAATTGACATGTAACATCTTTTTTCGAGGCAGGGTCTTGCTCTGTTGTTCAGCCTGAGTGTCGTGCGTGATTCAATCATAGCTCGTTGTAGACTTGAACTCCTGGGCTCAAGCAATCCTTCTGCCCTCAGCATCTCTGCGAAGCTGGGACTACAGGTGTACCACCATGCCTGGACAGGGTTTTAAAATTTTTGTGACAGGGTCTGCTATGCATGCTTAGGCAACAGGCTTCGAAACTCTGCCCCTACAAAAAGTACCAAAATTACCCAGTGTGGTCGTGCATGTCTGCAGTTCCAACTACTCAGGGAGCCTGAGCGGGAGGATCACCTAAGCTCACGAGGTCAAGGCTGTAGTGAGCCATGATTGTGCTCACTGCATTTCAGCATTGGGTGACAGGGTGAGACCCTGTCCCCCAAAAAAGGAAGAAAAACCAAAGTATTAGAATTATAACTTTTAGAATTGATATGTAAGTACAGGGCTCAGTAGCTCATGCCTGTAATCCTAGCATTTTGGGAGGCCAAGGCGGGCAGATTACCTGAAGTAGAGTTTGAGGCCGGGCGCGGTGGCTCAAGCCTGTAATCCCAGCACTTTGGGGAGGCCGGACGGGTGGATCACGAGGTCAGGAGATCGGTGACCATCCCATAACACGGTGGAACCCCCGCCTCTACTAAAATACAAAAACTAGCCGGGCGAGGGTGGCGGCGCCTGTAGTCCCAGCGCTACTCCGGAGGCTGAGGCAGGAGAGAACAGTGGGAACCCGGGAGGCGGAGCTGTATTGAGCTGAGATCCGCCACTGCACTCCAGCCCGGGCTACAGAGCAAAACTCCGCCCCCAAAAAAAAAAAAAAAAAAAAGAGTTTGAGATCAGCTTGGTCAACATGGCAATACCCTATCTCTACTAAAATACAAAAATTAGCTGGTCGAAGGCCGGGTGCAGTGGTTCACATCACCCCAGCAGTTTGGGGCCGAGGTGGCGTGGGATCACGAGGTCAGGAGTTTGAGACCAGCCTGACCAACATGGTGAAACTCTGTCTCTACTAAAAATACAAATATTAGCTGGACTTGGTGGCACACTCACTGTTATCCGAGCTACTCAGGAGGCTGGGAGGCAGAGAATTGCTTTGAACTCAGGAGGAGTGAGGTTGCAGTGAGCCAAGATCGCACTCATTGCACTCCAGCATGGGTGGACAGAGTGAGATTCTGTATCTCAAAAAAAAAAAAAAGCTAAATAAATAAAATGAAATAAATTAGCTGGGCAAGGTGACACATGCCTGTAATCCTCCAGCTACTTGGGAGGCTGAGGCAGGAGAATCACTTGAACTGGGGAGATGAAGGGTCCAGTGAGCCAAGATCATGTCACTGCACTCCAGCCTGGATGACAGAGTGAGATCAACTGAAAAAAAAAAAAAAAAAAAAAAGTGGTATGTAATGTTGTACACTATTGCCTTGAATGCCTGGCCTCAAGTAAACCCCCTGCCTCAGTGTACTAAGTAGTTGGGATGGAAGGAACACAGCAGCTAAACTCGTTTTTTTTTTCGTTTTTTGTTTTGTTTTGTTTTTTTTAGTAGAGATAGTATCTCACTCCATTGCCTAGGCTGTTCTCAAACTCCTGAGCTAGAGTGATCCTCTCTTCTCGGCCTCCCAAAGTGCTGAGATTACAAGCATGAGCCACCATGCCCAGCCAGACATTTTTACATTACATGAAATTTTCAAGATGCAGTTGGTACTAATTCTCCATAAATCCTTTCAGAGTATTAAAAATGAAGCAAATCTTGCTAAAGCTTTTTATGATGCCAGTACAAGATATATGTATATCTTGTTTTTATCACTGATAAAAACAGTACCATCATTAAAAACTGCATAATCTTATCAGTAGTGAATATTGCTACAAATGCATTAAGTAGGCTGGGCATGGTGGCTCACACCTGTAATCCCAGCACTTTGCATGGCTGAGGCAGGCTGATCATGAGGTCAAGAGATTGAGACCATCCTGGCAACATGATGAAACACTGTCTCTTCCAAAAATACAAAAATTAGTTGGGAGTGCTGTCACGCGCCTGTAGTCCCAGCTACTCAGGAGGCTGAGGCAGGAGAATCGCTTGAACCTGGGATGCAGAGGTTGCAGTGAGCCAAGACCGCACCACTGTATTCCAGCCTGGCAACAAAGCGAGACTCCATCTCAAAAAAAAAAAAAAAAAAAAAACACCAAAAAACAAAAAATAAACAACAACAAAACAAACGCACTAAGTATAATAGTGGCTCGGTGAAGTGGCTCACGCCTGGAATCTCAGCACTTTGAGAGGGTGAGGCAGGATTGCTTGAGCCCTGGAGTTTGAGAGCAGCCTGGCCAACACAGCAAGTGACCACCTCTACAAAAAAATTAAAAATTAGCTGGGTGTGGTAAAGCATCCCTGTACTCCCAGCTACTCAGGAGGCTGAGGTGGGAAGATTGCTTGAGCCCAGGAGGTCAAGGCTACAGTGAGCTGTGTCTGCAACACTGCACCCAGCCTGGGTGATAGAGCAAGAGGAGAGGGGAGGGGAGGAGAGGGGCGGGAAGTGGAGGGGAGGGAAGGGGAGGGGAGGGAAGGGGAGGAAGAGACAGAGAGAGAGAAGAGAAAGAAAAGGAAGGAAGGAAGGAAGGAAAGGAGGGAGGGAGGAAGGGAGGGAGGGAGGGAAAGAAATTAGTAAATAAATTCCAACCCCATGATAAGAAAGTAGTAAACCCAGTAGCATTTACTGCAGGAATGTAAGGTTGGCTCTGGTTGATTTGTATCTTTGTATTAGTGCATTCACCATTACGGATGATGTCTGGAGTTTGCCCACAACGATGCTCAAGACCCTTTCAGACACATCCTCCCCCAAAGGGGAACATTCTCCTGTTCTCACGGGTAAAACTGCAGCCTGAGTGGAGAACAGATGCAACCCTCTGCTCTGATGGACTAGAGAATGCAGTAGGGGATCGACGGCAGCCTCACCAGACACCAGTCAATTCTCTGGCCCTCTGCAACTCTGGATAGCGCTGAGCCCCTACTTTCAGGTGGGGAGAGTCATTCTGGGGGCTTCAAGAACACCGTTCTGTCAGTCCGTCCAACCAGGTCCAGGAGCCAGTGGAAGAAATCTGAGACAAGTGGGGGTTCTGTTGAAAGGCGCTTTTGAGAATCACTGAAATAATGTCTGGTAGGTCTTGAAACTCTAACCTCTGACTTATTTAGTCCATTTTCATATTACTATGAAGAAATATCAGAGACTGGGTAATTTTTTTTTTTTTTTTTTTTTTTGAGACAGAGTCTTGCTGTGTTGCCCAGGCTGGAGTGCAGTGGCATGATATCGGCTCACCGCAACCTCTGCCTTCCATGTTCAAGTGATTCTCCAGCCTCAGCCTCCTGAGTAGCTGGGATTACAGGTGTGCGCCACCAGGCCTAGCTGATATTTGTATTTTTTAGTAGAGATGGAGTTTCACCATGTTGGCCAGGACGGTCTCAACTTGACCTCGTGATCTGCCCGCCTCCGCCTCCCAAAGTGCGATTACAGGCATGAGCCACTGTGCCAGGCCTTTTTGTTTGTTTTTTGAGATGCAGTTTTGCTCTGTTGCCCAGGCTGGAGCGCAGTGGCACAACCTCGGCTCACTGCAACCTGCACCTCCTGGATTCAAGCGATTTTCCTGTCTCAGCCTCTGGAGTAGCTGGGCCAGGCGTCAGCCACCATGCCCAGTTAATTTTTTGCATTTTTAGTAGAGATGGGGTTTCACCATGTTGGCCAGCCTAGTCTCAAACTCCTGACCTCAGGTGATCCACCCGCCTCAGCCTCCAAAAGTGCTGGGATTACAGGCGTGAGCCACCACACCTGGCCTGATTACTCTTTTTATTGTAGAGATGGGGTCTCACTGTGTTGCCCAGGCTGATCTTGAACTCCTGGCCTCAAGCAATCCTCCTGACTCAGCCTCCCAAAGTGCTGGGAATACGTGTGTGAGTACCATGATCAGCCAGAATAGGTAACTTTTATTATTTTATTTTTTTATTTTTTTATTATTTTATTTTTTTTTTTTGAGACGGAGTCTAGTTCGGTCGCCGAGGTTGGAGTGCAGTGGCGCCATCTCGGCTCACTGCAAGCTCCACCTCCCGGGTTCACGCATCTCCTCCTGGTTCTCAGCTCTCCCGAAGGCTGGGACTACAGGCGCCCACCACTGCCCGCTAATTTTTATTTTAGTAGAGACTGGGTTTCACTGTGATCTCATCTCTGACTCAGATCTTCCCCGCCTCACTCCCTGCAGTGCTTGGGATTACAGGCGGACACTGCCACTCGCATATTTTTTTTTATTTTTATTTTTTGAGACAGAGTCTCGCTTCGCCGCTTCAGGATGGGAGTGCAGTGGCTGGATCTCACAGCTCACCGCAAGTCTGCCTCTCTCCTGCTGAAGCCATTCTCCACCTCTTCAGCTCTTCCCGAAAGTAGCTGACTCACTGCACCCGGCCCACGTCAGCCTAGCTAGTTTTTTTGTATTTTTAGTAGAGACGGGTTTCACCTGTTAGCCAGGATGGTCTGATCTCCTGACTCCTCGATCCCACTTCTCCTGCCTCGGCCTCCCAAAGTGCTGGGATTACAGGCTTGAGCCACCGGCCACTTTTGTATTATTTTTAAAAATATTTTGTAGTTTTTTCTTCGAGATGGAACCTTGCTGTGTTGCCCAGAGCTGGAGTGTAATGGCACACCAACTCATCGTAACCTCCTCACTCTCTTGGGCTCAGCCAATTCTTCTTCCTCAGCCTCCCAAGTACCTGTATTACAGGAGAGCTGCCACCATGCTCATTAATTTTTGTATTTTTAGTAGAGATGAGCCACCACGCTATTGTGGCTGGTCTCTCAACTCCTGACCTCTTGATCAGCCCACCTAACCCCAGTGTTGGGATTATGGTCGTGCCTTGCAGCCTGTAGTATTTTTAAATAGATGATGTGATCTCAACATGCTGCCCAGGGCATCTTGCCTGTTTTCAAAGTGCTGGGATTACAGGCCTGAGCCACTATTCCCAGTCTAGAATCTTATAGCATAGAGATAAATTAAGAATTTAGAAAAAGTAGGAACATGCCTCAGTACAGTATATGACAGTCATAATCTACATATAAATATCATTCAGGGCCAGGCATGGTGGTTCACACCCGAATCCTGTGCACTTTGGGGACAGAGGAGGTAGATCACGAGGTCAAGAGATCGAACCACCCCTGGCCGCAGGAAACCCTGTCTCTACTCAAAAATACAGTACTCAGCTGGGCATGGTGGTGCGGCTCAGAGTCCCAGCTCCTCAGAGGCTGAGGCAGGAGAATCGCTGAACCCCAGGTGGAGGCTGCAGCTGAGATCAGGCCACTGCACTCCAGCCTCGCACAGAGCCAGACCAGCTCTTAAAACAAAAAACAAAAACAAAAGCCGGGCTGGAGCCACGCCATCCTTAGCATTTTGGGAGGCCGAGGCGGTGGATCACAAGTCAGGATTGAGATTATCCTGAAAGGGGAAACTGCCTCTACTTCAAAATACAAAATTAGTCGGGCATGGTGGTGGTGGCCTCCAGTCCCAGCTACTCGGGAGGCTGAGGCAGGAGAATGGCTGCGAACTCTGGGAGGCGGAGCTTGCGTGAGCCGCAGATGGCGCTCACTGCACTCCAGCCTGGGCGACAGAGCAAGACTCCGCCTCAGAAAAAAAAAAAAAAAAAAAAAAAATCAGGGACAATAAGAAAAAAAATTACAAAAGTTATCTTCAGACATAGCTCCATAACATATTAGTAAAGGTAATCAAACAGTCCTTTAAAATGATCCATTGCGTCTCAGTTGAGCTTATCCAGGAATGCAAGGTTGATGTAACACTAGAAATAAATACTAGAAACTAGAAATAAATACAAAACCACATTTATTTTACTTTTGATGGAGTCTCACTCTGTCAACAAGGCTGGAGGTAGTGGCACCTTACACTCAATGCAACCTCCACCTCCCACTGGAAAGGATTCTCCTTAAGCCCAGCCTCGAGAGTAGCTGGAATTATGGGTAGCCACAACCACACCCAGCTAATTTCTGTATTTTTAGTAGATGGGGTTTCTCTCACCATGCTGGCCAGGCTGGTCTCCAACTCCTGACCTCAAGTGATCCACCCATCCCTGCCTCCCTAAGTGCTGGGATTACAGTATGAGCCACCTCACACCCAACCTGACCGTGATTTATTTTAGGAAACAAGTCCTTCCATGCATTCAATTTTGTTCAAGTTTTTTTGTTTTTGTTTTGTTGTTTTGTTTCTTTTTTTTTTTTTTGAGATGTGGTCTTGCTATGCTGCCTTAAGCTGGTCTAGAACCCCTGTCTGAGCCATCCTCCCCAAGGAGCCTAACCAGGCATGCATCACCACATCATTTCATTAGTGACATTTATTACAAAATTCATCATAGACCATGCATAGTTCTAGGTACTTGAGTATTAGTAAATAAACATGATCATCACAGAGGATGCACAGGAAGCAGTTAATAAATTCAAGAGGAATTCAGCCACAAACTATGAACATGGGAAATCATTCATCATGTAAAACTGGATGGTAAAAGAAACTGTAAGAGCCTCTTCAAAAATAAGATAAAACCTACAGCCAAGCCAATAAAATATCTCAGCAGAACTGCAGACAATTATGCTGGTATTACTACTTTAGTTGGTGTTGTGCTGAGGTTGAAATTATCCATAGTAAAGCAAGGAAAAAAATATATATGTATAACCTAACGACTAAAGTGGAAAAATAAGAGTTGTTACTTACAGATTATGTGACTGTCTATGTGGAAACGGAAAAGAATCACACCAAGTACTCTGGACTGAATGATAACCCCGAAAATTCATATGCTGAAGCTTCAAATCCCAATGTGACTGTATGTGAAAATAGAGTCTTTAGGAAGTATCATGAAATGATGTCAAGAGATGGGTGGGGGAGGAGGGGGGAGAGATGGTGGGGAGAGAGGACAGAGGAGAAAGAGAGAGACCTATTTGCTGGTTTCCATCCTGTGAAGACATGAGGAAGTGGGCATTTACATACCAGGAAGAGAGCTCTCACCAGAAGTTGACCATGCTGGTACTCTGATCTCAGACTTCTAGCCTCGAGAAATGTGAGAATATAATTCTTTTTTGAGGCGGAGTCTCCGGCTCTCTGCCTAGGCTGGAGTGCAGTGGCTGGATCTCTGCTCACTGTTAGCCTCCTAGGGTTCACCATTCTCCTGCCTCAGCTCTCCCCGAAAGTACCTGGGACTACAGCTCAGCTTCACTCCGGGCCCCAGCTAGTTTTTGTATTTTTAGTAGAGACCAGGCTCACTTCAAGTTAGCCAGGATGGTCTCGATTCTGACCTTTGATCCACTCGCCTCTGCCTCCCCAAAGTGCTGGGATTACAGGCTTGACCACTGCGCCCGGGCCTTTTTTTTTTTTTTTTTTTTTTTTGAGATTTGTCTCTGCTTCTGTCACCCAGGTTGAGGTGCTCAGTGGCCGGATTCTGTCACTGCAAGCCCGGCCCCGGTTTACGCTTATTCTCTGGCTCAGCCTCCCGAGTAGCTAGACTACAGGCGCCAGCCACCTCGGGCCTGTTTTTTGTACTCTTTTAGTAGAGACGGGTTTCACCTGCGGTTAGCTAGGATGGCTCCCTGACCTCCTGGGATTCTAGGATCCTGCCTCGCCTCCCCAAAGTGGGGCATAGATTACAGGCTTGAGCCACCAGTCAGCCTTTTTTTTTTTTTTTCATAATGGAATCTTGCTGTCTCCCAGTCTGAGTGCAGTGGCCAGATCTCAGCTCTCACTGCAAGCCCTCAGCCCTGTTTACTTAATTCTCCTGCTCCCCAGCAGGAGTAGCTGGGACTACAGGCACCTGCCACCACTCCAGCCAGTTTTTTTTGCATTTAGTAGAGAGTGGGTTTCACTGCTGCTAGCCAGGATGGTCTCGACTTGACCTTGGTGGATCCACACCCGCCTCAGCCTCCCAAAGTGCTGGGATTACAGGCTTGAGCTACCGTGTCTTGCAGAATATAATAATGTTTTTAACCTACATGACTTATTTGGCAATTAAATGAATTTGCAAGCCATTTGGTCTGTGGTATTTTGTTATGGTGGCCTGAGTCATTAAGGTGATTACCAAAGAAACAACAAAACCAAAAAATGTGAAGCAGCTTTTGAAAGTGACAAATGACATCTAGACCATGCTGGCTAACACGGTGAAACCCCGCCTCTCAAATAAAAAAAATACAAAATTAGCCGGGCGAGGTGGCTGGCTTCGTGGTCCCAGCTACTCGGGAGGCTGAGGCGGGAATGGCGTGAACTCCAGGAGGGAGCCTTGCAGTGAGCTGAGATCCGCCACTGCACTCCAGCCTGGCGATGAGCTGAGACTCCGCCCCAAAAAAAAAAAAAAAAGAAAGTGACAAATGAGTAGTGGCTGGAAAAATTGTGATGTGCAAGCTGGAAATAAGGTTGGCAAGGGTGATTCTGATGAGGTGTCATTGGAGAATGAGGAACATGCTATTGGGGAATGAGGAACATGCTATTGGGAAATAAGACAACCCTTGATATGAAGTGGTGAAGAACTTGGCAGAACTGTATTCTAGCATTTTGTGCAAGGTAGAACTTGAGAGAGATAAAATTAGGTATTTATCACTAACATCTGTAATTGAAGTGTTAAAAGACACAGGAAGCTTCATTCTTCCTGACTGCTTACAGGGAAATCCAAAGAGGAGACTTGAATTGCAGAAGCAACTGTTAAGGAAAAACAAACCAGAACCTGGAGATTTGGAAAATTCTCAGCCTATCCATACTGCAAAAATTAGAAAATTTGTGCTGAAGAGAATCCTGAAAGTGTGGCTGAACAATCATTTGATAAAGCGATCATGAGGGGATTCATGGACTATATCAGCCATCTTAAGAGGAGTGAGGACAGAGACTGGATTATACTAGAAGAGACACTGCCACTTACATTGTGCCACCTAAAATAGACATACAAGGCAGAACAGGCAAGGCTGTCACACTTCTTAGATTTTACAAGGGGACACAGAAATAATCAGCTGTGAAAGTGCACTGGCAGTTAAGGATGGTTTCATTCCTGCCATGCTCTGCAGGATCTGGGAAATAGAAGACACCCTTGGAGGAGCATCTCTTAACAACCCACCTCTGGGGTCCTACATCATCTTGGTTTCTGGTAAATTTTGACATAAATGTGCCACACTGGCAGCCACTAATCAACAGGGGCTGGGATCAATCTGCATGATGTATCTCATACAGAACTTGTTAACGCTATGATCTTAGGAATCTAGTCACCAAGGTGAGGCAGGCTTCAGTACTGACCTCACCATCCATGACCCTTCTTCACAGATGCCCAGACTTAGGCAACCATGAAGTTGTATTCAGAACCTGTAGGTTTAATTTCAGACCTTCAGGATGGCATCCAAAGCCAATCCATGAGCCATTACAACCTCCGCAAGGCATTTAGGACAAATCTGATAATCTTTGGTGTCATTGCCAATAATTAAAGATGGCAACTGATGGGCTAAATGGTAACACTCATACCCTTACATTCATAGGGTTTCTCCCCAGTGTGAATTCTTTCATGTCTACTTAGGCGTGAGGAAACAGCAAATGCTTTCCCACATTCTTTACATACGAAGGGTTTCTCTCCGGTATGAGTTCGCAGGTGAACATTAAGGCGTGAGGAATACAGAAATGCTTTCCCACATATCTTGCATACAAAGGGCTTTTCTCCACTGTGAGTTTTCAAATGTTTACTACGACGGGAAGAAGTAATGAAGGTCTTCCCACATTCAACACATTCATAAGGCTTCTCTCCTGTGTGAATTCTTATATGTTGAATAAGGCTTGTGGATGTAGTGAAGGCTTTCCCACATTCCTTACACTGATAGGGTTTCTTTCCACTGTGACTTCGTATGTGTATAGAAAGGCCCGAGTACTGAGCGAAGGCTTGGCCACATTCCTTACATTCATAGGGTTTTATTCCAGTGTGAGTTCTTACATGTTCAGTAAGTTGAGTTGATCTAGTGAAGGCTTTCCCACAGTATGTACACTTGTGTGGTTTTATTCCAGTGTGAATTTGAATGTGATCATTAAGGCATGAGGAATTTCTAAAGGATCTTCCACATTCTTTGCATTCAAAGGACTTCTCTCCTTTATGAGTTTTCACATGTGCATAAAGTTGAGAAAAATTAGTGAAGGATTTCCCATATTTCTTAGTCTTTTTGGATTTCTTTCCTGTATGAACTGCTACACATTGCTTTAGGTGTGAGGAAGGTGTGATGGCTCTCTCACATTCCTGAAATTCACAGAGTTTCTCATCAGTGTGGATTCCCATGTGATTATCAAGGCTTGCAAAATACTTAAAGCCTTTTCCACATTCCTTACATTTGTATGGTTGTCTTGCATTGAGAACTTCAAGATGTACAGCAAGGCCTGGAGTTAGAGTGAAGACTTTTCCACATGGATTAAATTTGGAAAGTTCCTGTCCAACAGAGGCTTCCTTGTGCACACTGAGGACGTCTTTTCCGTAACAATTACCCTCAGAAGTGTTCCCTCCATTGTGAGCTCTCATGTGTGTCTTAAGGCAAAACTGTTCACTGAAGACCTCTCCACAATTCTTACAGTCACAGAGTTTCCATCCACTGTAGCCTCTTGTCTGTTGATGACGGGATAAAGGTTTTAAAACATTTTCAGACATATAAAGAGATTTCACCCATCTGAACACAGAAACATTATTTTAATGACAATTATTATTTTACTTCTTAATATTTATTTTTTTTTTTTTTTGAGAGAAAGTCTTGTTCTATCTCCTAGTCTGGAGTGCAGTGGCACACTCTCAGCAAACTGCAACCTCCACCTCCCATGCTCAAGTGATTCTCCTGTCTCAGCCTCCCAAGTAGCTAGGAATACAGGTGCCCACCACTGCACCTGGCTAATTTTTCTGTTTTGTGGAGACAGGGTTTTGCCAAGTTACCCAGGCTGGTCTCAAACTCCTGAGCTCAGGTGATCTGCCTGCCTCGGCCTCCCAAAGTGTTGAGATTACAGGCGTGGCCACCATGCCCCACCTCAGTTTATTTTTGAGATGGAGTCTCGCTTTGGCTGGAGTGCAAGTGGCAAGATTTCGGCTCACTGTAATCTCCACCTCCTGGGCTCAAGTGATTGTCGTGCCTCAGCCTCGTGAGTAGCTGGGATTACAGGCACGTGTAGCCACACCCAGCTAGTTTTGGTATTTTTAGTAGAGACCAGGTTTCACCACGTTGGCCAGGCTGGTCTTGAACTCCTGACCTCGTAATCTGCCCACCTCGACCTCCCAAATTGCTGGGATTACAGGCATGAGCCACCGCACCTAGCCTCAATTTATCAGTATAAAGACAGGGTCCTGCTATGTAGCCTAGGCTGATCTCAAACTCTTCACAAAACCCCCCTGCCTCAGCCTCCCAAGGTGCTGGGATTATAGCCATGAGTTACCATGTCTGTCTACTTTGATAATTATAATTTTTACAATTTTTCTTCCTTGTTTTTATTTCCTGACTTCCTGATTTCTTCCAGATTGAATGATGGGAACTTTGGCTAGAATTCTATGCCACTGGCTCTAATTGTTAAAAAACAAACAAACAAAAAAATGTAGTTCTTTTTTTATCGTGGGGGGTGGTTTGAGACAAGATCTCACTCTGTCACCCAGGCTGGGTACCATGGCACAATCACAGCTCACTACGGCCTTAATCTCCCAGGCTGAAACCATCATCCTACCTCAGTCCCCCGAGGAGCTTGGATTACAGGTGCATGCCAACATACCCGGCTAATTTTTTATTCCTTGTAGAGACAGGGTCTCTGTTGTCCAGGCTAGTCTTGAACTCCAAGGCTCAAGCGATTCACCTGCCTCAGCTTCCCAAAGTGCTGGGATTATAGGTGTCAGCCATTGCACCCAACCAAATAGTGTAGATTTTCATGAAACTGTTTAAATCATCAATGTCTAGTTACTTATGTGGGAATGTGTACTTGTGGGTATTTTGAAGTGACAAGTTATACAGGAATGAAACATCACAAAATTCACCACATTCAGACTCTCTCCAGAGACCCTGCTCCCTCAACGGTGCAGGCTACTTCTCTAATTCTCTCAAGTATCTCTCATTTGTGCTGTTTCTTTTTCACTGCAACCTCCAACTCCCGGGTTTAAGCAATTCTGCCTCAGCCTCCCATGTAACTGGGATTATCGGTGTCTGCTACCATGTCTGCATACCTTTGTATTTTTAGTAGAGATAAGAGTTTCACTACGTTGGCCAGGCTGGTCTCGAAGTGCCAACCTCAAGTGATCCACCTGCCTAGGCCTCCCAAAGTGATGGGACTACAGACTTAGTTTTTCTTTCTTTATTTCTGAGACAGTCTCACTCAGTCGCCCAGGCTGGAATGCAGTGGTGCAATCTCAGTTCATTGCAATCTCTGTCTCTGTGTTCATGCCATTTTCCTGCCTCAGCCTCCTAAGTAACTGGTACGACAGGTGCCCACCACCACACTCAGCTAACTTTGTATTTTCAGTAGAGATGGAGTATCACCATGTTGGCCAGCCTGGTCTCAAACTCCTGACCTCAAGGGATCCACCCACCTCAATCTCCCAAAATGTTGGGATTACAGCTGTGAGCCACCACATTCACCCTCTCTTTAAAATCAGAGATGGGATCTTGCTATACTGCCTAGGCTGGCCTTGAACTCTTGGGCTCAAATGATCCTCCCACTTAAGCCTCCCAAGTAGCTGGGATTACAGATGTAAGCCACACCTCTGACTGTGCTGATATTCTAGAATGGAATTCTCCATCTTTTCTAAGAGAGGAAATTAAGAAATATCCCTCATGAATCTTACCATTTGTATCCCACTGAATATCTGATTCTTCAAAAAACCCTGCTGAAATGATGACCGTTTGATTCTAGGTTGTATTTCCCATTCTGAAGTTAAGCAGAAAAAGAAATGTAAGACTTTAGAGAAGAAATGTTAGTTTAACATGAGTCATTTTTACTTGTTTTCAAATTAAACACAGCAATAAAATAAAAGCCAGAGAATCTTGAGGATTTTGGTATGTCAAAAATTAGGCTATAATGATGTGGGGTTTATTACACAACTGATGTGTTTAGATAGTTTACTACAAACTACTTCTGTGAAAATTAAAACTGCCAGGAACGGTGGTGGCTCACACCTGTAATCCCAGCATTTTGGGAGGCTGAGGCAGGTGGATAACTTGAGATCAGGAGTTCAAGACCAGCCTGACCAACATGGAGAAACCTCATCTCTACTAAAAATACAAAATTAGCCGCACATGGTGGTGCATGCCTGTAATCCCAGCTACTCATGAGGCTGAGGCAGGAGAATCACTTGAACCCGGGAGGCAGAGGTTGCAGTGAGCCGAGATCGTGCCATTGCACTCCAGCCTGGGCAACACAGGGAGACTTCAGAAAAGAAAAGAAAATTAAAACTGATGGAAAACAGGAAGAGAAGATCTTCAGGAAAGGAAAGTACGAAAGATCTAGATAAAGAGCATATATCAAAATGATAAAGTTAATAAAGACACAGAACAGGTAGTTT
Organism: Papio anubis; assembly: GCF_008728515.1. Lineage (NCBI taxonomy): Eukaryota > Metazoa > Chordata > Mammalia > Primates > Cercopithecidae > Papio > Papio anubis. The sequence goes on along the minus strand of NC_044995.1, from coordinate 42,215,393 downwards.
AATTAGATCATAGGAATGTTTGACAAGACGGAAAACAAAAGTCAAAGATATCCAAAACTCTGAGAAAAATAGCTTAAATCTTCTGAGGCAAAGTGCATCTTTAAAAATCTTTCTTTTTTTTTTTTTTGAGATGGAGTCTCATTCTGTCACCCATGCTGGAGTGCAGTGGCACAATGTTGGCTCAATGCAACCTCTCTGTCTCCCATTTTGAAGCGATTCTCCTGCCTCAGCCTCTTGACTAGCTGGGACTACAGGTGTGTGCCACCACCACCCAATCCTAACACTTTGGGAGGCTGAGGTGGGTGGATCACTTGAGGTCAGGAGTTTAAGACCAGCCTGGCCAACATGGTGAAACCCCTTCTCTACTAAAAATACAAAAATTAGCTGGGCACAGTGGCACTTGCCTGTAATCCCAGCTACTCAGGAGGCTAAGGCAGGAGAATCGCTGGAACCTGGGAGGGCGGAGGTTGCAGTGAGCAGAGATCGCACCACTGCACTCCAGCCTGGGTGACAGAGCAAGACCCTATCACCAAAAAAATTAAAAATAAATAAATAAAGTAAGTAGGCCGGGTGCAGTGGCTCACACCTGTAATCCCAGCATTCTGGGAGGCCGAGGTGGGTGGATCACCTGAGGTCAGCAATTCAAGACTGGGCTGGCCAACATGGCAAAACCCCATCTCTACTAAAAATACAAAAAATAAAAATAAAAAAAATTAACTAGGCATGGTAGCACGTGTGTCTCATCCCAGCTACTTGGGAGGCTGAAGTTGCAGTGAGCCAAAGTGGCACCATTACACTCCAGCCTGGGCGACAGAGTGAGACTCTGTCTCAAAAAAAAAAAAAAAAGGCAGAAATAAAGTAAGTACAACAAAAAGATGCTTGCTCTCATGGGTAAACAACTCTGCCACTGGATCTCAAACATGATAGTATATTAGATTCATCTTCATTGATTCTGAAAACACAGATGACTGGGCTCCAACCCTGGAGTTTCCAATTTACTAAATCAAATAGGGGAAGAAGGCTGGATGCCGTGGCTCACGCATGTAATTCCAGCACTTTGGGAGGCCAAGGTGGGCGGATCACCGGAGGTCAGGAGTTCGAGACCAGCCTGGCCAACATGGTGAAACCCCGTCTCTACTAAAAATACACAAATTAGCCGGGCATGGTGGTAGTCACCTGTAATCCCAGCTACTCAGGAGGCTGAGGCAGGAGAATCGCTTGAACTTGTGAGTTGGAGGTTGCAGTGAGCCGAGATCGTGCCATTGCACTCCAGCCTGGGGCACAAGAGCGAGACTTCGTCTCAAAAAAAAAAAAAAAGAATAGGAAGGAAGATGTATATTTCTTACAGCACAAAGCTGATGCTGTTGATGATGTTTCCAGGATTACCACCGTAAATTAAAACATACTAAAAAAAATAAATAAATAAAATAAAATAATAAATAAATAAATAAATAAACAACAACAAAAAAACCCCATACTACAGCAGGGACTGTTACTTGGGACTGTCTTTGTTATTCCCCACTGTATTCAGAATTGACAAGCAAACATGTAACATACATCTGCTCTATAACAGGCTACAAGAAATGATGCTAGTGTTTATTTTTAATTAATTAATTTTTTTAGACAAAGTATCACTGTGTCACTCCGGCTGGAGTGCAGTGGTGAAATCTCGGCTTACTGCAACTTCTGCCTCCTGGTTCAAGCAATTCTCCTGTCTCAGCCTCCCAAGTAGCTGAGATTACAGGTGCCCGCCAACAAGTCTGCCTAATTTTTGTATTTTTAGTTGAGATGGGGTTTCACTATGTTGGCCAGGCTGGTCTCAAATTCCTGACCACATGTGATCTGCCCGCCTTGGCCTCCCAAAGTGCTGAGATTATAGGCGTAAGCCACCATCACTGGCCTAGTCTTCATTTTTAGGATTTTTTTTTTTTTTTTTTTTTTTTTTTGGGGAGGCCAGGTCACCGGCCTGTCACCCAGGCTGGAGTGATCTTGGCTCACTGCAAGCTCAGCCTCCCTCATCATTCTCCTGCTCAGCCTCGAGTAGCTTCTGGGACTGCAGAGCCCACCACCAGCCGGCTTCAAGTTTTTGTATTTTTTTAGTAGAGGCGGGGTTTCACCATGTTAGCCAGGATGGTCTCAGTCTCAGCCTCGTGATCCGCCTCGGCCTCCCATACTTTGGGATTACAGGCAAGGCCGCAGCGCCCGGCTTTTTTTGAGATGGAGTCTGGCTCTGTCGCCCAGGCTGGAGTGCAGTGGCGTGATCTCGGCTCACTGCAAGCTCCGCCTCCTGGGTTCATGCCATTCTCCTGCCTCAGCTTCCTGAGTAGCTGGGACTACAGGCACCTGCCACCTCACAGCCCACCTAATTTTTTTTTTTTTTTTTTTTTAGTAGAGATGGGGTTTTCACAGTGTTAGCCAGGATGGTCTCCGCTCCTGAGCCTCTTGATCTGCCACCTCCCAGCCTCCCCAAAGTGTTGGGATTGCAAGGCGTGAGCCCTCATTGACCTGGGGCATTTTTTTTTTTAAGGACAAGGTCTCACAGTAGCTGCCTATGCTGGTAATCGACTCCCCAGGCTCAGCAGTTCTCCCCACCTCAGCCTCCCAAGTATCTGGGACTATAGGTGCAGGCCACCATGCCAAGCAAACTGATGTTACTCTTACCCACGGAGGCCAGGTTCATGTAGTTCTCCAGCATCACATCTCTGTAAAGGTATTTCTCAGTTGTGTCCAGTAAAGCCCACTCCTCCGGGGTGAAGTCCACAGCCACATCATCAAACGTCACTGAATCCTATGTTATCATACACATGCTGGTTTGAGCCAATGAACACTTCCACCAATGCTCACTGGAGAATGAGGAAGGGGAACCTTAAACTCACTTACACGTGGTTCTCAGGTCTCCCACGATCTACTCCAGGGTTTAATGTCTCAGGAGCTCTTGTGTCTAAACACTCAAAGGTGACCTCCGACAGGCATATGCCTTAAACAGCACTTAAAAAAATTTTTTTTAATCTTTTTTTCCTGATCTATTTATTTTTAACTTTTTAATATTTGCGTTTTTAAATTTTAAATTTTATTTTTATTAGAACAGTACTTCCTTCCTAAACATGAATTTTTATCTATCTAGCATCTATCTATCTATCTATTCAATCTGTTTATTTATTTATATATAAAGACAGGGTCCCACTGTGTCACACAGGCACAACTGCTGCTTACTGCAGCTTCCATCTCCTGCGCTGAAGTGGTCCCTCTCACCTCTGTCTCCTGAGTAGCTGGAATTACAGGCATGAGCCCCTGCAAACTGCTTACACTTTATCTCAGCACAACCAGGTCAGGAGCTCTTCCTGTCCCATTGGTCTCTATGTAGCACACTCCTGAGCACACTGCAGATACCTGATAAATGCTGATGAGTAAATAAATTATTTGATAAAAGGACACTTTCATCTCTCTTATCATCTGTCACAGAACCCAGCAATATAAGAAACATGCAGTTAGCACCAAGAAAGTCAAGCTTAATTAGTAATTACTGAGATATTGAGATGACTTTCAACTTAACACTTTACATATAGGAGACTTCATTCCCTGCGGAAATTCATCTGGGGACTCAGTCCTTGAGTAAGGCTTCATTTGCTCTAAGAAAACTCTGGAGATGAGTCTGTCTAGAAGGAAATGTGTCTACCTATTGGATGTAAGTATGTCATTTTGTATAATGGTACATTGTCTGTTTACCTGATAAGAATTTGCCAGGTAGTCCTCCACCATCCTTTCTACCTTTGTCTTTTCTTCAAAAGGGCAGAGTGGTTCCCTGGAAAAAAACCCTAGTGGAAAAGTAAGAAGGCAATGAGAAGCCAGAGCTGCCCATCCTAACCACATTCTCATGCCTAGAAGTCATTCCATCCTAGCTTGAAATTCCCATATGCTCCTGCACACTCGAGAAAACTGCACACACGCAACACTGCTATGAAATGCCATAGTAGTCCTGTGTCAGCTAGACCCAGAAAAGCAGATGTGGGCCGAGCTGCCTGTTGGGTAAAGGGTAATAGTTTCATTTTACAAGGAAACTTACACTCTGAAAAATGTGACTCTCTATCTGCCCATAGTAGTAATACTCATGAAGCTTATGTAGCATTTCCTAAGGCACACAAACCAGGGCTGAATTCTAAAACAGCATCCTGGCTGGACACAGTGGCTCATGGCTGTAATCCCAACATTCTGGGAGGCCAAGGCGGGCAAATCACTTGAGGTCAGGAATTTGACACCAGACTGGCCCATATGATGAAACCCCGTCTCTACTAAAAATACAAAAATTATGGGAGGCTGAGGCAGATAATTGCTTGAACCCAGGAGGCAGAGGTTGCAGTGAGTCGAGATCACGGTACTGCACTCCAGCCTGGGAGACAGAGTGAGAATCCATCTCAAAAACAAAAACAAACAAACAAAAATTAGCCAGGCCTGGTGGTATGTGCTTGTGGTCCCAGCTACTTGGGAGGCTGAGGCAAGACAATCACTTGAACCCGGGAGGCGGAGGTTGCAGTGAGCTAAGATTGCACCACTGCACTCCAGCCTGGGTGACGGAACAAGATTCTGTCTCAAAAACAAACAAACAAACAAACAAACAGCATTCTGTTGTGGTTCACTTCAATTCCTCCTAAAAGAATCAGCTGCATGCCTGCTCAGGCCCAGCTCACTGGACTCTTGTGGTGTGCAGGGTGACCTAAAGCAGAATCTCTGAAAAAGAGCATCAACAAGGACTTACCATGGGACAAATCAATGGTTGCCATTCTCTGAAGCTGATAGTGCGATGTGCATCCCTTCCTTGATGCCAAGATCACCTCAGGGCAGCTTATGAATCTAGGTGGATAGAGGCAATCTCCATTTCTCTTTGTACAGGGTTATTTGCGGTCCTGTTCATATCAATCATCAAACAACAAGCATGAAACATCAGTCATCAAACATTATGCCTGAACTTTGCCTCTGCAGGTGACAGATGTGAAGGCCACCAAAAATTGCTCACTCAGTATCGTCACTCAATAACAAAAGTATTAATGACAGTAACTGACATTTACTGAGGACTGATATGCCAGAAGTAGCTCTAGTAGCTTTATATATACATGCTAACTTAATTACAACCATCCTTCCCAATAGCTATCATTACATCTATCCTCTCTCTCTCTCTCTCTCTCTCTCTATCGAGACAGGGTCTTACTCTGTTGCCCAGGTTGAAGTGCAATGGCACCAACATGACTCTCTGTAGCCTAAACCTCTGGGGCTCAAGTGATCCTCCCACCTCAGCCTCCTGAATAGCTGGGACCACAGGTAGGCATCGTCACTCCTTATTATTATTATTATTATTTTGAGACAAAGTCTCACTCTGTTGCCCAGGCTGGAATGCAGTGGCGCGATCTCGACTTACTGCAACCTCTGCCTCCCAGGTTCAAGCGATTATCAGGCCTCAGCCTCCTGAGTAGTTGGGATTACAGGTATGCACCAGGATGCCTGGCTAATTTTTGCGTTTTTAGTAGAGACGGGGTTTCGCCATGTTGGCCAGGCTGGTCTCGAACTCCTGGCCTTAAGTGATTCTTCTACTTCAGCCCCCCAAGTAGCTGGGACTACAGGTGCACACCACTGGGTCTGGCTATTTTGTATTTTTAGTAGAGACAGGGTTTCACCAGGTTGCCCAGGCTGGTCTCAAACTCCTGGGCTCAAACAATCCTCCTGACTTGGCTTCCCAAAGTGCTGGAATAAGCATGAGCCACCATGCCTGGCCCATTACCTCTATTTAATACTGAAAAAAACCTACATTCAAACAACCCTGATATTTGTCCCTAGAGCCTGATCTCCTGTGGATGCTGTTACCCCCCAATATGACCAGAAGACAGTTCAGACCTGCACAGAACAATTCAGTAGTCACCAACCATGTGTGTTATTAACTTCACTATGTACCTAAGATAACTGAAGAACAGAACTTAAAATTTTCAAAAGTTGGCCGGGTGCGGTGGCTCACACCTATAATCCCAGCACTTTGGGGGACCGTGGCAGACAGATCACCTAAGGTCAGGAGTTCAAGACCAGCCTGGCCAACATGGCAAAACCGTCTCTACTAAAGATACAAAAAGCAGCCGGGCGTGGTGGCACTTGCCTGTAATCCCAGGTACTCGGAAGGCTGAGGCAGGAGAACTGCTTGACCCAGGAGGCAGAGGTTGCAGAGGTTGCAGTGAGCTGAGTGTGCAGCCTCTCGGAACTGGCTGCGCAGGGAGGACCGATAGTCCCTGGAGAAGCGAGCGAAGTGAACCGGATGCGGGAGGCTCCTGCGCGAGGGCACGCAATCATTCCTTTGCCGCCCCCTGCTATCTACGGAACCGCCAAGCAGGCGGAACTCACCACAGCCGCCGCTGACTCCGCCACCATAAAGGCGAAACCCCACTGACCGAGAGGAGCCAGCGCCGGAAAAGATGGCGGTGGTGCGCTGACGTCACTTCCGCTTCGAGCCTCTGGCCGGGCGGGGCTCGTGGGCTCGAGTTTCAAACACAGAAATTCTGGTTTCCTCCCGGGTGGGTGCGGAGAAGGCCTGGGGTTAGCACAGGGAGGAGGATGCAGAAATAGATCCAGAGAAAACATTGAGGTTAAAACCGGGCCTCCGGACGGAACTGTGGGCGAGGGGTGGGGCCCGTACTCGGGGGCGGTTTAGAGGTGGGACCGGGCCTAGCAGGCGGTGCTGGCGGCTGGTCGGGCTGGAAGGGCGGGGATGAGGGATTGGACGCATCCCAGGGGATGCTCCTCTAAAGCTTTTCTCGGGAGAGCGCAGTGGCTCACGCCTGTAATTCCTGCACTTTGGGAGACTAAGGCAGGTACACAGCTTGAGTCTGCTGGGAACTGGTGCTTAGTGTGGCAAAATCAACACTGAGACAAAGGATCTCAGCAAGGCTAGTTTACTTTCTGCAGAATGGGTGCCACTGGCTAGCAGTTTTGCCACCAGAGCACACACTAACAAAAGAGACAGGGTTATTTAAACTTGACGTGTCCACTCTACTGCTGTGTCCATCTTCCATTGGCCAGAACAGGACCTCACCTTCTATACATGACTGGATTGGCTAGCTACTTAGAACTTCCCACAAGAGGCAAAGGCAGAGGAGAACAAAGGAAGAGAGGAAATAACTTGTCGACTGTTGAGAGAGGCAAAAACACTTCTAAATAAAGGAATAGGCCATGACCTAATGCTTGCTTGGACCAGTTCAGGCATGCCCAGGCAAATATCTTGGCTAAAATGTGGGAGCTAAGAACACAGAGTATATTGATTTCTTTATTACAGCTGGTAGAATTTAAGAATATTACCACAGATCTTTCAGAAAATTTGGCTTCTAAGAGGGATTACTATTTATTTTCAGACTGGGAGGAAAGTCCCTTTGAAGAGGAACCGCTATTTCATTTTCTACAAGTCCAAGAGTTTGAGACCAGCCTGGGCAAAGTAGCAAGACCCTGTCTCTATTTATGTATGTATATGTGCATACATATATATGGTGTGTGTGTATACATATATATATGTTTGAAATGCTTGTTCCTCGGTGCCATGAAGAAATAGCACTTGAACATTAATTTAATTTACTCAGCAAGGACGTTTTTAGTTCCTACAGAAAGGGTACACTCACCAGCAGTTTTGCCACGAGAGTACACCAAACAAAGGAGACAGGGTCGTTTATAACCTGATGCTTCCACCCTACTGCTGTATTCGGTTTCCGTTGGCTGGAACGGGACCTCACATTCTATATTTGTCCTGATTGCCTAGCAACTTATAACTTTTTAAAAGAGGCAAAGGTAGACGAGAACAAAGGAAGGAGGAAGTAACTTGTGGAATGCTGAGAAGGGTCAAAACACCTTCAAATAAGGAAAAGGAACAGGCTATGACCTAATGCTTGTTTGGACCAGTATAAGCATGCCAGGGCAAATATTTAGACTAAATTGTGGGAGCTAAGAACATAAAGTACATTGATATCTTTATAACGGCTAGCAGATATTTGAGAATGTTAGCACAGGTCTTTGAATAAATTTTGCTTCTAAGAGAAGTTACTATTTATTTCTAATTAAATGGGAAGGAATGTCTTTGAAGAGGAACCTCTACTTTAGTCTTTAGATATAAATATAAAGCTTGTTTGTATGTCTCTCCTCATGTTCCTAGAGCCTTTCCATGATTCTTCCATATTGATAAACCTGCCAGTGAATGGCATGGTCTATCTCTTCCATTCAGTCAGGCTTTCTGTAGGCCTTTATTTTTTCATTCTTTATTCTTTAAAACCTGCTGATCGCATTGTGTTTTCTTTCTTGCTGCTTGCTTGCTTGCGACAGATCTCACTGGATCTGGCCAGGATTGAGTGCAGTGGCCTGATCTCAGCTCACTGCAACCTCTGCCTCCCACATTCAAGCGATTCTCCTGCCTCAGCCTCTGCAGTAGCTGGGATCACAGGTGCCTGCCACCATGCCCAGCTAATTTTTGTATTTTTAGTAGAGAACGATTTCACCACGTTGGCCAGGCTGATCTCAAACTCCTGACCTAAAATATCTGACCACCTCAGCCTCCCAAAGTGCTGGGATTATAGGCATATGCCACCGTGCCCAACCACGTTTTCAATATAATAATATTTTCTATAACTCTTGATTTTTTTAAAATCTTCATCAAATATGTATTTCTGGCTGGGCATGGTGGCTCATGCCTGTAATCCTAGGACTTTGGGAGGCCAAGGTGGGAGGATGGTTTAAGGCCAGGAGTTTAAGACAAGCCTGGGCTGCACAGCAAAACCCCATCTCTCTATATATATACATAAAATAAAATTTTAAAATGTTATTTCTTTTTTTTTTTTTTGGAGACATAGTTTCGCTCTGTCGCCCAGACTGGAGTGCAGTGGTGCGATCTTTGCTCACTGCAAACTCTGCCTCCTGAGTTCAAGCCATTCTTCTGCCTCAGCCTCCTGAGTAGCTGGGACTACAGGCACGCGCCACCACGCCCAGCTAATTTTTGCATTTTTAATAGAGAAATGGTTTCACCATATTGGCCAGGCTGGTCTCAAACTCCTGACCTTGTGATCCACCCGCCTCATCCTCCCAAAGTGCTAGGATTACAGGTGTGAGCCACTGCCCTGGCCAAAAATATGTGTTTCTATTATTTTTCTGATCTTACCACATGGGCCAGGATCACATTTCCCACGCTGTAAAATAGCACTGATACCAGACATTCTCCCCAAGATTATTCAGAAATGTAACATAATCCCAATAAAAATATGAAAAGTTTTTTCTGGAGTTAAGTACATTGATACTAAATTTTATGTGGAGAAACAAACATCTAATAATAACCAAGAAAACAAAAACAAAAGCAATGATGAGCAGCAGATAAAACATATTATTGACAGTTTTCATGCAAGGCAAATAATTAAATTATTTTAAAATAAAAATAAAGGCCGGCCATGGTGGCTCACGCCTGTAATCCCAGCAATTTGGGAGGCCAAGGTGGGCAAATTACCTGAGGTCAAGAGTTCAAGACCAGCCTGGCTAATACAGTGAAACCCCATCTCTACTAGAAGTACAAAAATTAGCCAGACGTGGTGGCACATGCTTGTAATCCCAGCTACTTGGGAGGCTGAGGCAGAAGAGTTGCTTGAGCCTGGGAGACGAAGGTTGCAGTGAGCTAAGATTGTGCCACTGAACTCCAGCCTGGCTGACAGAGTGAGACTCCATCTAAAAAATTAATTAATTAATTAAAACATACTATGAAGCCTCTATAATTAAAACTATGTGGTACTAGCACATGAAGCAGAAACAGACTAATAAAATATCTAAAAACAGACCCAAGAACATGTAGAAATTTGGTTCATAAATGTATTTTGCCAGGCGCGGTGGCTTATGCTTGTAATCCTAGCAGTTTGGGAGACCAGGGCGGGAGGATCACTTGAGGTCAGGAGTTCAAATCCAGCCTGCCCAACATGGTGAAATGCCATCTCTATTTAAAATACAAAAAAATTTAGCCAAACGTGGCCAGGCGTGGTGGCTCACGCCTGTAATCCCAGCACTTTAGGAGGCTGAGGCAGGTGGATCACGGTCAAGACATCGAGACCATCCTGGCCAACTTGGTGAAACCCCGTCTCTACTAAAAATACAAAAATTAGCTGGGCATGGTGGTGGGCACTTGTAATCCCAGTTACTCAGGAGGCTGAGGCAAGAGAATGCAGGCCGGGAGGGGTTGCAGGAGGGTGCTCCCTGCATTCCAAACCTGGCGAGAGTGAGTATCGTCCTAAAAAAAATTTAGCCAGAGTGTTGTGGGTATGGCCTATGGCCCAGCTACTCCGAGGCTGAGGCAGAGAATCACTCAAACCTATAGGAGGCAGGAAGGTTGCGAAGTAAGAGCCTAAGTGCACCACTGCACACTCCAGCTGGGCTTGACAAGGCAGGACTCCATCTCAAAAGGCCCCGGTGTATTTAGCTGGCACCTCTAATTCAGCACTTTTGGGAGGGCAGGAAACTGGAGTGGGATCCCACCCCACAGGGTCTATGAGGCTGAGACCAACCCTGACCAACATGGAAACCAAATGCAAGCCTGCAAGGTATCCGGGCATGGTGGCATACCTATAATCAGGTACTCAGGAGGCTAGGAGGCAGGAGAATAAGCAGACAGGAGGCAGAGGTTGTAGGTGAGGCGGAGAGCTTGCCGTGCACTCCAGCCAGAACAGCAAAGTGAAACTCCGTCTAAGAAAAAAAAAAGTAAGCATTTCAAGATGCAATCCAAGGGCAAAAATGCCATTTGTAATGAAAGGTCTAAGATAGCTGGTTAGCTATCTGAGAAAAGATGAAATTAAATCCATACTTCACAGCATATACAAGAATAAACTCCAAACGGACTAGGGATCTAAATGTAAAGAATAAAACCATACACACATTTAGGGTGTTCAAGTGATTTCTTGGCTGAGTGAGGAAAAAGATGTGACCACAAGGCGGCAGTAGCACACAAGCTTTATTTGGGATGTGCTTTGACAGGTTACCAGTGGGGGAGGTAGCAAACAGCAAGAGAGTATCCACAGGCTTCTTCTACCTGTGGGTCGCTGCTCAGAAAGGATGGCTGATCTGGCTACGTTATGGCCGGCCAGGAGGGGTGCAAGGAGTGGGGTGGCTCAGCGAAATTTGGGATGTAATTCAGGGGAAGCGATGAGAAGTTGTCCTTCTGGCCTACTGTACACGTATACCTGGGGAAGCGCGTGAACTAACAGGCACAGGAGAGGTCCTGGTTCAGTCCTATTGATGCAGTGAGTGAGACCTGAAGTGCAGGCTAGACAGGTATTGTTAGGTGCCTGGTAGGAGACTGAGGTGCTTAAGGAAGTAAGCAGGGACTGGTTACAAGTAGCCTGAAAGGGGCCGGGCGCGGTGGCTCAAGCCTGTAATCCCAGCACTTTGGGAGGCCGAGACGGGCGGATCACGAGGTCAGGAGATCGAGACCATCCTGGCTAACCCGGTGAAACCCCGTCTCTACTAAAAAATACAAAAAACTAGCCGGGCGAGGTGACGGGCGCCTGTAGTCCCAGCTACTCGGGAGGCTGAGGCAGGAGAGTGGCGGGAACCCGGGAGGCGGAGCTTGCAGTGAGCTGAGATCCGGCCACTGCACTCCAGCCTGGGCGACAGCGAGACTCCGTCTCAAAAAAAAAAAAAAAAAAAGGAGCCTGAAAGGGAGAAGCAGGTAAGTTATATCGGATGCTAATTAGACAAGAAGCATTCCCAGACACATCTCCTAGTGTGAGGATACGGGGTCGTGCACGACAAGAAAGAGGGTCACTTTTAAGCATGGCTTCTACTCCTAATCCCACATAATAAGGGGGCTTGGCCTTTAAACATAGCCAACAATCAACAATCTTCAGCTAGTTTAGGCTGGGCGAGATTAAGGAGGTGATGTACCCCGCCTAGAATGGACATCAGGCTGGGTTGGAGATGTTGTCGTTGTAGCTGGGGTTTAGGAACTAGGAATGGCAGTGGAACAGTTAAATCGAGCTTGTCTGGGTGTTTTTGCAACAAAGGGTCGCCTAGATCAGTTAAAGGCCTAATTGGCTTAGGAGGGCTCCATGAGACCAAGATTTTCTTCTGGATGATGAATATAGTTCCAACATCAAATCCTGGGATATAAAGCCTGAATCCTCATGACATGCCATAATACCATTGAGCTAAATTAGGGTTATGACGGTTATAGTAAGAGGATTACATTTTTTTCCAGTACACAGTCTAGGACGGGAAGCACGAGCTATGGAAAGAGTCGAAGATCATGTTGATCCCCCAGAGTAAGTGGCTAGAGTTACACATGGCCAGTTAGGGCAGAAAAACTGGTAAGTATCTCAACAACTAGAGTCAGGGTGATTTCCAGGACATAGTAAAAGTCAACATTTTGGAGTCCTTTTTCTGCACCTTTGGAGCTCCCACATACAGTCTGGCTCCTGGAGTGTCTAAATCCTGCAGCAAGGTCGATGTTCCCTGCTCCCGTGACCGACAGATTGCGTAGTCCCTCTTGGGTATGGGCAGGTTTTAGGAACAAAGCACACAAATTGACTGCAAAAGAGACTTCTTGGAGGTTCCTGTCTTCCAAGTAGTGTTTGCAAGCACACGTCCTGTCGTGAAAGAAGTGAGGAGAAAGAAATAGGAAGGCACCAAGCGCATAACAGGTGGAAACAAACAAGAGACGTAAATAAAAAGATTAATCTAATGGCTTCACTTGACTTAGGTGCAGTTTTAAGGGGCCTGGCCCAGGCTTGGGGACCTATGTTTCCTGCTGGGCTTTGTTGGCCTTTTGATGTGGGAGTGATGAATCTAAGCAGGAATGCCGTCCACCTTCAGAGCCGTCGGTGTGGTGAGGATGACAGTATGAGGTCCTTTCCAAGCAGGAGTGAGTCCTTCTTTCTGGAACTTTTTAACAAACACCAGGTCACCTAGCTGGAACAAGTGGCAGGGCCCTTTCTAGTCAGGAACTGGATTGGGATGAGCTCCCCGGATACGTGGCTGGATGATATCTATTACTTGTTGGAGAGACTGCAGGTACTGTAATAAATTAGCTTGTGATATTTCTGCTAAACGGGTATCCCTTAGCTTAGACAAGGTAGGCGGCGCCATCCCTTACATGATTTCAAAAGGTGAAAACCTAGCCCGGTAAGGAGTGCATCTTACTCTAAGAAGGGCTGAAGAGTCAGGCGCGGTGGCTCAAGCCTGTAATCCCAGCACTTTGGGAGGCCAAGACAGGCGGATCACGAGGTCAGGAGATCGAGACCATCCTGGCTAACACGGTGAAACCCCGTCTCTACTAAAAAATATTAAAAAATAGCTGGGCGAGGTGGCGGGCGCCTGTAGTCCCAGCTACTCGGGAGGCTAAGGCAGGAGAATGGCCCAAACCCGGGAGGCGGAGCTTGCAGTGAGCTGAGATCCGGCC